>NC_045427.1:160850959-161450959 GCF_902635505.1 Sarcophilus harrisii
CAAAGAATGATTAATTCCTGTATAGCTGAGTTTCTGCATCTGAATTTAATAATGATGACAAATTTGCATTTCCTAATATTGTGTTACTCATAAGTTACTTAGATAGATAATCAATAGATTAATAGACCTTATCCCTAAATACAGCCCTTGGCCTCATTCCAGAATACCTTACTAGGAAAAATTCTTTGTGAGATTAGGAAATGATAGCTCATACTTATACATTTTCTCATATAAAATTCTAATAGATTGTGCTACACTCTGTAAAGCATTTACTGACTCTGTTTATAGGTAGTGTGTTTAATATGTAATAATATTTTGATTAGGTTTTTATCCTTCTCTGCTTCCTTATAGCACAGCTTGTAATGACTTCCATATGGATGTAGAGGTCTATTTTTAGATTGTTAATTACCAGTAAACTATTTTTAGTCAGACTATTTCTTTAAATTTACTGGTGAGACCAAGATATCTTTTTTAATTCTTCAGAATGGGGTTTTCTTCTGAATAAAAAAACCACTCCTTATTTTGAGTGTCAATTCATGTCATTTTCCATTCTAACAAGTCAGTGTTGACAATAAGATATTTGAATAGTGTTTCCTAGAAAATAAATGTCTAGATAGATAATAGAAATTTAAGCTAGATGATGAAGAAAGATCAAATTCACTTGTTAAAGTAGTTTGGATAATTTGGGTTGAAATATATTTTTATAAATGTAACCTATTTGGAAATCTTGATATAAATCCAAAAATAGTTCCTTCTTCAAACAGAAATCATGCATTTAGGATGGCATATCAGATGAAATGAGCTGCCCAGATTGCAGCTAGTAAGCAGAGATTCCATAATACCAAAACTTTAAAATATTCTACTTTGGTGAATTTGCTGTAAGGCATTGTCAACTTTTCCCGTGTGCTTATGTACTTAAAATGCTGCCTAGCTTAAAACCTTGCATTTCAATTTAGCTTATGAGTATGCTTATCTCTCTATCTCTCCTTTCCCTCTTTTAGCTTCCTCTCTTTTTCTCCTCCATTTTCTCCACTATCTCCCCTTTTCCACTCTATATCTCCTTTCTCTTTCTCACTTTTTCTCCTTTTCTTCTCTTTCTGTTCCTTTTTCTCTATTTTGTTTTTTCCTTTTCTTCTTTTGTTCCTTCCTTTCTTCCTTTTTTCCCTCCTCTTCCTTTGCTTTGTCTCACTTTTCCTTTTTGTTAAAAAAAAAATAAGAAAACTTCTAAATCTACTATATTTTGCTTTGGAGGTTATATTTTATAATTATTGAATAAGACATTTAAATTGTCCAAGATTTGAGCTACATCTTTATCAAGTACTAGGAGGTTACTCTATAGTCACAGAGGGAAATGGTAGTCAAATGCCCCCATGACTTAAATCCATCCTAAATGTCACTCAGTGATTGCATATCTCACTTGTTAACAAAGTAGAATTCCAAGCTGCTTATATATGGTGCCATTTGATCTGATGGGGATGCCCTAAGAACAACTGTAAAATAATAGAATCTGGAACAGAAAAGACTAGTAAAACACTTAGGTTGATTTTTTTTGTCATAGTAGCTAATCTTTTTAGTGAAAGACTGAAATTGACAGCAAAGTAATCATCAATCTTTCCAAGTAATTAGGATTCACTGTCAAATCAAAGTATAATAAGAAACTGTATTTAAGTTTGTGACTAGAACAAGGAAGAGAGACAGAGACAGAAAGGGGGGGGGGGAGGGAAGGAAGGAAGAAAGGAAGGAAGGAAGGAAGGAAGGAAGGAAGGAAGGAAGGAAGGAAGGAAGGAAGGAAGGAAGGAAGAAAAAGAAGGAGGATGGAGGGAGGTAGGAAGAAAAAAAGCAAGTCTTGACTGTGACTATCATGTCTATCCTTGACCATTTAGAAGACTGCATTGTCATGGGACAAAACTCTCTTGTTTCACTGGTCATAGAGTTCCAGTCATTTTTATAAGGCATGCATCCCATGGGAAATGCCCGATGGAAAAAGGAACAAGGCAATCTCATGCTCTTAAGTGTCTGGTGGCACACGTAAAGATTTCTGGGACTATAATTATAATTTAAAATGTTTCTTTTAAAGACACTCTCCATATAAAATTCCTCATATAAAACTGAACATAATATACTAAAGCATGCGGAGTCACATATCATCAGGCAATGGTGATCCAATCTACATTAAAACATGACATGACAGTAAACAAAAAAATAATAAGGGGAAAACGTTGAGTATTGAAACTCAGAACTCACTATTAGAATGTGACATGAGAGAAAAATAATGATTTTGAAAAGATTTTTCCAGTGTGAGCTTATTATACCATAGCAAAACTATAATTTGATATAGCTTTTAAAATACTAAAATCCAAACTAATACAATCCAGCAAGCATTTGTACTGCGGGCTTAGAATACAAAAGCAAAATAATTCATTCCCTCAATGAGTTTCCATTCTTCCATTAGGGTTATATAATTTGTAAATCACACTGTAACTAAATTTGATAGTAGGAAGGGACTTCAGCAACAATCTAGTGGAAGAGGTTTTGTGTGACTAAAAAGAGAGCAACTATTTATTAATTATATACTATGTGCCAGGCACAGTGTTAAATGCTTTACAAATATCATTCATTTGATTCTCATAAACTTAAAAGATAGATTCTATTATTATCCCCATTTTGCAGTTGAGTAAACTAAGGCAGATAAAAGTTAAGTGCCTTAATCCAGGTCACACAGAAATTATCTGTAGCTAGATTAACATATCTAAGAAATTATATTTCAACCTCTACTTGAAGACTTTCAAGAAAGGGGAACCTACCACCTCTAGAGAAAGTTATGATTTAAGGTTTTCCTAACATTAAACCTAAACTGCCTTTTTAATAACCTCCAGCTACTGCTTCTGGTTTTTCACTCTTAGGTCAATAGACCAGCTTTAATATTCTGCCATATGGTCGCCTTTCAGATACTTGAACCCAGCTATCAAATCCCTCCAGTCTCCTCAGGTTAAACATACCCAATTCCTTCATCTGAGCCTCATATGACATGAACTTAAGGCCTTTCACTCCCCTGGTTATCTTCTTCTGAATTTGCTGCAGATTATCAATATCCTTCTTAAATTATGACACAAAGACCTGAACACACTATTGCAAATGAATTCTGACAAGGTCAAAATACAGAAGAATAAACATTGACTTCCCCCTTAGTGAAAGCTATGCTTCTCAGTGCAAACTAAGCCGTTAGTATTTCTTGCTTATCACATCACAGTGCAGCCTCACATTAATCTTGTAATCAGCAAGTCTGAGATCATTTCTGTCTAACCATGCTTCCCCCAGTTTTATTTATGAAGTTGTATCCAAATATAAGAATGTAAATTTATACCTAGTAGATTTCATATTATTATCTATTAATATTTTTAGGGAGATCCTGACTATATAATTTGTAAATTAAGTGTTTCTCTCAGTTTTATGTCATCTGCACATTCGATGAACTAGCTATCAAAATTTTTATTCAAATCATTGATAAAATTGCTAAAAAGAAAAAGGGCAACTACCAAGCTCAGGATGACTGTACTAGAAGCCTCTTGACATTTTATCATTGAACTATGAACAATTATTCTTTAAATCTGACCACTCAAACAATTCTGAAATTATATATCAATATAATTTTCGAATTCATAGCTCTTCATCTTTTCCATAAGAATTATATAAAATATTTCATCAAAAACTTTAATAAATTCTCAGTCGTAGAATTCCTTTCATAAATTATTTAATTAATTACATCAAAGTAGAAAATGAGATTAGGTTGACATGACCTTTCTAGATGAAGCCATTTTGGCTTTTTGTAATCACCACTTCCTGTTCTAGATGTTTATAATCACTTCATTTTTCATTCCACACTCACCTGCCCTTACTCCAAAATAAAATCAGGACCTTCTCAAGATACAATGCAGATATTAAGAAAGGAAAATTTGTGTTGGATTAGTATTCTATATCTCAGCTAAATCTGAAAGAGAGACAGAGACAGAGAGACAGGGATAGAGAAGACATGTCTCTTCTGGATATTTCCATGATGCAAAATTGTAGGCCAATTTATTTTAAACAACTCTTAAAATACTCAACAACTCAAGTTTTTCCATTTGTAAAATGGAAATGAAAATGCTTGTCTTCAAGTAGAAGCAACATAGTATAATGGGTAGAATGCTAAATATGGAAATCAAGAAGACTTGCCATAAAATCCTGTAATATTTAAGGTTGTCCATAACTGGACAAGACAGTTAATCCCTCTGAGTCTTAGGCAACAGGTTAAGACTTATCTAGTTAGCTATAGAAAGACTGTGACCTAATCAGTAATGATTCAGATCCCCTACCTACACATGAGGTGTCCTGAACCATGAATAAGTATGCCTTGGCTTCATATACTGATTAGTTACCACTGTTTTCTTTGTTACAACTTGCTCTCCTGACTTACTAATTCCAAAATTATTTCTATGAGTCCCCAGTAAAAAAAGCATTCATGTTACCTCCATTAGGGTTTTATGACCCAATATGAAACACACATTACCAGACCAGACCAGCAGGAGGTAGTAGAGGAATTCAGAAGTATACAGACAACATAATAGAAGGGGAATCATCTTGGCTCTACCCAAAACTGGCGCCCTATTACTATCCCTTCCCCTGGAGCACTAAAGGAGAAACTTTGTATAATGATTATAATAATTTGAATGTAGCAGCAGTATTATATTATAATTAGGTACTAGTATAAAAGTAGACATTTGGTTGTAGGTGATAAAATATCTTATAATAAACTTGCTTAGCTCAAGAACTTATGGTGACATATAATTGCCAGTCATTTCCATCTGAGTTCTTTACCTTAGCTTTCAAGAATCCCCTAACCCTGCCAAATAGCTCCCCATCCTACTAACTTCATATCTTCTTTTTTTTTCTCTCTTCATTTGGAACTCATTCCCAGATCTGGAGCTTTGCATATTACATCTCTTCTACCTAAAATATCCTCATTCCTACTCACGGTCCATGTAACTTCAGATGTTCAAAATACAACTCTTCAAGGAAACTTTCCATCAATTGACCTCATCTGAATCTAGTATTACCCTACTTAGTAATTTCTCAGCACATATTGTCAGGTCATACTACATTAATTTCACATTGTTGAAGTTCTATTTTTTTTCCATTAGTTTTATATGAAATCAACACGCATTTATTAAGTGACAAGTGCCAGGCATTATGCTAAGTACTGCAGAGAGAGAAAAAGTCAAAAATGGTCCCTGTGCTCAAATAGCTTACAATCTAATGGGAGAGACAGCATCCAAACAATTATGTGCAAACAAGCTATAAACACAATAAGTTTAAGACAATCTCAGAGAGAAGATATGAGCATAAACGATGACCTTTTTGCACAAGTTGGAGTTTTAGCTAATATTTGTAAGAAGCCAGAAGGAAAAGATAAGGAAAATTTTGTCTTTCCAACCCTGATGACAAAAATTCCCATATTTTATAATAGTTTTAGATGGTATACTTTTAAAGAACCAAATTGGAAAATAATTAAGTTGATTTGCAAACTTTACAGTTTGCTCTGCAATTTTAAAGCTTTGAACAAATTCTAACAATAATTATTATTATATAAGGAAATTCTAATTTAAAGATCTATTTATCTATTTCTATTTTTAATCATCTGGTACATACATATTAATAAGTTTAAGTTATTTCACAAAAGATCTACCAAAATCTATAGCAAAAAGGAATTCTAATGGAAAAAACTAATAATTAATAGGAATATTGAAGTATATATGAAGAAAGTAAACAGAAATTAAGAATTATATGGCTATTATCCCAGAAATTCAATAATGGAAAATTAAAGGTTTGCCTATAAAAGCAGATAAATACCTGAACATGAAAACAAACATGAAATATAAACAGCTGTAGGGATATCTCTTAGAAACAAAAGAAGGAAATGACAGAGAATTATGCTTTGATCTCAGCTTCTGTCCACATTTCACTTAAACATCTGGGTAAAAAGCAAAGATTCATCAGTAGGCCAAGGAATTGGACTCTACATTGACTAACACAACTGGCTAGACAAAATTTTTCTCCTGTTGAATTCACCATGGTTTTGGATGACCTAACATGCTGTCTAAGCATTATGAAGTAGTTTCCAATAATTGGAGTGTCTTTGGGGGGAAAATATATATATTTTTTTTCCATTCCAAGAAGCCAAACAAAAAATCCTTCAATCTTATTTTACCAAAGTTGAAAAATGAATTTAATTGTCAGACAATGTAAAATGTCATGATGAATTGCTCTCTGTAAGGGAAAAGCAATGGACATCTCTTTCTATTTAAGAAAAAGTAAAGAAATAGACCAAAAATAAAAAAAGTGGGAGACAAAACATCTGAAAGATAGAAACATACACAAAACAGAGTCAGTATGGACCCACAATTGAGAGACAAACAAAAACATGCTGATTTCTCCTAATCACAAGTGACTTATTTAAATAGACAAAATGACAGGCTGGTCTCAATCTATTTTAACTGCCAAATCCTATCAGCAGGGTGTGATTATACCATAAGACCACCTTCTAGGCCCCTTCTAGGGAGTTCTCAGCCTCTACTGAGAATTTACTCCATACCCAAGTCCACTCCAACAAAGCTGAATTCTTCTAAACAAACATTTGTCATCATTAAAACGGTGGGAAGTGAACCTATGTCCAAAGTTTGACAGAACAGTTTATAAATGCACAGCATAATTAAATCTGAATATGTGTGTATGTAAATAAATAAATATTGTATATGTATATACATATGTATATGTATATATGGTGTCCCAAAAGTCTAAATGAATTTTTAATTTTTGTATATGTATATCTTCATGTATGTATATATGTGTATGCATGTATGTATATATGCATGTACATGTGTGCATAATCTGGCTCAGACTTTTATTTCAAAGATTTGAAGAGCAGTTTGTACCTTTGAGCTATAAAACTACCCCGAAGGCAAGAGAAATGTTAGGCTCTGACCCAGTACTTCCTGTTCTTAATTTTTTTTTTAATCTGCCCTTATTTCAACATAAAATTGTAAGAAATAAGGCCCCAAGGGTACATTTTTCACAAGTTCCTTCACCTCTAAGCCAATTCCTATAAAATATTTTGAATGAATGTATCATTTTAGTCTTCACATTAACTAAAACTGTATCTTACAGTTTCAAGAGACACAATTGCCGAAAAATATAGAACTATGAGCTAAAGAAATGCCATTAGGAAAGTGAATTTCTTAATTCTTATTTTTTTTAATGAAAATAAACATCCATAAATTTTGAAGCCATAATTTTAAGAACGATTCCCCCACCCCCCCCCACCCCATCACATAATTAGCCTAGGATAAATGGGGATGAGGGTTAGGGAAAGGGTTTGGGAGGGGGAAGAGTAATTGAACATTTTTATACTGAAGAAAACTTAACAAAATAACTTTTTTTATGGCTACATCTCTCAGATTTATTGTGATGAAAACACTATCTCATTACAGGTGATTCTGCATTGTTCTGTGAAAGGATTTTCAGTATAATGAGAATCACTCAGAATCAGAAGATGGGGTGTCAAACCCAACTCATCTGAATTTCACTTTCCTCGATTAATATAAATATATTAATAAATCTAAATAAATAAAATATATTAATATAAATCAACATAAAAATACTCAAACTGTATACCTCATATAGTTAAAAGGAAAGTTTTTTCCTAAATTCAGAGGCACTATAAAAAATGATTCATTCTTATTTAAAAGTAAGTAAGCCATTGTTGAGAAACATGGTTTCTATTTGGATCCTTAGTTACCATGTGAATATAGGCTTAGACTCATAAGTGAACTTTAGTATCTTGTATTATCTATTTTCACAAAATTTTGGAGGAAAATAGTTTATAAACCACAAAGTATATACATAGGCTATTACTTGCTACTGCTATTAATACAAGATGCAGATGAGATCCAGATATATACATTGTTTGAAGGTGTTTCCTCAAAAAGATACATATGTGTATTTCCATTAGGTTGTAAACTTCTTGAGTTCAAGGACTGTCTTGTGCCTCTTTTTGTATCCCTACCAATTAACACAGTCCCTGGCAGAGAGTAGGCACTTAATACATGCTTATAGATTGACTATGGAAATATATGTAAATATAAACATACATTTATACATATGCACATACATATATATCAACTACAAGATACATATGTGGGATATGTGTATATACATGTCTTGTAACTAAAGAGAGGGAAAAGCTATGGTAAATTAAAAAGCTAAAGGAAAATAGCTTATTCAGACAAATTACCTGAAACACATAATGCTTGCTATTTTGATTTTTTTCAGCTTTAGTTGTTTTAATTTACATATAGACCAAGGATCACAAATTGAGTTAGAATAGAACTCAAAGTTAATCTAGTCCTACTCTAATTTTACAGTTAAGGATACTAAGGCAGAAGGAAATGATCTCTTAAGTTCCCACGGGTATTAACTATCAGAGGTAGGATTTAAACCCACATCTACTGACTCCAATTCCAGTACTTTTTTCACAGAATTACTAAAAATGGGGGAGAGAAGAAGGGGAGAGGGGGAGAGGAGGAGGAAAGGGAGAATAATTATTTTCATTTAAAGACAAGGAATTAGATTTTCTGCACTGAGTGAAAATTATTTAAATCCTAAGAATATTCAAAGTCAGGAACTTATTGTCTGAAGACTTAATTATTCAATTTGATTCAACAAACACAAGTGCCAGCTAGGTGGTTGGAAATACAAAGATAAAACCCAATCAGTGGCTGCTCTTCAGAAGTTTGTTATTCTACTGTGTATATTTGATGTACATATATAATCACCAATTTATACAAAGTAATTCCAAGAGGAAGCAATCTAAATACTTAAATCGTGAAGTCTCATGTAAAAGGTGACATCTGAATTGTGCTTAATTGAGATTGTGTAGCAAAAATTCACTCTTCATGTGAACACAATTCCAAAATTCTCAGATATAAAATGAATAACTGAATCTCTAAAATCAGTGATTCATGATATCATTGATACAGATAGATGGTCTTCAGAGTTGGGAAAACTTCTTAGCCCATGAAAAAATAGCAACCTATTGCTTTAGTTCTGCCTAAAATATATTACCCATGGACCACAGTGGTTTTCCTCCTAACTATATTCAGATGGAAATTTTAGCATTCCACACATTAATCTCCATTAGATTAACAAAGAAAACACTTAATGTTAAAGCAATGAAAAATTGTTTACATTCAGAATGATGAAAAGGAAATTCTTCAATGGAGTATCTTGATTGAGTAGCTTAGGCTAATATTTTAACTTTTCATGTCTCCAGTTTGTAAAAAAAAACAAATCCAGATAAAATATTTTAATCGTTTAAAAAAAAAAAAAACACAAGGGAAACTACAACATATCCTATGTAGACCTGATGGTGTTTTCTTTGTTCTTTTTTACTCCAAGATGAAACAGCTGTTTATTGTTTAAAATAGCATCTCCCATTTAGATCTTTTTTTTTTTTCCGCGTCAAAAGGAAGCCATCTTATCCTTCCAGTTTGCTAACATTAGAGAGGAGTAAACATTCATTTCCTACAAATAGTATTTATAATTGAAGACTTGTGAACTTTGGCATCTAAAAGTCACACTGACCTCTTCACACCAGGTCTTGAACCTCCCGCCCCAAGACCCCACCAAAAGACCACAGTAACCTGAAGGTCACCTTCCTTTAATTCAATTTCACAAACTCTTCCTTATTCTATTCTCCCAGGTCTGACTAAGCCTTGGGCTGGTGCTGTAAAGGGTGGAGACAGTAGTTATTTTATGATACCTTATCAGTGGGCTGATACCAGTGTCTCAAAAGAAAAGTCTTAATGGCAGCAAGATCTTTACAAGTTTCTCATGTTACGACTCTTTAACTCAGGGTCCCCTGATCTGCCAGTACCTACTGGTTTTGTTTTTAAAACCACATCATAGTTGTTGGGGGTGGGGGGGGGATGTTTTATGACTCCCAGTCCTAGAGTAGCTTAACCTATATAGCATGATCCATGGCTGCAGGTCCTTAAGGCAGGGGAACAGAGCTCTTTCAAATGAGCCATTTAAAATAAATTCTCTACCTTTAATTGAGGAAAGGGGGGAAGGAAAAGAGGGAGGTTGAAACCTGTCACACTTAAAACTGAAATGGTTCTCTTGGATTCAGTCCAAGTCTTACCCTTTCACCCCTCCCTTTTTCCTGATAAAAGCTGAATAGTTAAACTTCCATGACATTTTTTCCCAAAGACTCTAGAAAATATTTAGCAGTTATTAAGCAGGAGCCACTGAATTGGCTGCTTAAACATATTCAGCTAGTGCCAGAGGATACCATAGTAAAGAGTGTTGTTAGACACAGGTGCTCCATGATCACAAGTAACTCAGAGATTTTCAAACAGATAGTGCAAACCCCTATCAGAAAAGAAAGGTAAAGCTTCAAGATTTTTATACAAAGCTAATAAAAGAAATATAAAATTTAGAGCTTTATAGTTGAAAAGAAATTTAAAAGACTCATCTAGCCTTCTTTTATGGAGGAGCAACCCAAGGTATAGAGAAGTCAAAGTACTCACTCAAGGTCACACAACACTGTGGAAGAACCACATCTAGAAGTTGTCTCCTTGCTCTCAATTCAAGGTTTCCCATTATTGTACTCTGACCTGATTCACATTTGCTCATACATTATCAAAAAAGCTTAAGATAGATAATGAATCATGACATTTCAAATAACAGTAAATGGAAATAATTACAATTGTGGCAAAAAATGATAGCTATAACTTAATGAAGATTTATCAAGTGTCTATTATATGCTGAGGGCAACTAGGTGGCTCAGACAAGAGAACACCAAGCTTGAAATTAGGAAGACTCACACAACTGAGTTGAAATCTAAACTTAGATCATTGCTACCTGTGTAACTCTGGGCAAGTCATTAACCCTCAGCTTCCTTCTTTGTAAAATGAACTGGAGAAGAAATGGCAAAGCACTCTATTATCTCTGCCAACAACACCCCCAAAATGTGGTCACAGAATTAGACATTAGACTGAAATGGCACTATGTGTGAAGCACTATGGTAGGGAATTAAAGGCAAAACTAAAACAACCCCTTGGCTCCAAAAGAGTATAAATTCTATTGATCAAGATAGGACCAAAAAACTGACACATAGAATTGATGTACACTAGAGTAATTTGGCAACTACGGATAGAAGAGGCTTTGAACACTGGGAAAAAGTGCTTTTGTTGAACTTTTGTGGAAACTAGAAATTCTAAGAGGAGGAAGAGCACCCCAGACATAGAGTGGACCCTGTGACTTTGCAGAGATGGGAGATGCAATATTGCATGTGAACAAAAACAGGAAAGTCAGTCTGTACAACCATAGAGTGCATGAAGAGAAATTGCATCTGATAAACCTGAAAGGGAGGTTGGATCCCTATGGAGAAGGACTTTTAAATGCCAAAGAAGAGAATTTATAGAGAGACAATATCACAAAACCTTTCTTCCTTCAAGATGCAGCCCAAGCACAACCTTCCACAAATTATTTTTTATGTTCTGTCCCAACTGCTTGAGACTCCTGTTTCACTATTCTTTATTCAATGATCTTCTATTTATTCTCTCTCTCTCTCTCTCTCTCTCTCTCTCTCTTTCTCTTTCTCTCTTTCTCTCTCTCTTTCTCTCTCTCTCTGTCTCTCTCTCTCTCTCTGTCTCTCTTCTCTCTCTCTCTCTCCCCCCATTTGTGTGTATGTATGAAATTACTTGAAAACAGGAATTATATATATTTTTTCTGAACACAGGACCTAGCATAATACCTGACTTGTAATGGGCATTTAATAAATGATCTACTGATTAATTGAAAGAGTTAAATATACAAAGGTAGAAATGAAGGGATCTGGTAACTATTTGGACATTTGAAATGAGACCAAGGATGGTTCCAAGTTAATGGACATAAGTGACTGAAAAGACTGGATCAACCTCACCAGAATTAGAGGTTAGAACACAGTTTGGGGGGGGGGGGGCAGGAATAATGAATTTATTTTTAATATATTGAGTTTGTAAGACTTTTAAAAGATCAAGTTCACAATGCAATTGATGAAGAGAACTTGGAGCTCAGGAGTGAGACCAGTGCTATATGTACATGTGTTATTTATCTGTCTAGAGGTGGTAATCAAACCCAAGAGAAATGATAAGGGAATAGAGAGAATAGAGAATAAGAGTGGGAATATAAATGATGCATACAGCAGAGATAACTAAGAAAGATTAATCAAGCCAGTAAGAGAAGGAAAAGAAGGAGAAAACTAATAGAAATTACAAAAATTCAGAGAGGAAAGTATATAATTTTTAAACAATTATCACTTATGTCATTTAAGGTTTGCAAAACATTTTATAAATATTATCTCATTTCATCATCACAACAACCTTATAAGATAGATACTATTATAATCTCCATTTTACAGATGAGGAAACTGAAGTAGAGAGAGGCTAAGTGACTTGGCCAGAGTCATAAAGCTAGTAAATGTCTTAGACAGAGTTTAAATTGAGTCTAACACTCCATCCATCCCACCATTTAGGCTTGACAAAGGCTTGCCTTGACAAAGGCTGCCTTTGTAACTAACAAAAGAAACTTAACAAACCTACATATAGCAGAGAAATCAAGAAAAATGATAGATGATAAATTCATTAGATTTGGTAACTAAGAGATCATTGATATCTTTGGGGTAGGTAACCAAATTCTGTTTGTTTGGGGAAGTTGTTTGATTTATTTTTAGTCAAGTTTTAAGTTCTGAATTGTCTCCCTTCCTCTCCATTCCACACTGGGGAAGGCTACCATTTGACACAAATAGATAGATGATTGGTAGATAAATATGTATTTACATATGTAGGTTATATTTATGTAAAACTATACTTGGCATACTTCTATTTATCAGTTATTTCTCTGAAGGAACATCTTCCTTCATAGATTCTCTGTAGTTGATTTGAGTATTTATAATATTCAAAATAACTCAGATGTTCACAATTATTCTTTGGACAATTCTGTTGTTACTGCAGTAACCAATTTCTGTTAAGCAAGGAAGCTGGAAGTCAGACAGCAAGGCTTAAGAAGTGAGGGAAAAGAAAAGAAATGGCAGCAACAATTTGGATAGATTTTCCTAAAATTTTGAAAGTGAAAGGAAGGAGGATTATAGGATAATAATCTAAGAAGATGGTAGGGTCAGATGAGAAATTCTAGAAAATTGGGGAAGAAATCGGCTTGTTTATAAGACCCAAAGAATGAGCCAATAGATAAGGAAAGATGGAAGATCAGAGAGAGGGGAATGATTGCAATGGCAATCTGCAGGGCATAGGAAAAGTAAGTGTCAAGGGCAGAATTAGAAGGGTTGGCATTGGCAAGGATAAAGACTACCTCCTTAAGGAGAATAGAATGAGAAATAATAGTTTGGGAGGTTTTGTTGTTGTTATTATTATTGGGGGGGTTAAGAATAGGGAAAGAAGATCAACTCAGAATAACTTTATTAAAATAGGAGGTTAGGTCTTTGGCTGAGAGTAGGGGGGCTGTGTGGGAGGTTTAGGAGTAGAAAAGAAGGTTTAGAATAGTTGCTGTGATGAATGAAATAAGAGGCAGAGCATAAGCAGCAATAAAACAAGGGGGCAAGGGATTCAAGAGTAAACAACTTAACATTAATTGGCTAATTATAGAAATAAAAAAGGAATATTTTTTGAGAATCTGTAAGATTAGAATATTATTTATCAATAAAGTTTACTTAATGGAAAAGAAAAGTGATTGATCATGTAACGAACAAATTCAAAAAACTGAATTTGAGATAGAATAAATATATATAATTACTCTTCGTATTTCTCAAAATGTTAAACTTTGAAAAAGTAAAACTTATTAAAGTTTCTTGGTTGATTTAAAAAAATTCACAATCATGTACACAGATAGCACCTAATTACAACATCAAACCTCTTTTAATGAAGAGGAAAAGCTAAACAGTTAGCATAATGAATACATCTGATGGCATATGCTATTAGTCTTCATAATTCTTCAATTCTCTGCTAAAAGAAAAATATGTTTCATTATCTATTCTGAAGAAGCAAGAAGAAGTCTTATAGTTGTGGTGAAATCATCTTTCATTTAGTGTTGAGATGACTAGATAGAGAGATAGTAAGAGCTCTTACTTTGTACAAGGCACTATGCTAAAAGTTGGGAATAAAAATACAAGTAAATAGGAAAAAAACTTCTTCCCTCAAGAAGCTTATATTCTAATAAGGGAGGACAACTCATACAAGGGAAGTAGAAAGTAGATGGGAGAAAAAAAGATACCACCTGGGTGGTAGTGATGGTGGTGAATGGGTGGGTGGTAGGTAGGTACCCATGGAGGTGGCAAGGTAGAAAGAAGCAATCTGGGAAGTTATAGATTAATAGGGGTTTGGAAAGAGAAAAGCTGATATGAATATATTCTCAAATGAACAAACTCAGCAATCTGAGAAATTTTGCCAGCAAAGGAAGATTTCTGGGATAGAGACTGGTTGAGAAATAGTTAGGGAAATCATAAATTTAGTGGAGTTTTAATTTTAATGAGTTTTTTTTACTTTGTTTTTCTCAATGAGTAATTATATAATTTTACCCACTTAGAAAACAAATGGCAAGTACAAGTGGTATTAATGACAAATAGAAATTCATCAATTCATATAATAAATTGTAATCTAAGTAATCCTAAAGATCACCCCCAATTCCTTTGGCCTATAGATGAGAAATGACTAAAAAAGAGTAAAAAAAAAAAGCATTTGAAACATTAATAATCAATGATGATTTCTCTTTTCCTTTGTGTGTATGTGTGCATGTGTGGACACATGCATTCCAATTTCAGAAGAGTTAAGCCATTATACTCTCCAAATCTAATATAATTTGACCCATGAAACATGTTCAGAGTTTCCATTTCTGGCTCTGTTTGACAATATGGGAGCTTTTAGAATCTGCTTCTGACCACATGTAACTCAGAATTTAAGGACATGCATTTTGAGAAGAATCTCCTCATTTGTTGTGAATCCAGAAATACTGATGACCAGTGGATGTTTAAAAGAGAATATCCCCACTTTCCCATCTTTTCCATTTTGGATATAGTTTGTATTTTTTTGAGATGAAGAGTGTCTCTCTAAAATTCTTAGAAAAGATCCACTGGAAAGAGAATTGTCCAAATTTGATCTATTTTCCAGAAAACATGACTACCACATGATTGGACAATGCAAAGCTAAGGTGAGATATAAAATACCTAATTAGCAATCCTGCAAACTAATTCACAAAAAAATATTTTTAGTACCAACTTGAAGTGATGAGGGAAGCTGTTAACCAATTATCAATGCTACTTTTTAAGTTAAAATCTTATATCATCTATGTATATTTGTTTAAGTCTAGTTTATTTAGTATTTATTTTGTGTGTAGGAAACAAATGCCTGTGCTTGCTTCATATTGAGTACCTTTCTATTCTTCCCTCATCAGGAAACTTTAGTCACAATCCACAACATAAGTAATTTTTCTTCACAGTACTAGGATTGGGGTTTAATAAGCTAATATTGTGAGAAAAGAGAAAAGAAAATCTAGTTTCTTACAATATTCTCATCATTCCTCTTCTCATTAGAATAAAGACTGCCCAGAATTCAATCTAGTCTGGCATATTACTGTTTTGTCAGAAGATATGTAGGACCATAGGTACAGCACTCATCACTTACAGAAAAAGCACTGATCTCTTTACTTTGGAAAAAAAGGAGTCATACATTGATTCAAGACTTAACTGAATATAGGAATAATTGATGAAATGTTGTTTATGACTATGGATTCCTAGTTGGCCAATCCCTGCTGTTTGTTTACAACTAGTCTTGATGAGGAATAATTTTAAAAACTAACAGAACCATTTTTGGGGAATGGCCAGTTCATTAGAACTATCATTTATCATGGATTTTCTGCTTTTCTTTTAATAAAATCCTACTCTAGTTTATCATAGTATGAAAATATCACTGAGTTCTTGAAGAGTTCAATAGAACCCATATTTAGGGAAGTTCTATACCAAGTTGTAAAAGCTTTTGGATGGTTCTGCTGTATGTTTTATGTCTGCCATTCAAAGATCAGACTAGCTAATTTTAAAATGATTTGTCAGCTGAAGTTTGTCTCCCAGTGATGAATATCTTTGGTTACAGAAACCTATTAAAGCATTCACTAAGATGTAGAAAGGTTAAGTTCTGAATTAATCATGATAATGCCCATATATATTAAATTGGCAGGAATCAATAAAACTTTTTACTTTCTAAATACTTCTAGTATTATTCATCATACAATATGTTAAGGAAAATGATATTTTTATGATTATACTGAAAAAAAAAAACATTGAGGCAGAAAAATTAAAATTGTTGCCAACCATTATACAATCAGTACCCATGTGTTGCAAGAACTAGTAACTTTTGAAAGTAAATAAATCAAATAAATAATTCTTAAAGGTTGGGCAGGCATAGAATGATAGTATCACATGAACGGTTTAACACAGCATAAGCCCTCCACAGGCCAAACTGCTGGACTACCTGCTGTTTCCTAACTTCACTACTCTACCTCTTATTTATATATGCATTTTTACAGGCCATTTCCTGTGCCTTGAATGCTTTTCTTTCCCATCTTAGTCTCTCCTAGTACTTATCTTCCTTCAAGGCTCAGCTCACATGTCATTTATTCTTTAATACATTTTTATTTGTTTCATTAACTATTTCCCAACATGTAAGAAAAATTAACATTAATTTTCCTAAATTTTGAGTTCCAAGTTCTCTCCCTCCTTCCTAATATTTGTCTTTGAGAAGGCAAATAATTTGATATCAGTTATATATGTGAAACCATGCAAAACATATTTCCATATTAGCCATGTTGCAAAGAGAAAAAACAAATCAAATAACAAAACAAAGCAAGAAAAATGTGCTCCAATATGCATTCAAAGTTCATCAGTTTCTCTCTCTGGAGTTTGATGGAATTTTTCATTATGAGTCTTTTGGAATTATCTTGGATATAACTGTCTTGATCAGAGTAGCTAAGTTTTTTACAGATGATCATTACAATATTACTGTTACTCTGCACAATGTACTCCTGATTTTGCTCACTTTATTTTGCATCATAAAATCTTAAATAAGATATTAGCAAAAAGACTACAGAAAATCATCTCCAAGATAATACACTATGATCAAGTAGGATTTATACCAGGAATGCAGGGCTGGTTCAATATTAGGAAAACTATCAATATAATTGGCCATGTTAATAACAAATTAACAAAAACCATATGATCATCTCAATAGATGCAGAAAAAGCATTTGATAAAATCCAACATCCATTCCTATTAAAAACACTTGAGAGTATAGGAATAAATGGACTTTTCCTTAAAATAATCAGCAGCATCTATTTAAAACCATCAGTAAGTATCATATGTAATGGAGACAAACTGCAACCATTCCCAATAAGATCTGGAGTGAAACAAGGTTGCCCACTATCACCGTTACTATTTAATATTGTATTAGAAACGCTAGCTATAGCAATAAGAGCTGAGAAAGAGATTAAAGGAATAAGAATAGGCAATGAGGAAGCCAAATTATCACTCTTTGCCGATGACATGATGGTATACTTAGAGAACCCCAGAGATTCTGCTAAAAAGTTATTAGAAATAATCCACAACTTTAGCAAAGTTGCTGTTATAAAATAAACCCACATAAGTCATCAGCATTCTTATATATCACTAACAAAATCCAACAGTCAGAGTTACAAGAGAAATTCCATTTAAAGTAACTACTGATAATATAAAATATTTAGGAATCTATCTGCCAAGGGAAATTCAGAAACTTTATGAGCAAAATTACAGACCACTTTTCACACAAATTAAGTCTGATCTAACCAATTGGAAAAATATTAAATGCTCTTGGATAGGCAGACAAATATAATAAAGATGACAATATTACCTAAAATAATTTATTTATTTAGTGCTGTACCAATCAGACTCCCAAAAAAACTGTTTTAATGACCTAGAAAAATAACAACAAAGTTCATATGGAAAAACAAAAGGTCAAGAATTTCAAGGAATTAATGAAAAAAATCAAATGATGGTGGCTTAGCTGTACCAGATCTAAAATTATATTATAGAGCAGCAGTTACCAAAACTATTTGTATTGGCTAAGGAATAGATTAGTTGATCAGTGGAATAGAGTAGGTTCAAGGGATAAAACAGTCAACAAATATAGCAACCTAGTCTTTGACAAACCCAAAGATCCCAGCTTTTGGGATAAGAACTTACTGTTTGATAAAAATTGCTGGGAAAATTGGAAACTAATATGGCAGAAACTAGGCATTGATCCATACTTAACACCGTACACCAAGATAAGGTCAAAATGGGTTCATGACCTAGGCATAAAGAATGAAATTATTAATAAATTAGAGGAACATAGGATAGTTTACCTCTCAGACCTGTGGAAGGGAAGGTCTTTATGACCAAAGCAGAACTAGAGATCATTACTGATCACAAAATAGAAAATTTCGATTATACCAAACTGAAAAGTTTTGTACAAACAAAACTAATGCAGACAAGATTAGAAGGAAGCAATAAACTGGGAAAATATTTTTACAGTCAAAGGTTCTGATAAAGGCCTCATTTCAAAATATATAGAAATTAACTCTAATTTATAAAAAATCAAGCCATTCTCCAATTGAAAATGGTCAAAGGATATGAACAGACAATTCTCAGATGAAGAAATTGAAACTATTTCTAGTCATATGAAAAGATGCTCCAAGTCATTATTAATCAGAAAAAGCAAATTAAGACAACTCTAAGATACCACTATACACCTGTCAGATTGGCTAAGATGACAGGAAAAATAATGATGATTGTTGGAGGGATGTGGAAAACTGGGACATTGATTCATTGTTGGTGGAGTTGTGAACAATCCAACCATTTTGGAGAGTAGTTTGGATCTATGCTCAAAAAGTTATCAAACTGTGCATACCCTTTGATCCAGCAGTGCCACTACTGGGATTATATCCCAAAGAGATTATAAAGAAGGGAAAGGGACCTGTATGTGCACGAATGTTTGTGGCAGCCCTTTTTGTAGTGGCTAGAAACTGGAAACTGAATGGATGTCCATCAGTTGGAGAATGGCTGAATAAATTGTGGTATATGAAAATTATGGAATATTCCTGTTCTGTAAGAAATGACCAACAGGATGATTTCAGAAAGGCCTGGAGAGACTTACACGAACTGATGCTGAGTGAAATGAGCAGGACCAGGAGATCATTATATACTTCTACAACAATACTAGATGATGACCAGTTCTGATGGATCAGGCCATCCTCAGCAACGAGATCAACCAAATCATTTCTAATGGAGCGGTAATGAACTGAACTAGCTATACCCAGAAAAAGAACTCTGGGAGATGACTAAAAACCATTACATTGAATTCCCAATCCCTATAGTTATGCACACCTGCATTTTTGATTTCCTTCACAAGCTAATTGTACAATAATTCAGAGTCTGATTCTTTTTGTACAGCAAAATAATGTTTTGGTCATGTATACTTATTGTGTATCTAAGTTATATTTTAATATATTTTAACATCTACTGGTCATCCTGACATTTAGGGAGGGTGGGGGTAAGAGGTGAAAAATTGGAACAAGAGGTTTGGCAATTGTTAATGCTGTAAAGTTACCTATGTATATATCCTGTAAATAAAAGGCTATTAAACAAAAAAAAAAAAAAAAAAAACTTTATTTTGCATCAGCATATACGACTTCCTATTTTTTTCTGAAACAATTTCACTCATCATTACTTATAGCACAATAGTATTTCATCTCTCTCTCTCTTCTCTCTCTCTCTCTCTCTCTCTCTCTCTCTCTCTCTCTGTATATATATATATATATATATATATATATATATATATTATGTGTGTATGTATATATGTATACAGCTGCCATAAATATTTTTTTACAAATAAGTCATTTTCCTTTTCCTTTGATTGCTTTGGGACTCAGATCCAGTAGTAGTATTACTGGGTCAAAGGAGATTCATAGTTTTACAGCCCTTTGGGCATAGTTCCAAAATGCTCTACAGAATGTTTGGATTAGTTCACAATTCTATCAACAATGCATTCATTTCCCAGTTTTTCCACATCCTCTCCAACATTTGTCATTTTCCTTTTTTTTTTTTTTTTTGGTCACATTACCCAATCTGATATGTGAGAGGTGCTGTCTCTGAGTTGTTTTAATTTGAATTTCTCTAATCAGTAGTGATTTAGAGGACTATTTTCATGTCAGTATTAATAACTTTGATTTCTTCTTTTGAAACTTGCCTGTTCATATCTTTTAACCATTTGTCAATTGGGAAATGACTTCAAGTGCCTACTCTAATCTAAAGATAAAGCCTTCCATTATACCCCAATCTCAGATGTTCTCCTTTCTCAAACTACTTTTACTTACATGTGTATGTATTATTGTGTTTTCTTACCACACCTGCCTCCACAAATTTCCTTGAAGTCAGTGTCTATTTCATTTCTGCCTTTGTATCATTATCTTCTTGACATATAATGGGTGCTTAATAAATGTTTAATTAAATAAAATGGGATGTGACTATGTTTAAAGGATGATGGAAAAATCAATGGGCTCTCGAGACTAGAGTGGGGTGTACCTTGGCAAGAACACTTACCTCAGCTTCTGAATGTCTTTTAGGATCAAGCAGAGCCAATGATTCAACCTTTCCAGTAGCTTTTCCTGTTGTGAAATAACCACACCTCATTCACACAGAAAGTGATAGATTATCATTCCTGTGAATTAGGAGATGGCCAAGAAAATAAGCCAGAGTCAATTCAATTCAACAAATATTTATTAATCACATCTTATGCACAAAGTTCTGGGCTACGCAATGAAGAGGCAAAGATAGAGATAATACAATTTCTGGCTTGGTTAACCATATTATAACAAATTAGGATAATGGTAGAGGGGAGGTCAGAGCTAATGCTTGGACAAATTTTAATGATATATAGAATAGTTTCAAGGGAAAAGTTCAGACAAATGACTATGAGAAATTTGGGGAGGGAAAGACGACTTTCACCAACATAGGTTTGGAGTGAGTAATCAAAGAAGGAGACCTCTTGCTAAAGAATTTATACAAAGTTCTAAATTAAGGAAGGCACTCCAGCAAATGGAGTTGAAATGAAAATTCATTCCAAAATTAAAGGATAATACAGGCACAGACAGAAAAGGACAGATTAAACATGGGGGATGATAGGCAATAGTATAAGATTGTTGTATAAGATAAAATTGTACAGATAGGAATTAGTGACAAAATGTAAAAGTAAAGCTATGATATGAACATAGAGACACATTAGAAAGATTATTTGAGTGACATATAGGATAGCTTGGAGAATAGACAGTAGACTGAAAAATCCTTTGGAAGGCAACTATTGTCTAAGTGAAAAGAAAGGAAGATATGAAAGATAAAACCAATGGAATAGAAAACATGCAACAAATGTGAAAAACATTATAGAAGCAAGCAAACTGGCAGAATGATCCACAATTACATGTGAGAGACCAGAAAGAATGAAGAGTCAAAAATGACTCCAAGAGGTGGTGGCCTGTATCCTTATTTTTTAAGTTCCTGCTTTCACTTGTACATTCAGGCACATCCTTTCCTTTTTCCTCCAGAATTTCCCATTAGTCATCTATTCTCTCTTGCATTAACTTCAATAATTACCTCTCTATTCAACCTATTCTCTTACGTTAATATATGTGGATCTTCCAATCCCAACGAAATTTCTTTCAATCCTGTGACCTCCTTAAAAAACTATTAACTCAAGGACATGTCAATCTAATCCATCATCCTAGTACTTTTTAAACCATAGTACCTCATCCTGGCAACTACATGCTCTGTAAAGAACTGAGTTCAAATTCAGTCTCAGATGCTTACTAATTGTGTGAATCTGGGCAAGTCATTCACCTCTATTTGCCTTAATTCACTGGAGAAGGAAATGATGAATCACTCTGGTTCTTTGCCAAAAAAAAAATCCCCAGAATAGTACTGCCATGTTATGGTTCACAGGATCACAAGGAGTTGGACACAACTAAACAACAATCTAATTCAGGACCTCATTTCCCTATTTGTGTTGTCACCCTACCTACAGTCCCCTTCTGTAATATAAACTCCTTGTGTGCAGGAACTACACTTGCTTCTAATTTTGTAACTCTAGAGTTTAGCACAAGATCTGACACATAATATTGATTCATTTATTCATTAAAATTCTTCTACTCTTACTACTACTTAAACTTTCCCCACTTGTTAAAAATTGATAGTGAAGCTTTGCATACTGAAACAGCACTCTTTAAAGTTATTAATGATTTCAATAAATCCCAATGTCATTTTGGAGGGTTTCTATTCTCCCTAACCTATTTTATGGCATTTTAGGGCATGACCACCAGCTTCTTAAAAATACTGTTTTTTTCCCTTGTAATTGCTTATTCTCTCCCCCTGGTTTCCATAAAAACCATTCTCACATCCTTCAGCTACCCTATAACTTAAATTCTTTTTTGTAGATTCCTTATTGTTTTTATTCCTCACACATTGAGATGTCCCTTAAAATTCCTTTCTAAACACTTCACTATTTACAACTTATTCTTAAGTTTATCTATTCATCTAGATTCAATTATCACTTCTAAGCAGATGATTCTCAAATAATGTCAATAAGCAACAAAATGGTGAGATTTTGTACTCAACTTTCCACAACTCTGAAGCAATTCATTGTATGATTATGAAGGTGTGGCCAGTTACAGGGAAAAAAAAATCTGTAAAAACCTGCTTGTTCCCTTTCTATATCTTGATCATGAACACCCTTAGTACACATGCTTGTCATTCCCATGGCATTTTTTTTTAATAGAGATGAGAATGTCTATGTTTTGGAGTAGTCAATAGTTAATTTTCACTCTCCTTTGGGATTAATTATACCATTAGCAATTTTTTAACATTCCTTTTCTATTATCTTTTTGTATCATCTTTACATCCTTTCAGTGTGACCTCATTAGGTCTCTGAGATTTAATATTCACCTTAATGTTAATGATGCTTAGTTCCATCTATTTGATTGTTCAAGTCTCTTTTTTTGGACTCTGCATCTTGTACCAATTCCATAAACATCTTAAATTCAAGTCATCCAAAACATTATTCAGTAATTTTTTTTTCTACAAAACTAACCTCTCTTTTGATCTTTCCTATTAACTCTGGAGAGCAGTAGCATCTTCCAATTGCTCAGGCTTGTGACATCAATGATTCCTTGGTTCCACCTTCTTATCTATCATTGCTGAATTTTAATGTTTCTACTTTGACAGTACCTCAAGTATATTTCCAACTCTCCATTTATAAGCCACCATCCTCATTCTTGCCCTTATCACCTTTAACCTGTACTGTTATAATAGCTTATTATATTTTATTGTTGTTATATCATAATTTATCTACCTGATCAAATTTTTCCTATCTCCAAATCATCCTTCACACAGTTTCCAAAATAATTTTCCTCAAATTTAAATCTATCCATGTCACTTCCCAATGCAACAGACTCTAGTAGCTATCATCTATAGCATAAAATTTAAACTCTAATGTTTGATTGTTTACCATTTGACCCCAACTTTCTAGTCTTTTAATATACTTTATAATTCAGCCAAATTGACTCTTCATTCTTCTTTTTTTCTCTCAATAGTATTTTATTTTTCCAATTATATGATCAACATTCATTTCTGTAAAATTTTGTATTACAAATTTTTCCCTCCTTTTCCCACCACCCTCCTCCCTTAGATAGCAATCAATACAGTATAGATTAAACATGTACAATCCTTTTAAACATATTTCCATATTTATCAAGTTGTGCAAGAAAAATCATATCGAGAGGAAAAACCATAAGGAAAAAAGGGAAACAATCAAAAGGTGAAAAAACTGCTTCGATCCATATTCAATCTCCATAGTTCTTTCTCTGGATGCAGATGGCATTTTTGATTCCAATTCTACTTGGAACTGTCACTTCATTGTTAAGAGGTAATTCTACCATAGTTGATCATCACATAATTTTGCTATGACTATGTACAATGTTTTTCTGGTTCTGCTCACTTAACTCAGCATCCATTAATATAAGTCTTTAAATGATTTTCTGAAATCAGTCACCTCATCATTTCTTATAGAACGATAATATTCCATTATTTTCATATGCCATAACTTATTCAGCCATTCCCCAACTAATGGGCATACATTCAATTTCCAATTCCTTGCCTTTACAAAAAGAAGTACTACAAATATTTTTGTACATGTGGGTCTTTCCTTTCTTTTATGATCTCTTTGGGATATAGACCCAGTTCACTATTCTTTTTACACAATACTCACCTTTCATTTCCCCTGTTTTTGTGCTTAGAATGTCCTTCTTTCTTGCTCCTCCACTACATATCCCTAATTTCCATGAAAACTCACATCAAATACTGCCTTCACCTTAAGGCCTTCCCTGATCCACTCCAGCTGCTAGTGTCTCACCCCTAAAAATTACCTCCAATATGCTCATATATATTTTATCAAATTCTGCACCAAGGATGTGTTAGAGCCAGATTGTTCTTACTCTTACAGATTGTTAAGTTCTCAGTGAGCATTTAAACTTTGGAAATCTATAAATCAGGGCTCAATTTATTATTTTCCTGATTTCCAAATTTAGGACAGTGATGAAAAAAGTTCAATGATGTAAATTCAATTTAAAAACATATTTATACATGCATTTCTTAGAGAGCCTATTTTAAAACATTTACCAGCATATATTCATTTCCCCTGATAGAAAGTAAGCTCCATGAGTAACACTGTTTTCACCTTTCTTGTTCTATTCATATCATCTGGCACAGTGTTCAATTCATAAAACTTTGAAAATTTTTTCCAGCATGAAGTATATATGTATATGTGTTTATATGTGTGTATGTACACACATGTGTGTGCTTGATCAAGTTCAAACAAGGCTGCCTCTGTGTCATCGTTTTTTAATCAGGAAACAAGATAGCAGAAATTTAGTAGATCCAACTTCAATAATCAATATGAGACTACATTGCTAAAGAGGCACTGACAAATTTGTTCATCCACTTTCTAACTTCTTCTACAAATGCTCATACAATGATCTTAATTACATCACATATCAAGTTTTCTAAAGGTTTCTTTTTCTCAATGCTATTTTTCTGTTTTTTGATGTGAAACTTTTCTAATTTTTAGCCATAACTATTTCTGATTCTCTACAAACAAGATTGTATTCTTTACAATGGGCATTATCCTTCTATGTCTGCTATGTCTCTCAACTTGGCAAGAAAATCAAGTCTATACTGTCTCAGGAAATTTGGTGGTTCTTTGGGCTACCTTATTGTAAAAATTGTTTTACATCAATTAACCTGTTTTAAAAAATAGTTATAATAAGTAAAAATCTTTAGTTTTGTCTATTTCTCATTTTTTCAAAATAAACTATTAAAAGTTTAAATTAGAGCTGAAATTAATTAATATTGTGTCTTTTCATTATCATTATCTCCTCTCCCCCCCGCCCCCCAAAGATGTTGATTTTGATCTTTGTTTTAATTAGTTGAAGGTTAGGCTGCCTGCAGACAGCAATTCTGAAATGAATTCCACTTCAATTAGCTGCTGTTTTCAATGTTAAGTCATTGTTGTTGCATTTCAGTTAAGCCCAACTTTTCATGATACCATTTGGGGTTCTCTTGGCAAAGATATAGGAGTTATTTGCCATTTCCATCTTCATTTTTAAGATATAAACAAATTTCATTTTCTGAAATGTTGTTCAGTGCCTAAGTCTTTTAATTCTCTCTTTTAAAAAAATTATGTATCCTTTTACTCTTTATAATTCCTTATGAAGTAAGAAGAAAATGTGGAATAATGTATTCTAAGTTTTTTTTTGTTTTTTGCTTTCTGGCTCTGTGCTGATCTTCACCATGAACACAATGAAGATCAAGGTATAGATTATTTTGGTTTTTAAAGTCTTGCCAAGTTCTTCATTGAATTGGCTTACTTCATTTTCTACTATGACTAGAATTCAAGATGTCTAAAATTAAACTTTTGATATTCTTCCTCATTGCTCCTTTGCTGAATTCTTTTCATTTAATTATACTACCTGTGTTCTAATACGTGAGAGGGGGGAGAAGCATTAGAGGAAGATGGTGAGTCATGTGGAAGTGAAATCATATTAAAAAGTACATCAGTAAAACTTTTTAAAATTTAAAAGTTCCAATTAAGGTTTACCTTCTTCAACCATCCTCCTACACTGAGGGGATCTCTCCCTCCTCAAAAACCCCATCCCAATTTTTATTTACACTTATTTCAGTTTCCTCTATATCTTACCTGTTTGTGTATTTATCCTTGCTCCTATTAGACTGTAAACTCTCTAACAGTAGAACTTACTTTTTACTTACTTTGTGTCCCCAGCATATAGCATAGTGATTTACGCTTTTGTCCAATTAGGTCAGTTTAATTGAATGATTTATGTATTAAAATCCTGGAGAAGAGAGTTGGGATCCACAGATAGAACACATAGAGAAGTGCCTGCACCATATCAATAACTGTAATATTGAAGTATTTTTTTTAGTAAAGAAAAGACTAGTCCAATTGCACGATATAAATTTTACCACTGGCAGTTTAGTTGATTTTTTTGTTTGTTTGTATTTCCATTAATTATTTTTATATCTCAAAACCATAGCCTCAAACCACATACATTTTAATGAGTGTTATGGGAAAGTGTTTCACCATTCGTGCCATACCTCATGTTTAGCCTGCCATTGAATGTTTGAATCATTCAAATTTGGCTTTCATTTATACTTCAAAAGGTTATTTCAATTCTCTATGACTTGCTTAGGTTTTAAGATGTGTATATCCCCAAAATTTTCAAGGATGGGAAATGTGGAGGTGGCAAATGGGAAATGTGGAGATGGTAGAGGGTCAGTTCTTTTATTCTTATTCTTATTTCATTGTCTGTCCTTCTTCCTCTTCTCTATTCTGCCTCCCAAAGAAGCTAGCCAAGGGTACATTTTTTCTTCTTCTTTTGCCCAGTAGGAAAGAAAAAAAGTGGGGGCTCTAAAAGAATGGTGGCATGTCTGGGATCCTGCTGGTTCTCACCCTATTGAGACCCTGTCTCACCCACGCTAATGGCATTCTGTAACCTTACTTCCAGAGTCTTTATTGTTCTTTTTTTATATCTTGGAAAAATTGGGTGCTAGGAAGTAAGTACACCCCCAGGATCTTGGATTTACCCAATCAGGCCTTACTCAGCAGCTCCATGTCTCAATGACCCTGGCAGAATGACATGGGTCATATTTTCACATGGATGAACTGTTCTTGAACAATTTCTTCAGTGTCTGAGGCACAAACAGGCTTTTCTTCAATATCAGGCATGCATGTCTCCTCCGCCCCTTGCTTTTTAACAAACATATGTATTGTGGCCAGTAGAAGAGAAGACATTCCATTCCCCCTTAATGTTTGAGTTTCTTCACCCCCTCCCCTTTTCCTTGCCCCCTTTTCTGCCTTTCTTTCTTGGTATCTCAGGATAACGATGAAGTGCAGGATCTATATTCACATGTTTTTCTTGGAGGTGTCTCCTCACTGCAAGCCTCCTCTGGCTTGGGCTAGGATAGTTGATTTATTTTTTTCTGCACTTGTTCCCATTTAGGAATGAGGAGAGAAGTAACATCATATATCATTTCCATGTGGGCATGTGAGAAAACAGGGGATTCACATTAATGTTTAGATCATAGGAATTAGAGATGACAAAGACCTTATAGATCATCTAGTTCAACTCCCTCAGTTTTCCAATGATTCAGTTGAGCCCAAGACATGTGAACTGATTTGCCCAATGTCACCATAAAACAGAATTTGAACTTGGGTCTTCTGAATCTAAAAATACCTCTTTTCTGACTGTCTCATACTGTTCTTTCTTCTCAAGCATATAGATATCACTTGAGGTCCTGCTTTTCTATACGTGTATTTATTTTGAATCTAGGCCTATCTCAGAGTGATCTAGTTTATATCCAGAAGTGTATGTGCAATTATTTAACAACCAGTTAAGGTAGGGAGGAACTGGCAAGAATATAGACAAGATATACTTTTAAGTTCAACCTGTATTATTACACTTTCTCCACCATTTTAAGTTTAAATAATCTTCCTCCCAAAAACCTAATAAACTGAGTTCTGATATTTAGCATTTGTCAATTTCCAAAGTGTAAATGGACACTTGAAAATTTAATAGTTTTTTTGTAAGCTCACATGATCTGGCTCCACTGGACATGCCTACAGTAACTGTAGGACTAATTTGTCCTCTTTAAAAAAAGAATCACGTAATGAGCCCAGTCCTATATCTGCATGAAACCAAAGCATTGTGTTATCTTTAGTATAGTAAATAAATAGCTTATAGTGACACTGAGTGACTTCACATGTCTTGAGCTCAACTGAATCATTGGAAAACTGAGGGAGTTGAACTAGTTGACTATCAGGTCTTTGTCACCTCTAAATCCTATGATCTAAACATTAATGTGAATCCCCTATTCACTCAAATGCCCAGATGGAAATGATATATGATGTTACTTCTTTGCTCATTCCTAAATGAGACCTAAAGTCAGAAAGGGATAAGGTCAAATTCAGTCTCTGCCACTTACTAGCTAGCTATATGATCTTGAGTAAGTCACTTTTCTTCAGTATGTCCCCCTGACAAATCCCTGAGGTTTACTTAAGTGAAAAATGGGTTTTTGGTCGCTACCAGTGGATTTCACATAAAGATAAAAAGAATACCCTGACCAAAATGTCAAGATGGCAGCTCCACCAGCTTCTTTGTTACTTTGTTAAACTATCTGCTGTATTTTTTTTCCTTAAAAAAATTAAGGCTGGGTATACTCATCTCACCCAGATTGGAAGTACAAGAGTTAATTACAAACCTGACTCCCTTACTGCTAAGCACAGAAACTTTGACTTGTTCCATTTCCAACCAGGGCTAGTTCAATCCTCCTTAGGTAACTTCTGTCCCCTCCCCTTTTCCCAGGCACTCATCATATCGATCCTGAACTTAGTTTGGGCACCTGATCATTGGAGCCCAGTGCAACATCAAAGAGATCCATGAGTTTCATCCTCTCCCATAAGCAAACCTTTCTATCCAACTACCTGTTCCATTTACACATCACAAATCCAAATAATTCACAGATTTTCTTTTCTGGAAAAGTTTTCCTCAAGGAGAAACTCCTGGGTGGAAAATAACTTCAGTGTATTAATGTGAATTACTTTGACAAAGTAATGAACAAAAAGTCCCATGTCATTATCACATTTCAATATACTATTTATAAATTTTGACCAGATTCTACTCCCAACATCATAGAATCACAAATCTCAGAGTTAGACAGAATTTCAGAAAATCTCTACTATAACAAAAACCCTTTCTACAAGACCCTTAGCCCAAAGGCTTGAAGACTTCCTGTGATTGCTTTGTACACCTCCAAAAGCAGTCTATCTCATTCACTTTCATAATGCTCCAATTTTAGGAAGTTTTTCCTAACATAAAACTTAAATTTGTCTCTCTGCACCTCCCATATTACTCTTGATTATACCCTATGGGACCAAATTGAACAATACTTATCCTCTGACTTCCCATTCTAGTACTATGGCAATAATCATCATAAAGTTTGGAGGTAAAACCAACGAGAAATTGTTTAGTCCTTTCCTCTGATTTGACAGATGAGAATCATAGATTTGAGAATTAGAAGGGATCTCAGTGGCCAGCTATTTTAACCCATACATGAAGAAATCCCCACTACAACATACTGGATAAGAAAGTTGTCCAGCCTTCCCTTGAAATCCTTCAAGATAGTGGAAGCCAGAAGTTCTTGAAGCAGTCTATTTCATTTTCAGATGGTTGTAACTGTGAGATTTTCTTGATGTCAAACTTAAATTGATCTCTTTGAAACTTCTAAACATTGTTCCCTGCTCTGCCCCTCTTCTATATGACATCTTTTCAGATACTTCTTAAACATAGACATTATATACCACAATGCCCACTTTTGTTTAGACTAATTATTCCCAGTTCTTCTAATTGATCCTCATGGGTCATGAATTCAAGACTCTTCACTATCTTGATCCTCCTTCTCCCTATATTAAAATATTCAAAGATATTCAAAGTCATCCAGATGGTAAAAAGCAAAGTCACAACTTGAATCCAGATCTTTTGATACCAAGTATGATTTTCTTTTAACAACACCATGGTAATGATTGCCAATAGGTTGTCATAAATCACCTCTTTTTCTTCAGGTCCTTCAGTTAATCTTCCTCTACCTATTGCTCCTTGGTTTGCCTTTTGGGTCCAAGCAGAATTAGTCATCACGTGGTCATCATTATGTACATACTATAAAACTACTTTTCCATTTTATGAGATAGAGATATGATATTTATATCAAACATATGATGTAATATATAACAATAATGTATGATATATTGTTGTTATTCCTTCATTCAATCATGTCTACCTCTTTTCTTTATGACCTCAGGGATTATATAAGTATACCTCCTTTTCTATGCTCCATTATCTCCTAAAGTCTGTCCATGACAATGATATTCATATATATATATATATATATATATATATATATATATATATAGTATATATGTATTTAATGGCAGTTTTCTAGTAAAGTGGATAGAGTACTGATCTTGAAATTAGAATGGCCAGAACAGGTGAGGATCCAGGATCCATTTTCAAATCCTATGTCAGGTGCTTCTTGGCTGTATGACCAAGGAAAATCACTTTAACTCTCAGTATCAATTTCCTCATTTGTGAAATGAGGATAATAATAGTACCATATCTCATAGGTTTTTGAGAAGCAAACAAGATTACATATGTACAATGCTTTATAAACCTTAAAGTGCTTTATAAATGCTAGCCATTTATTATTATTCTATAAGTCTATGATCTAAACATTAATGTGAATCCCCTATTCACACATATACATGTGCATATACCCATAGTGATAAAGCTCAAAACATCTATGAAATGGAGAACATTCAGAATTTGCAAGATGCTATAACTTATGGTAACCAGATCATATCTTGAATGGTTTTTAACGTTCACTTCAGGATACTGTCCTTTAGGGAAAACCTTAACAAGCTGCAATGCATTCACAAAACAACAACAACAACAACAAAAAACAAAACAAAACAAAATAGGATGATGAGAGAATTGGAGAATATGCCACAGAAGGATAGATTGAAGGACTAGGAATGTTTAACCTGAAAAAGAGAAACCTTGGTATACAGAAAGTGAATTGATAACAAACTTTGAGCATTTATTTGCAAACCTACCATGGGGAAGAGGGGAGAGGTTATCTTGCTCAGCTGTCAAATATAGAACTTAGAGCAGTAGACACAGAAAAATAGATTTAAGTTTGATTTAAGGAAAAATCTCCTTCCAAGTAAAACTATCCCAAAGTGGAATGGAAAGTCTGTCGGACTATCACTGGAGGTCTTTGACCAGAAGCTGAATGTTGCCAAATGTCAGCGATGCTGTCAAAGAGATTATTGTTCAGGTATGGATTACACCAGCCATTCTCTGAAATCTCTTCCAACTTTCAGACTCTGGGATCCTCTGTTCTTTGATCCAAAGGAAAAGGAACATTCACAATACATATTTCTGTCTGAAAGACAGAAAATATAGCAGTGAGAAAAGACATTACAGTGAGGATGATCAATCCTTCCCACAGGGCAACCACGTGACAAATCACATGAGTTCAAAGAATGCTGTTCATCTCTAAAGAAGGGATTATTGAGTGTAAAATCAAAGTGAAGAAAGTAGTAGACCCTCTGAAAAGTCTACTTCCTCCCCTCATAGACATACTAAATGCAACAGAGCATTCTGTTTTCCTTCTGTCTGGTCTGCCCTTCTTTGGTTTAGGCACTGACATTAGTGTTAAAATGATCCCAAAGAGATTTCCCCATCATCGGTTTTATGAGACAGTCTGTGTGACTGCATTCCCCAACCTTGCTGGTGCTTTCTATTATCAGGTGTGAGAAGACAGAAAAGATCACATTCCCATTGGCTTTGGAAGAAATGGCCTCCATGTGAGACTCACTCTTTGCTGAATTCCTTGTCTGACGAATGAATGACTTTCTAATAGTATTTTTTTAAAAAGACATGGAAGCAACCAATTCTTCCTTTTACTAAAATGCAGCATAATGATTGCCAGAGTTTTAAGATAGCTACTGTGCCTTAAGTGGCAGGGATGAATTCTTCATTTTATTCCCATAATTGAGAGCAATATTCATTTCAAAGACTTTAGTTACATATTCCCAAAAATAAAATGTTTATTTTGAAGAAATTCACAGGACCTTGGAGAAGTCTCTGAGTCTACCATTTTGTTTACTACTCCATGAATCATAAATAATTAATTCCAAATTAACTCTAGTTCTCTAATGGATTTGTGATCTCGTTACTGTGATATAAAATGCAATCCATCCTTGAGCACCTACTCTGAAAAACTCAAATCCTCCCAATATGCCTGAGCCCTTTTTCCTAATATTATGAATTGTTCAGTTATAAAGTTGGATCCAACTTTTTGTGACTTCATGGACATATGCCACAGCATATGGCAAAGATACTGGAATGGATTGCCATTTCCTTTTCCGATGGATTAATTCAAACCAAGATTAACTAGGTCTCACAGCTACTAAGTGTCTGGGACAGATTTGAACTCAAGTATTCCAGACTCCAAACCCAGAATTCTATCTACTGAATCATCTAACTGCCTTCAACTTTACTAGTGGAACAGTGCCTCACTGTTAACATATAACTAATCTGTTTCTTTTCCCCCTCATATATCTATTTATCTAGGTGTCCAGAGCACTGAATTTAGAGTCAGGAAGACATGAATTTAAATCTGGTCTCAGATACTTATTAGCTGTGTGACCCTACCAAATCACAATATATGTCTGCTCTCATTTTCTCATTTGTAAAATGAAAATAATAATAGCACAAACATTCTAGGTTTGTTGTAGGGATAAAAATCCGATGATATTTGTAAAGAACTTAGCACAGTGCCTGATACAGAATAAGTATTTTTAAAAGTGTTATCATTTACATTTCACATTGTTTCTGTTACTAAATTCCTTTTTGATAGTATGTTTCATCCTATTCCTATCCATTATCTATGCTTTTTAATCACTCTTTAAGTGATTTTCAAATTTTTCATTGAGTGTTTTGCTTTAAATATGCAAAGCTAATATAATAAAAATGCAAAGCTACAGAAGAATATTGATAATAGATGATTTTTTTTGTAAAGACAAATTATCATAATACAAAACAATGCCTAAGTCTATAGGCTTTGAACAAAGTACAAGATCTGAGGTGGTAAAAGGACATTAGTGCTAATGGTTTTAAAAAATGAAGATTTAAATAATAAAAATATAAAATAAAATAATAAATAAAAATAAAATAAAATAAAAAATATTCAATAAATGAAAAAAAAAAGAAGACCATGAAAAAGTGGCCTTTGGGATGGACTATAAGAAATGGATAGGGATTCAATGGGATGAGAAGAGGAATATGGGAGCTCCTGAATTGATAGACCCTAGAGGTCATAGACTTGCAAGTCAGTTCCATTATTTACAGATGAGGAAATCAGCCTGGAGAAGCTTTGTGACAACCATGATTCCCATATATAGTAAATGTCTGAGGCAAGATTCACACCCAAATATTCATGATTCCAAGAGTAATGTTCTATCACTAAGACACAAGCATATTACAGGCCTAGGAACAGTAAGATCAAAGTTGAAGAGCAGGAAATTTGAAACAGGGGTAGAAAGTAAGTAAGCCAGTTTGACCTGAGTACTAGGAAGGGAGCAGGATAAGATAAGATTGGGAAAGTCAGGTGTGGCATTTAGAAAACCAAGGGAGGAGAGTACTCAAAGTGGCAAATGTAGTCTCTGAATAATTTAGTTGGCATTAAATAGGATAGAAGAAGGAAGAACATCTCCTTGCCATTTACATGGAATGACACAGGGGAGTAAAACTGAGAGTGTTGAGGTTGGGGAAGGTGTGAAAGAAAGGGAATATCTCCTTTTCTTCTCAAATTCATTCTCCTCTAGGAACTATTTTTTGCCTTTCTTTTTATACCTTATGCTTGGTATAGTATCTTACATTTAGTAAGCTTTTAATAAGTTCCTATTAACTTATTGACTGACTTGACTCCCTCAATAATCTCACTTGAGCCCTCTCCAGCACGAGCTATACCCTAGAAGCTAGATGATAAATCCTTGGGAGAAACAGAATCTTATTCATTCAATATAGTCCTGGCCTGATGAGGAATAGCATGAGTCTGACTCTGCTTTTCCTCTTCCCAAGAAATTTTTGTGGCTTCTTATTCCTTCTCATATAAATTAGAAATTCCTTAGCCTAGCTTTCAAAGCCTTCACTACCTAGTTTAGGACCCTTTTATCCCATAATGAGAATGATTTTCTTGTGTGGATTTTAAAAGGATCAAATGTCATTGTAAATCAATCTTAACTCAGTAGAATTAACTCATTTTGGAACAAAGGTCAGAAGATCATAGGCTGTGGAACAAGAAGGCAACTTAAAGATCATCCAGTCCAATTTCTTCATTTTATAGATAAGGAAAATGAGGGCCAAAAAAGGTTGATTGACTTGCCTAAAGTTACAGAAAAAGGTAGTGAATGGCCCTTTAAAACAAAACACAATCATCCAATTGACATTAAAAGCCCTCAAATATGTAGGTCCAATCTACTTCTCAAGACTGATGCTCATCACTTTCCCCACTGGCTCTGGGGTACACACTAAACTATTTCCAGGATATAACATCCTATCTCATTGCCTCATCATTCCTTTGCTCAGACTGTCCTCTGTGTCTGGAATCCTCTGCCTCTTAGAATTAATTATTCTCTTCAAAATCTAGCTTAAGTGTTTTTCCCTACCTGAGACATTTCTTAATCTCCACTCTTCCCCATCCACCCAGATTATTAGTGTTCTCAACCTTAAAATTAATTTATTTTGTATTTACTTTGTATAAATTTTGCAAATGTTGCTTTTCTTCAATGGTATATAAACTCTTCACAGGCAAATATGCTTTGTGTTTTGTATCTGTATCCTCATTGCCCAGTTCAGTTCCTGCTAGTTGAATTGGATTAAATAAGATTGAATTGAATTACAGTGTTTAGTAGTCTCCCAAGGGGGCTATTGTGAATAACACCACTCATTTGGGTGGCTTAATTTCTTATGTGTTTATTTAAGAATCAAACTGTAACATGACTACATAGTCACATTTCATAGCAATTCCAGTAGAAATTTGTTTTTAAATTTCAGAGTAAGACCAGGCAAGTCAAGGTTGCCAGATTTTCTATGGGATTTAATTTTTTTTTTTTTTAGTGCTGAGCTTTTGCTTCCTATTCAGGCAAGCTTGAGAAGATAGGATCAAGAGGGTTTTGTGGTCCAGTGAGCAAAGGATGGGAAAGGAAGGAAGATTCTGAGTTCTAATCCCAGCTGAACTGTTAAGTGACCTCTAGGCAAGTCACTTGACCTCCTTGTGCCTCATTCCTCCAGCTGGAAAATTGGATAAGAGCAGCAGGATATCATTGAATACCAGATGCTGCATCTGAACTGCAATTTCTCAGTTAAGTTTTTTTTTTAAAAAGGCAAAAATTACTAGTCTATTTGAAACATAGCCTTTAAGGGCACAAGGTCAGTGTTGTGTTATTCAGCAGCTCATATAAATAAAATGAACTGTTTAAATGCAAACACCATCTTTCACCTTCCCCAAGATGCTTAGATGTACCAGCTCAATTATGCTTTGTGAATTTACTTCAAATCTTGGTGTGTTAGTCATTGGATCAGACCCAGTCCTGGCTCATTACATTTTCCCAGAGTCATTCAGGCAAATGCCATTGACACACAGCTAGAGCAACAAAGAAAAGGTTGAAATAGGATTGGGGGAGGGAGAGGTGGCCCTTCTCCCACCCTTCTACTTCCTTCAATATTTGCCATTTTTAAGGAGAGTAAATAAAAGAGGGAAAGTGATCTTTGCATATATATTATGCTAAGGGATCCAAATGAAAGGCACAAAGTTATGTAAATGTTCATCCTAAAGACCTGGATATTGAAAACATCTCATGGACCAACTTATCTTTTCATGTTTCAATTTGATAGTCTGGCACCCTGTAAACATGGCTGTAGGAAAAGGGAGAGAGAAAAACCACCACTGCTAAAAATATACACAAAATATCATTATGTATTGCATAAAAATTGTATGAAAGGCTAAGCACTATTACCTCATCAGCAGCATTTATTACACCCGTCTCTGTTCAATAATTCTTTTCTAGATATTTAATTTATTTAATAGTCAATAATCTGTCTATTGGGACATTATAATTTTTTAAAATATCACAGAAAAGTGATTGAATATAATTCCAATTGACATATGATGGAAAGAGCCATCTGCATCCAGAGACAACTATAGAGACTGAGTGTAGATCAAAGCATAGTGTTTTCATCTTTTTGTTGTTGTTTGTTTGCTTGTTTTTTTCCCTTCCTTGTTTTTTTTTCCCTTTTGATTTGATTTTTATTGCACAGAATGAGAAGTATAGAAATATGTTTAGAAGAATTGCTCATGTTTAACCTATATTCCCTTGCTTGCTGTCTAGAAGAGGAAGGAGAGGGGAAGAGAAATGGAGAAAAATTTGTAATGCAAATTGATGAATGTTGAAAACTATCTTTGCATGTCTTTGGAAAAATAAGATTCTATGAAATCCAAAAGATAACATTGACCTGAATTATGTTGCATGAAAAATATTAAATCTTAACTTTAATTTTCTTTCTTTCTTTAAATTACTCCAAAGCTTAAAATTTATCCTTAAATTTTGCTGTGCCTCTCTTTTGATCCTGATTTTTATTTGAGCCCCCCCAAAATAGTTATTTTAATAGAATTTTTCATGCAATTCATATAAATTAAATTATTTAAACATTTAATGTATATTTCTTGCATGCAAGGAAAATGAAATTATCCCAATCTTCTGGTAGTTTTCAGTCATCCAGGAAGTAAAACATGAACTCATATAAGTAAACATAACTTTTATGTACATAGGGAGAGAGAACTAACAATTAGAGACATCAGGAGAAGGCAAACCCAAGCAGTTTGTCTTTAAAAAAAAAAAGCCCCCCCCATTTCACCGCCTTGTCATAACTAGCTTGATGAAACTGCAAACTATGATGTGCAAGGTTACCTCAGACAGACATGTCATAATGGAGATCTCTGACAAAAAAAAAAAAAAGTGATCCATTGAAGAAGGAAATGGCAGGTTAGTCCAGTATCTTTGCCAAGAAAACACCACAGAAAAAAATGTTTTGTTCTATGAATTAAAAATAAAATTTAAAAAATTTTAAATGTTAGCTATTCATATTAATATTAGTTTTTGCCATCACCAGTACCTCACTCTAAGTCCATAACATTATATGCTTTTGTATGTTATGGACTCCAACAGTATGGTAATAATAAAAAGGCATCTTGAGCTTACTTTGGGGTGGGGGGAGTCTTGAGCTGTCAGGATAAACAAAATTTTCAGAAGATGTAGTAAAAAGATTAGATTTGGACTTTGAGTTTTGCCACTTGATAACCATGCAACTTTGGGCAAGAAATATCACTTCTAAGAGCCTTATTTTTCTTATCTGTAAAAGTGAGTTCACATATCCTCTTGGTGTTTTATAAGATTGTTGTGAAAGATTAAATAGAATAAAATATATGAAAGGACTTTATAAAGCACAACCTAATTAAAAAGAAAGAAAAAGTAATCCAGGGGATCCCAAAGAATTGGGTATAATTGAATGGCCAAACAAAAACAAACATGTATATATGTTTGTATAAATATGTATGTTGTACATATATATACATATATAATATGTACACATATGTAATGATATATGTAAGAAGCTATATATAAGATAATATGATAATGATGTGTGTGTATATAGCCAAAGTTAATTGGTGGAGGAGAAGTGGGTCATGTTTGGTTAGAAAATAACTTATAGGTGACAAAAGATGAGTGAAGAGGAAAAATCAGAAAAGTAGAAACAAAACCAAGGATGCAGTATTATGGAAACTGAAGGAGGTAAGAGGTAGGAAGAAGAGATGGTCAATAGTATTAAGAGCTATAATAAGAGTAAGGGAGATGATCACTAACAAAAGGCCCCTGGACTTGTCAGTTAAGTTTGTTGGTAAATACTGAGGGCTGTTTCAGTTGAGTAGTTCACTCTGAAGCCTGATTGTAAAAGGTTGAGAAATGAGTGGGTGGTAAGGAAGTGGAGCTAGTGAAAGGCTACTCTTTTCAGGAGCTTGTCAGTGAACTGAAGGGGAAAGGGAGATATAGGACTATGACTTGAGTGAAAGGAAGGGTCAAGTGAAAGTTCTTTAAAGATGAAGGAGACTTGAACCTATATGTAAGCAGCAGGAAAGGAGTCAGGAAGGAGGAAGGGATTGAGGATGAAAGAAAAAAAAGCAAAGGATTGATGAGATATATTCCTGGAAAGGAAGATGGGGGAAGGGAGCCATTGAATCAAGAACAGCAATAGCAGGGTCAGCTTTGACAGGAAGAGTACATCTTTCTTGGGGTGTGGAGAAAAAAAAAGGAGGGAACAAATGAAGATGAATGGAGGTTATGGGGTTAGGTATAAGGGAAATGAGGTGACTCATTAGAGATAGTTCTGATTTTTTTTTCAGTAAAGCAGGAAGTGAGTTCATCTGACAAGAGAGTTTAGGACTAAACAAAGCATATGATGTTTGAAGATAGAGAAGAAATATTTAGAAAAGCTTCACATTTCAATGATTAAATAGTAATAAGAATTAATTAAAACTTGGGTAACCTCCATCTTAAATCTGATTGGTTAATGGTTTCAGACAATTAAGGGTGGGTTTACCATAGCAGAACTCAGCAATAGCATCTTTTTCAAGTTCTTGTCTTTGAATATGTGGAAGATCGGCTTTATATCTGGAATAGACTGGTCTGGAGTTAGTTCCTAAAATGATCCAGAGCTACTTATAGATCTGGAAACTCTGATAATTTGTGTTATTACTCCAAAGTGTCCTGGAGAAATTCAAGAAGACTATTCATGGACTTTATCTTTTTGTTGAAAATCTAGTACTATTAGAGGACTTCCTTAGACTCTTTGATAGATCCATGATCTCAGTGCTTAAGAGAGAGAAAGATTCACTATTTGGAATGAGATAATAAACTCATTAATTGAAAAAATAAATTGAAATTTAAAAAAATTGTCACATAAGAATGCATCTACCAAAAAAAAAAAAAAAACCCCTCACTATTAGACAAAAAAGCTGGAAATCTAAATTGTAGAAATCAAATTTTGATCAATATTCCTCACAATATACCAAGACCACTATCCTATGTTTATACTTATGGTTTCCTATAGGCTTAAGGACTTCTTTTAATATAAAGCATCACATCACATTGCCTCATAAAATTTTCCCAGTATATAGATCTCGATTTTTTCCCAAGTATTAGTTAAAATTTATTTACCAAGTTATTTTTGCTAAAATAAATATCCAAACAAAAAATAACAGGCAGTAATTAAACCATTATGTAAAACATAAAACAGTATGTAAATAGGGTTAGTGTAAAATACTACTACAAAGAACCATAGCAGAATCATCCTAATGTAGATAACAATTACAGCATGATATAAGCAATTTTTTAGTGTATAAATAGGTATGTAGTATCAAATAAGTCAGAAACACATTCAGGTGGGCAGAAAATGGTAAAAGCATGTAGCTTAATGAATTAAGAATTATGAAGAATCACAGGCACAGTATATTTCTAATTACATGAAATAGAGTGGACAATCAATAAAGAACATTATGATGGGAAATAACAAATATTTGTGTTTTTAAATACGAAAAAAAATCTAGACTGGAAACAGTTCCAGAGAGTAAACAAGAACTTTGGAATCATTCCTGAATCTGAGGGAGAAAGGTTCATGCTTTAAAGAGAGCAATAGATTTGGAGTCAGGAAAACCTGGATTCAAATCCCCTTCTCCTCTTCCTGCCAAACACATACACTTATTAACTATGTCACTGTAGGCAAGTCCTTTGACTTTTCTGACTCTTAGTTTATTAATTTTTAAAATGGGATTAGTAGAAGCTCCTGCCATGGGGTTGTAAGGAGATAGTGTATGCAAAGGGTTTTGTTAACTTAAATTAGTATAGAAATCGATTTCAAAGATCAGCAATTGGAGTACCAAAGACATTAATTGACTTATTCAAAGTCACTCAGAAAGCTAGTAGGAAGTTCAGGATTAGGAATCTGTCCATTAGAACTTTTCTACTGAAATGAAATGTAGGAGTTTCTTGGGCATCAAATGGATTGAATAGTGAAAAATAGGGCTTCTTTATAAAATATGGATGTATATTATAAGCTTACATAATGGTATATATGATAATTCTATCTAATAATATGTATTTGATATTTATATAATTATATATACTTATATAACATGATTACATATATAGATACTGGAAGGGGTGCTTTTCATTGATGAACTGGATCCTGAGAATGCTCACAGTTTGATATATTTCTCCCGTAGGAGCAACCTCTGAGAGATTAGGAGACATTCTTATTTAATTCAGTCAGCTTGAGCTCCTATTTTGGAAATGTTCTACATAATATCATATGTAGGGATATAAATACATGTATCTATATACTATTCATAGTATAAATGTGTGTGTAAATATATGTATTCATACACCAATTATTATAGGACAAAAAAAGGAACACTGGTGAATTCATAGAATAATTTAAAAAATAATTTAAGTAAATTTAGCCATAATGAGTCCAGTTCCTTCATTTTACATATAAGAAAATTAAGATGGAGAAGTTAAGTAACTTGTCCTTGTTAACAACATTGTTAGTAAGTTTCAGAGCTAGCATTTGAAGCCCGGTCTTCTGATCCTTCTCTAGAATTCATTCTATTATGCTGTGTTTGTAAGATAACATTATGAAGATTATCTGAATAGATTTTACTTAGCATTAATTCATGTTTTCGATTTTCACTATATAAAACTCTCAGCTAGAGCATTTCAATTTTGCAGTGAGTGATGGTACTATATTTTATAATTTTTCTTAAAGATTTGTCATGACATTTATCTTCCCATCAACTGAGGCATGCATGATTATAGTCAGTGAGTTTTTCTGTTTCTTTTTTACCCAAATTCTTTTGACTTGTAAAAATTAATTATTACAACAATACTGCTATCATATATTTTAGTCAGAATTAATGGGTGTATAGAAGCACATTGTGGATACTCAACAAATAACTATTGGGCTGAATGTATTATCACCCTATATGATATACATGAGTAGAATGTTCAAGATAAGGAAGAATTACAAGACCTAATTGTGTAATATTTGATACAAGGAAGCTCTGGTATAATGAAGGAATTTGAATAACCCTTTAAAGTATATTGTATTAACTCTAATTTATAAAAAATCAAGCCATTCTCCAATTGAAAAATGGTCAAAGGATATGAACAGACAATTCTCAGATGAAGAAATTGAAACTATTTCTAGTCATATGAAAAGATGCTCCAAGTCATTATTAATCAGAGAAATGCAAATTAAGACAACTCTAAGATACCACTACACACCTGTCAGATTGGCTAAGATGACAGGAAAAAATAATGATGATTGTTGGAGGGGATGTGGGAAAACTGGGACATTGATGCATTGTTGGTGGAGTTGTGAACAAATCCAACCATTTTGGAGAGTAGTTTGGAACTATGCTCAAAAAGTTATCAAACTGTGCATACCCTTTGATCCAGCAGTGTTACTACTGGACCTATATCCCAAAGAGATTATAAAGAAGGGAAAGGGACCTGTATGTGCACGAATGTTTGTGGCAGCCCTCTTTGTAGTGGCTAGAAACTGGAAACTGAATGGATGCCCATCAGTTGGAGAATGACTGAACAAATTGTGGTATATGAATATTATGGAATATTATTGTTCTGTAAGAAATGACCAACAGGATGATTTCAGAAAGGCCTGGAGAGACACGAACTGATGCTGAGTGAAATGAGCAAGACCAGGAGATCATTATATACTTCAACAACAATACTATATGATGACCAGTTCTGATGGACCCGGCCATCCTCAGCAATGAGATCAACCAAATCATTTCCAATGGAGCAGTAATGAACTGAACCAGCTACGCCCAGAGAAAGAACTCTGGGTGATGACTAAAAACTATTACATTGAACTCCCAATCCCTATATTTATGCCCACCTGCATTTTTGATTTCCTCCACAAGCTAATTGTACAATATTTCAGAGTCTGATTCTTTTTGTACAGCAAAATAACGGTTTGGTCATGTATACTTATTGTGTATCTAATTTATATTTTAATATATTTAACATCTACTGGTCATCCTGCCATCTGGGGGAGGGGGTGGGGGGTAAGAGGTGAAAAATTGGAACAAGAAGTTTGGCAATTGTTAATGCTGTAAAGTTACCCATGCATATAACCTGTAAATAAAAGGCTATTAAATTAAAAAAATTAAAAATTAAAAAAAGTATATTGTAATAAGACAATGTATGAGTAGGTGTTATTTTTAAAAATTCGTATACAAAGGCCTTGTGTACTTGACCCTGAAATACTTCTAAGGGATGAAAATCTCATTTATTTGGAGGTTTAATCCACTGACCCAAATTATAGTCCATCTGATACTTGTTCATCCTGTGTGGCTCTTACTTATATACTTCTGAATCTATTTCATAGAGTGCACTTCATGGGCTGAAGGCCCTCCTCATCTTTTCTTCACACCATAATGCCTGTGGAGCACTATGGCTATTGACCCATCATTCTTTATTGTTGCCTGTGACTAGCCTCTTTTCTCTCTCTGTTACACGTCATTGGTTGCAGTTATTACTATTATATTTTTTACTAATTACTAATATTATTATTATAGGTATTACATTGGTTATATCTATTATATTAAATTATATTGTCACCTAAATCACACCTACCATGTACCTCTTCATAACATCAAAATTAGTCAAAAAATTTCATCAGAACAGAATTCAACAATTTCTTTCTTATCTATTTATATTCAGTCATATTGGTTTGTTTGCTTAGGTATATCTTTATAAAATCATAGATTTAGAATTAAAAGAGGTCTTAGGTTTAATTGAGTTCCAAACCCTCATTTTTACAGATGAGGAAACTGAGACTCAGGGAAATTAAGTGACTTATCCAAGATTCCAGAACTAGCTAACTATCTGTAGCAAAACTCAAACCCAGTTCTAAACCAGTTCTATCCACTGCACAAAACTGACACTTTTCTGGTCATACAGCTACTTAATATGCTCTAAATAGATTTGGTAGAGCTTGAGAAATACCCCTTCATGCTTTGTCTAGTAAATATCAAAACCTTTGGGAGGTCTGAAACATTTCATACATTTGTTTATTTATATATTTTTTTGATTTTTTTTTTGTGGTAACTAAAGAATGCTAATGTTTTCCACTTGGCAAGTCCACAAGCTTCTGGTATTTAGCTGAGAGCAAGTAACATTTTTGACTACATAAAAAAGTTTTGATGAGGCAGTATAAAGTGCTACACTGGCGCCCGTTTTAGTCTCTTGAGTTAATAATATGCATTTTAAGTGTTCCAAAAAGAGTAATAGCCATTTTATGCAATAGATTTCAATGACTCTTAAAGAGTACATGGTCAAATGAATTAATATATGGAGGATTTTTGTAAAGTAAAAGCAATAAATTTTATTTAATATAGATTTCTGTGAGCTGATACCATTCTCTCTGATACTATTTAAAATATTCATTTAAATATAAATGGTCAAGGTTATTTAGTTAAAATAAATATAAATATAAGTCAAAATCAAATTCATTTAAGTAAGGAACTTTGAAATCAAAATATACATTGGTGAATAGATGAGATGAAATATAATTTTGACCTTAGAAATTTGGTCAGTTTACCAATCAGCAAAATTTTTCAGACTGCTCAGATCTATATATTACAGACTAAGTTTATGTACATACATACAAACATACATACCTACATATCCAATCACTATCTATAGAAGTATGTGTGTCTGCATACAGACACATATACATATATTCCATATTTATAATTGGAAATGTGGGAGGTATTCATGTTATAGTGAATTTGTTTCAATTATTTTATAACTTACTTTATCTCATCCTGGCTTTTGAGTCATGAAGGTAGCCTTGGTTACAGGATGCTCAATCATCATTGAACAATATATAATAGGTTTTAACAAGTTAGAAAAAGGTCAAATACAGGCACAATCGTAGACTCTGTGCCTTTTTTCTTAAGATTAGGCTAAATTTAGAAAGGGTCATTAGCAAGTTGACTACTCCAATTCTCAAAAATTATCTACTATTTCATAGAGTTGGTATTTAGTAGACATCCTTATTGGTAGAGGAAGTACCACCAACAATGTCCTTGCAATAAATGAAATGTCATATCCTTGTAAGATTGAAGGTTATGGACGGTCCATTCCTTGACTTGATGACACATCTCAAAGTACTATGGAATTGGAAGATACAGAAATGGAAATGGAGGCACACTTTTAACCTTCTCCAATTTCTCCCTTCCTATGCAGTTTGCATGCTATAATATATAGTTTTCTGTTTTACAAGAGATTACTTCAGATTGATGGTCAAAACTTAGTCTGCTAAATTTTTTTTCTGGATTATATATTTCCCTTTTGACATCATTTATATTAATTTTCCTGAGTAATTCCTTGTTTATAATTTGTTGTGGTCTACTCACCCAGCATGACCCTCTCCATTTTCTTTTGAGTGAGTCTCACCTTTAGTTCTTTGAAGACTATAGTGTTCCATGATCTACAGCCACACAACATCATTGAACAAACATTAATGTTAAAAAGATGGATAGTTACTTCAGGGGAAAGACAGCAATTTCCCAAAGCATTTCTAGTCTGATTTCTGCTCCTTTCTTTAAAAGTATATCCAGGATTGTGATTTCAACATTCAACATTTTACGATTTCACTGTCCTAATTAAAATAATAGCTGTAATCATCTTTTGCATATCTTTTTCATTTTCCTTCTTTTTTTGTCTTTATATTTTTATCCTTGAATATTCTTGGGATAACTTTACTAGTTCAATATTTTTCCAAGCTTTTTTTCTTAAAATATATATATTTATTTAAAACTTAAATACAAAAATAGAAAAAGAAAAGAGAAACATTGCCATGTGCACAGTAGAATATGAGAGGATTCAAACTATGACAATAAATTTACATCTCCATAAAGTCTATATAGTAAATACTACACAGTGAGTTCAGTACTGTACAGCTTTTCTTTATTTCCTTGTAGATTTTTTTTGTTCTCAGATGTGCATGTTTTATTTTATTCTTTTTTTCCCCTTTTCTCCCCCCACCATTCCAAGAAAGCTACAATTAAGTGCAGATGTATTTATACACACACATATATAGATATCTATACTTATATACACATATATATCTATATAAGGGCATACTCTGCTTGTTTGTTCTCTGTTTCTGAAAGTAGATAACATCATCCTTCACAGTCCAAGGCTTACTATATTTTTCTAAATTCATCAACTTATCATTTCTTATACCACAGCAATATTCTAATATTATGCTATCTAGTTTTTTTAAATAGCCTAAAATAATATTAATTAATATGACAGACATATAGTATAGTTTCGCTATTTTTCTTTTTCTATTAAATCTATTTTAGTTTTAACTTTGCCTGAAATCAATGCTTACTATGCCTGCTTTTTTTCTAATACATTCTACTCATTATCATTATCATTATGTTTGTATGTCTTATCTCCTATTCCTATTGACTTGTCTATTCTACGAGAACCTGGTATCTTGCCTTGCTATTACTTAATCTATCTTTCCTCCAAGGACCCCTCTCTTATCCTTTCTGCTTTCTTCATTTCATTCTTATTAATCTATAATCTTATCCCATTCCTATTAATTTGCTTGCCTTTCTATGCCCCTCTTTATACTTTTCCCTCCCCTTCTCATTTCTTCACAAATTTAGAAGACTTTTATCTCTTCATATATCTATCTATATCTATCTATCTATCTATCTATATATATCTATATATCTATATAAATATATATATATATATATATATATATATAAAGAGAGAGAGAGAGAGAGTTCCCTCTTTAACCCATTCCTGATATGAATAGAATCCCAAAACTACCAGCTCTTCCACCCCATCTAATTCTTCTGTATCAGTTCTTGTTCTCCTACATCATTCATATAGCATAATTAGTCTTTTTAACTTTTCTCAGTTTTGTTTTTTAAAGTAATATCATGCTCAACTGTACCGCAATCTTTCTTTCAAAGTACCCAATCACTAATGATAATCTTAGACATATTGTACATATTTCCACATGTAAAATATAAAGTTTGTCCTTATTGTGTCTCTTGAAATTAGTCTTTTATGTTTACCTTATTTACCTTATTCCTTACCTCTTGGATCTTATATGTCAAATTTTCTATTAACTTTGGGTCTCTTTTGCAATGAAATCCTGAAAGTCTTGCAATTCATTGAATATCCTTTTTTGTTTTTTATTCAGGATCATGTTTACCTTCACAGGATATGATATTTTTAGCTGCAATCTCAGTACTTTTGTTCTTTAATATATAGTGTTCCAAGATCTGTGGTCTATTAATGTAATCACTACTAGTCTCATGTGATTCTAATTGTGGCTTCATTGTATTTGAATTGCCTTTTTCTTGTTCAATGTAATACTTTCTCCTTGACCTGGGGTTTTCAGAATTTGTCTATGATATTCCTATAAATTTTCCTCACAAGATCTCTCTCTGGTGGTGATGGGTAGTTTTTTTTTTTTTCTATTTCTACTTTGCTCTCTTGTTCTAACACTTCAGGATAATTTTTTAAAAATTATTTCTTAAATTAGTATATCGAGATACTTTTCTAATTGTAGTTTTCAAGTTATCCAATTATTCTTGTTTTTTCTACTTTATTTGTTCTTTAGATCTGTTGTTTTTCTTAACATTCTCTTCTACTTTTTTATTCTTTATATTTTGTTTTATTATTTCCTGGTCTCATAACTTTCCTGGGTTCCTCTTGCCCAATTCTAACTTTGAAGCAGGCATTTTCTTCCTTAAGATTTTGGATCTCCTTCTCTAGTTGGTTGACTTTCTTTTTATAATCTTCTTGTTTTTCTTGGATTGTTTTGTGTGTGTGTGTGTGTGTGTGTGTGTGTGTGTGTGTGTGTTTAGTTTTTCCTCAATTTCTTTCATTTGATTTTTAAAGGATTTTTTGAGGTCTTCTATGAATTCTTTTGTGGCAGATGACCATTTAACATTATTCTTTAGGTAGGAAAGTATTTTGTGTTTGTTTTTTACTTCAGTATTTTTCTCTGAAGATGAATCCTGGTCTTTCCTAGTCCCATAGAAATTTTCTTTGCTCATTTTTTTTTATTTGCAGCAGATTGTTGTCAGTTAAAATAAAATGTTTTCCCTATATAATTTGATCATTTCTAATCCTGGGGAATGAGAGAATGGTGCCTTTGGATTCAAGTCCTTCTTCACTTCTCTTCTCTGACCTGAAACCTAAATGCTAAGAACGGACTCCTGTAAGTTCCCATAGCCAGCAACATCCCTTCTGTTTCTGCACTCAGGAGCTGGTTCCTTCTTACACAGGACTACATTCCAGCATCACAGATGCACTTGGTGTTCCTTATCAGCAGAAGCTTCCTCAGTCTTCCCCATTCAGAAACCCGACTCTCCACATTGTGAGGTGAAAATTCCTGTGGCTGGGTCAGAGGCTACCTCCCAACTCAGCTAGCCTCAAGGCTGCTTGCAGTTTCAGCCAGACTAGCCTAGAGGTGTTTACACTTCTCAAGGGCCAAACCTCTAAGCTAGTATCTTTCTTCTGATCTCCATTTGTCCCAGGAGGGCCACTGTTCTGCTCCAACTCTTATTTGTTTTTACCATTCTATGTTTGCCCTGAGGTACATTTTTTTCTGTTTCTGGGGGGAATCTGGAGAGCTTAGAATTTTCTGACTTACTCTGCCATCTTCCCAGAATACTCCTGTCAAGCTTTCTTTAAACTGGTTTCACTCCCCATTCTTCCCCCCCCCCTCTGCTTTATGAGACATCACTGCTTTATAATCACCCACCATCTTTCTTTATATAGTTTTGCAAAGTCTATGTTCTAACTTATTTTTGCTTTTGTCAGCCTTCTTTCAATTTTGCAAGTAGATATTTACTGAGTAAGGCATTTTCTGGGCTTTTTTTTCTTTGTTGGGGGCAATTAATTTACAACTGTAATATTTCTGTATACAAGTATTATAGTGGGTATCAATATAATTTGTGTGGTCCAATTCTCATGTTTAATTTTTCAATTAGTTGTTTAAGTAGTTCAGAGTTGTTATTTCAATGGTACCACACATTCTTTTCTTATTATTATTCTCTCTTCTTGTTTTTTAATAATTCTAATCTTAGTTCTTACAAATCAATGATCTGATTGTTCACAGATAGTTGATTCAGGAATGACTTCAATATCAATAATAAGTTTTTTATTGTCAGTTAAAATAAAATGTTTTCCCTATATAACTTGTCCGGAAACATTTCTGTCTGGGACAGATAGGTATGTTGGATGTGAGCTAAATAGGAGGAAAAGATAGGATAGAGTACATCTAAAGAATTGCATCTTTTTTGACCCTATACTTCCCATGAAATCAAACCCATTATTCCAATAATAACATTCTATAGTGGCCGGCATATGACAATGAAATGAGGGATAAAACTATGTAAAGAATGAAAAATCATATTACACATGAGACAAAGTATAAATGTCTACATTCATGACGGGTATAATTTGGCTGCATGCATGACCAAAAAGGATAGGTTATCCAAAAAATAATGTGAGTAAAAGATATTATCAAGAGGACTGTTTCAGAGAAAAAGAAGATAGCAAGAATTAGAGGTAAACAGCTAGAAAGATCCCCTGATGATTTCATAAAATAAGGAGGAATCAAGGAGTTTAATATGTTGAATAGAGTGCCTATGGAAGTCATTATTGAGTCAACTGAGCCAAGAAGGTATGAATGAGTTGTAATATGCACTGTTGGAGGGAAACTTCAAATTGATGAGTCACAGATGATTTAAGTATTAATCCAGCACAACTTTACCCTCCTATTCAATTCTAGGTCCAGCTCATTGTCCTTTTATGTTAGCTGTGCAAACCATGTATAACTTTGAATAAGATTTGTGGCTAGTACATATCATAAAGTTCTATTGTTGGTGCATATTAAAAACTGGACAAAAGACATTATTAATTTATTTCATATTTTTCTGTATGGATAGTTATGGCACATTGTAGGAATAAAGAACATATGGACAAAACACAAACCTTATTGGTTTCCTTGAAATGTCAAGAGAACTTGCGGAAGGCCATCAGAATATTGAGTGGATCTATGATGGCAAACTATAAAAGGATATGCATGAGAGTTGAAGAGGGCAGAAAAATATAGATGGCTTGTAATCTGCATTATTAGAGGGAATATCCAAATTAATGAAATCACAGAACTATAGAGTACAGGCATATTGGAGTATTAAAAGATTGTCATTTTTTTTCTTTGCATTTCACCCAATGCTTTGAACAATAATTTGAGTTTATAGATGTCCAATAAATGTGTATGTGAGAATACTTTGAACTATTTTTAAAGCCACTGAAGGCATATAATTTTTAAGAGTTGGGTCTCTACCCCCTAGAAGCATCAGTTTGTCTTAGAAACTAAACTCTGAGCTTGATTTATGAGGGAAGAAAAATACAGAATGAGCCAAACAATTTTGCCTGATTTTTGTTATCAAGCATTCACAAATGAATTATGAGGACTTTGTGATTGTTTTTGTTTTTATAATGCTGTGATCTTTGGAAAGTCACTAAAATCAGTTTCAGTTTCTCCAATTGGTTATCCCCCAAAGCCTGATGAGTCATTTGAATAGCAGAAAGAGCATTTCAGTCCAGAAACCTATGTTCTGATCCAGTTCAGTCACATATCAAATGACTACAGGGAAGTATTTTAACCTCTCTAGGCTTCAGTTTCTTTCTCCATAAAAATAAAGATGTTGAACTAGAATCTAGTCCCCTAAGTATACTCCCGGCACTAATGTTCCATCCACAAACAATCTTAAAGTAAGAAATAAGTATAATAAATAAGCCCTCTTTTGCAGATCTTTGCTGTTCTGGGTCCTCATTTGCCTGATGCAGTGCTGATTAGTTCCCCCTCTTTTTGGCCATCTCCACCTCATCAACTTCATAGGCCAAAAAAACCACAAGCTCAATGCAACTTTGTAAAATCCAAGATGTGTCTAAAGTGCTACTTGTAAAAATCTTTATAAGCTAAGTAATTGCTTAGCAAAGTATCTCTGATTGAATTTAGCTCTTATAAAAATTGACATCTGGGCGGCCAACATCCTCATTTCCTCAGAGCAGAGAAGTAGCTCATAGTCAGCAGCATGGCAAACTTCCTCATGCTGGCCCCAGAGGAAGCACAGAAACAGAGGAGGATGGTTCAGTCTCTTCCTACTCGGGTATCAGGCTCTCCCTAATGAACCTGCCAGCAAATGGACATCTGCTGGAGGCTGGTAAATTAGGTTCTTGATTCAAACTATCAACTCATCGCACATAATCTACTATCAAGCCATAATCACCCTCCGCAGCTACCTGTTAATGGAAGACTGGATTTGAATCAGTGCCTCTGGGCACTGAGTTCTAAAGAACATTATAAACAACCCATGCATTCCATTTGTACTACATAAGACCCCAAGGGCTTGATGAAAAATTCCAGGTTACTTTTGTTTGCATTGGCAACATCATTCAGAAAAACTCAGGTAGACTGGTTAGGCAAAAATCAATGCTACAATTATGTCTTTGTGGAGGAAAAATGATTAGAAAAATGATCATGATGAAATATTAGGAAGCCCCATGTAAGAAAGAGAGGGGGCTAGAAATGAAAAGACTTGCTGATTTCAAAATCTAGTTGCCTCCTTTTACTGTGTGATTTTAAATGCAATTAAATGCATTAAAGATTCATTATGTATTATTATATTAAATTCTACTATTCTATTAGTAGAAGGTAATACAATTCTTAATGTTCTACTGTAGAAATATAATGTAACATAAATAAAAAGTATATATGAAACATTAAAAATAATTTCAAGGAGTAAAAAGTGCTTAATAATGAGTGAGATTAGAAAAGGTCTCCTGCAAGAGGTAGTTATGTCTCTAGGAGATAGCTAATTAAGACATTTAACTGAAATTAAGAGTATGAAGGGAAGTAATAGGAAGTAAGACTAGAAAGTTAGATAGCAATAGGATTGTCAGGGGTCATAAAATGCCAAGATGAATAACATCTTTTTTATCATAGGAGGAATAGTGAGTTGCTGATGATTCTTGAGAGAGAAATAGGTGTGTGAATTAGCTTGGCACTTAGGTATGTGGAGTAGAATTTAGAAAGGAAATTGAAGTAATTGATTTCTGTATTTCAATTGTCCCTGTGTGACAAGGACAAAAGACAATATCCCTCTCACCTCCAAGAAATGTTACAGAAATTATGAAGCCTTTAGAAACATACTTGGAATTTTTTAAAGAAAATTGACCTATGTATAGAAATACAAACTTTGATTTTAAACTCACTACATAATTTTCAATATTGAAGCTCCATAAAACACAATTTCATTATTGTTGTTAGGTGGTCTTTCTTTATTGCAATAGATGTGAGTATTCTTTCCTAAATTACTTTGCATTTAACTTGTATACAGAGGCTGCGTACTTAATTAACTGCAATGAGTTCCTTCCCAGTTATATTTTTATTTTTGAATCACCCAACACCTAGTCTCATGTGTGTATGTGTGTGTGTGGAGGGGGGGCATATATAATATATATGTAAACAAATATGTGTATATATGTGTGTACATATAGTATGTGTATATGTGTACATAGATAGAACTTATTAAATCTTGCTAAATTATTGAATCAACTAGCATGAAAAAGCAATAGAGAAAAATTATGGCATAATAAAGTTTAGTAAAATGTATTAGTAATATTTTCAATTTAAGTGCTCAAATTTTAAAAAGTTTGTTTTCCTACATTTTGGGATATGTTTGTAAACAATTCCTGAGTCCATTTCCCCTAAAGTTTTCCTTCTAGAGGTTTTTTTTTGTGCATTACCCCCTATGATATTTGACTGATTATACAGAAAAGCATTTTGAAACATATCAAATAACATAGTTGTCCAAAGAATGATTTGTCACTGAATGAATGGCAAAAACATAAATCCAATAAATGTTGATCAGTTTTACATAGATCATTATAAGACTGAAACATTTTCTAGAATATTTTGTGAAATCCTTGAGGTGATACATACTAAGAATTTCTTAGAAATATATTCAATTTGTCTGAAAAAAAGTCATGTAACTGAGGAAATTACTGTTTTCAAATACTCTCATATGAACAAAAAGTTACATTAAGGTGATTATAAAAAAGAAAAAAACATATAAAAAACTTTTCAACCATCTGTTCCTGCAAGCATCTTTCCCCCATATGTTTGGAACATGTCACCAATTCTCCACAATCCATAAACCCTCCTCTTTTGCAAACCTGCCATCTTTAACTTGGAAATTTAAAGCCTTGAGAAACTCTACATGTCTCATTCCTTCTACTGGAACATTCAATTGGAAAAATTCCTAAAAGAAATAACTTCCACTCAATACCCATTCCTAAAACCCATTCTTCCCATAATAAAATGTTTAATTTTATTAGTATAACAATAAGTGAATAGCTACCATTAGATGATATGCTTTATGGTGTTAGAATGCACTGTCATTATTGATGCTAGACACCCTTCAAGGAACTCCCCAGGTATCAGAAAAAAGACCATTCAAAATTCAGAGCAATAGTTTTACATTGGGTACAGTAATTTGTTTGCATGCATTAATTTATCTGACATGGGAATTACATCTTTGAGACCAGAACTATTTCGGGTTGGGGGGGTGGAATTGTCTCCACCGGTATCAGATTCATGATCTCCCAAGTTCACAGATCAAGTTCCCATCTTCCTATGCTTCATGTGAAAACCACAAAACATTGTTTAACTTACACAAAAGTGTTATACACAGCAAAGCTTGCTCCTTTGCTGGGTACAAAGAAGGTAATTCAATCTTGGAGTTGTCCTGCTGTCATAAGTGCTTATGACATCACCAAGACCTTGCTGCTGAATTGTGGCTTTGTATGCCTTTTGCTAACATGCATTATTAGGGATGGGCAGTCAATAGTTAGAATGTCATTTTAACCCCTCCTTTGCCCCAAAGTTGCTCATGAACAATCCCTTAAGTTAGCAGGATAGAAAAACAAAATTCTTGCTATGGTTCTGGGTAACTATGTGAACACAGGAAGACCCCATCTCTTCCTATTAAGATCTTTGCACTCACATAAAAAGTATGCTTTTCATCTGTTCATCTTGAAGCTCCTAATATATATTGGTTATAGTATCCTTTGAAATGAACTCCTTTCAACAGGTTTTTCAAGGTCTGACTCTGGTCCCACCTTCTCTATCATTATTCTTTCTCAATGGTCCCAGATTGTAGTGACATTGCCATTCTTTGAGCTTTCATAGCTCCTGCTCATTAATAATACTAGCATTTGTATAGCATTTTAAGATTTTTGAAACTCTTTACATATGTTATCTCAATTAAATCTCACATGGATGCTGTAAAGGAATGCTATTATTTTCTTCATCTTATAGATAAGAAAATTGAATGTCAGAAATTAAGTGACTTGTCCAAGTTCATAAATTAGTCTTTGGCAAGACTTCAGATCTTCCTGACTCAAAGGTCAACATGCTTTCCACTGCTTCAGCTAGAATATGCCTACCATCAGTATAGTACCTATAGTTTTATGTATAGTACTTATTTTGTAAGATTTTTGGGGGCTAGGATTTTGCTTGTGACTATTTTGTATCCAGAATTATACCCTGTCTCTATAAATAGAAAGTACTCAATAAATGTTCACTGATGGTCTTGACCACCAATAAATCTATAAACATTTATTTATTAAGCACTTATTTTATTCCAGATACTACAAATATAAAATAAAAAACAATTACTATAGAGTTCAAGAATGGGAGTAATCCATTATGACAGAAAGATAGGTTGGGACCAAATTATAAAGGACATTAAATATTAGTCTTTTAATTCTTGTTTGGTTTCTATCCCAGGAACATTCATGCTTCCCCAAGATAAGCAAATATCACCAGCTTGGAGCCTTATCCATCACTGATATTTGGTAATCACTAATCCCTCTCAGTTATCTCTCCCCTCTGATTAAAAGGATAAAGGGTAGGAAAATAAATTCCTGTCAAAGACTTCCTAATTCACTTCACTTTCCATCAGTTGGTTGATTTGGTTTGGACTCCAGGGGTGTCTCTGTTAATGCCAATGTACCCTTTCATACACTTTTCAGGTTCCTTTCTGTACTGTCTGCTCCCATTAAATTGTAAGCTCTTTGAGGGCAGAGATGTTCTTTCTTTGTCTATTTTTATCCCAGGTATTTAGTATAATGCTTTATTTATAGTAGAGACGTTATGCATGTTCATCAACTAATGTCAAATAGAGGATTTTATATTTTATCCTAGAACTAGGGTTCTTGACCATTTTAGGGAACCTTTCTCAGAATGACATTTTTTAATATATAAAATATATAGGAATATGAAAGAAATTGATTATATTATGGTCATATATATTTGTGTGTGTACATAAACATATGGACATATATACATACATATATGTAGACATATATGTGTGCATAGGGATCTGTCTTTGATAAATAAATATGTGTATATATATATATATATCCATATATATGTATATAAATATGCTTATGTTGATGGATTCATTCAGATTAAGACTTCATACCTACAGGCAACATTTCTTACTGACCTCATTTGGGGTTTTCTTGGCATAGATATTGTAGTAGTTTGTCATTTCCTTCTCCAGTTCATGTTACAGATGAGGAAACTGAGGCAACAGGATTGAATGACTTATCCATAGTCTCTTATTACCTAGGAAAATAGTCAATAGTATAAATGCAATAGAAATATCAAAAACATGAATGTAGTTATTGAGGTTATAAGGAGGATCCTTCCCAACAGAAGGAGGTTTTAAGGGGCTCCTTGTGTCCCTAGGATAAAATATAAACATTTTCCTTTGGCATTTGAAGTCCCTTACAATTTAGTTTTGATGGAATTTTACAGAATAATTTGTCTTGACTGTATTTGTACATTCAATGTTATAACAAACTGTTCTATGTATGTTCCCCATACAAGGCACTGCCTGTGCCTTTGGCTGTGTACTGGCCTTCTCCCATATCTGAAATGTTCTCCTTCTTGCCTTCCCTTACTTGGAATCCTTAAAAACTCAGGTCAGATACCACCACCCACAGGAGTTCTTTTCCAGCTCCTCCCCAACCCTCACAGTATTTTGCTTCCGAACTCAAAAAAAAAAAAAAAAAAAAAAAAAAAAAAAAGTGTGTCATGTTTAGGACCTATACATGTGCTGTTTCTTTCTAGTAAGAGTACTGAAGGACAAAAATTAATTCTTTTTTGTCCTTACATCCCTGCAACAGTACCTTATATATAGTAGATGCTTAAAGAAATACTTATTGAGATAAATTAAAAGATTGACTGACAGCAGATAAAGAAACAGCCTGAGTAATCAGGTTCTATCATTGAGCAAAGTTATGTGCCGGAAGTTACATGCATGTTTTTATCTATCCATCTACTTATCTATCAAACTAATCTATAGCATCTCCTCTAATCATACTATTCTCCTGACTTCTACTCACACTGGCCATTTGAGGTCTTCACAAAGCAGATAATTGACATTTCATCTCTCCTTCTCCATTCCTTCACATAATCCTTCTTTTCAGTTGCACCATGACCTCCAGTCCCTTGATCCCTCAGTTCTCTTCTAGTAGCTGTTCCTTGCACTAACTACTCTCTCTTCTTCTTCCTACCTTGACTTCCTGATGAAGCACTATAACTCTACATAGTCCTCCTCTCATAAGTCCCCATTCCCCTTATCATATCACCCATTATGCTCCTAAGTTTTAGATCATTCTCTCACTGCCTTTGCTCCTGTACCTGTGCTTCTTAATAAAGGTAGAAACAAATCATGTAACTGTTCTGGCACAACCAATTTATGTCATATAACCTCAATTGGTTATATGATTTATTGGTCCACTTATTGGTGCTTACCATCCTATTGCACCTCCCTTATGAACTTGCTATTTTTTCAGATTAGGAAAGATATGGGCAAATTTGTAGGCTATAGGAAAAGAGTCAGTAGAGAGGAAAAGCTGAAAATAAGTGAAAGAAAGGGAGTGACAGAAGGGACAGTCTGTTGGAAGAGATAAGTTAAAGTGATTAAAGGCTTTGGTAAGAAGGTCTCCCAAAACTTGAAAAAGCATACACTTGACCTTGCCATCTCAATTACTCCCTATATCTCTTCTGTTCTTTATAGCTAAACTCCTTGAAAAGTATATCTACAATAGATGCCCTCACTTTCTCTTCTCACTCTCTTCTTAATTCCTTACATTTTTGGCTTCCAACCTTAACATTTCATTAAAATTGCTCTCTCCAAAGTTACTAAACATCTCTTAGCTGCCAAATCCAATAGCTTTTCCCCAATCTTTATTTTCTTTTATCTGAAGCATTTGACATTGTTGAACACTCTGAGCCCCTATCCAGTGTGTTCCCCAAAAGCAAACAGTTGACATCATGCTTTTTCAAAGGGTTTTATAAAAGTACATGCACACACATGCATAAACACATACAATACACATACACAATAGGTTTTATATACACATATCATTAAGTATTAAGAGTATATGATCATTAAGTCATGAACATATTCCTCACTCACATTGATTTCATCTACCTCATTCTTTCCTAGAATGCTGTTTCCCTTCTTCCTCATGTAACTTACTTAATTTGGAAAAGCTATTCATTCATTTAAAACATTATTATACTATCTTTTTTGAATATTTTTATTAAAGCTTTTTATTTACAAAACATATGCATGGGTAATTTGTCCAACATTGACCTTTGCATAATCTTTTTTTACAAATTTTCCCCTCCTTTCCTCCCACCCTCCTCCTAGCTGGTAGGTAGTCCAGTACATGTTAAATATGTTGAAATATATGTTAGATCCAATATATATATATATATATATATATACATACATATTTATATAGTTATCTTGTTGCACAAGAAAAATCAGATCAAGAAGGAAGAAAAAGAAAAACTGAGAAAGAAAACAAAATGCAAGCAAATAACAATAGAGGGAGTGAGAATGCTATGTTGTGTTCCACACTCTGTTCCTATGGTTCTTTCTCTGGGGATGGCTCCCTTCATTTCTGAACAATTGGAACTGGCTTGAATCATCTCAATGTTGAAGAAAGCCACATTCATCAGAATTGATCATCATATAGTCTTGTTGTTGCTATGTATAATGATCTCCTGATTCTGCTCATTTCACTCAGCATCAGTTCATGTAGGTCTCTCCAGTCCTTTCTGAAATCCTCCTGATGGTCATTTTTTTACAGAACAATAATATTCCATAATATTTATATACCACAACTTATTCAGCCATTCTCCAATTGGTGGGCATCTTCATTTTCCAGTTTCTTGCCAATACAAAGAGGGCTGACACAAACATTTTTGCACATGTGGGTCCCTTTCCCTCCTTTAAGATCTCTTTGGGATACAAGCCCAATAGAAAGACTACTGGATTAAAGGTATAGTTCCAAACTAATTTCAAGAATGGTTGGATTCGTTCACAATTCCACCAACAAAGTATGTGTCCCAGTTTTCCCACATCCTCTCCAACATTCATCATCATCTTTTCCTGTCATCTTAGCCAATCTGACAGGTGTGCAGTGATATCTCAAAGTTGTCTTAATTTGCATTTCTCTGATCAATAGTTCTTTTGAGCACCTTTTTATGTGGCTACAAATCGTTTCAATTTCTTCATCTGAAAATTGTCTATTCACATCCTTTGACCATTTATCAAGAATGACTTGAACTAAAATAAATTTGAGTCAATTCTCTGTATATTTTAGAAATGAGGCCTTTATCAGATCCTTTAGATTAGGGGTCCTCAAACTAAGGCCTGCGGGTCAGATGTGGCAGCTGAGAACATTTATCCCCTCACCTAGGCCTATGAAGTTTCTTTATTTAAAGGCCCACAAAACAAAGTTTTTGTTTTTACTATAGTCTGGCCCTCCAACAGTCTGAGGGACAGTGAACTGGCCCCCTATTTTAAAAGTCTGAGAACCCCTGCTTTAGATGTAAAAATATTTTTCCAGTTTATTGCTTCCCTTCTAATATTGTCTGTATTATTTTTGTTTGTACAAAACTTTTTAACTTAATATAATCAAAATTATCTATTTTATTACCAATAAGGGTCTCTAGTTCTTCTTTGGTCACAAATTTCTTCCTCCTCCACAAATCTTAAAGGTAAACTACCTTATATTCCTTTAATTTGTTTATAATATCATTCGTTATGTCTAGATCATGAACCCATTTCGACCTTATCTTGGTATATGGTTTAAGTGTGGTCAGTGTCTAGTTTCTGCCATACTACTTTCCAATTTTCCCAGTAGTTTTTCTCAAATAGTGAATTGTTTTCCCAAAAGCTGGGGCCTTAGGATTTGTCAAATATTAGATTGTTATAGTCATTGGCTATTTTGTTCTGTGAACCTAACTTATTCCACTGATCAACTTCTCTCTTTCTTAGTACCAAATGCTTTTGATAACCACTGCTTTATAATATAGTCTTAGATCTGGTACAGCTAGGCCACCTTCATTTGATTTTCTCTTCATTAATTCCTTTGAAATTCTTGATCTTTTGTTCTTCCAGATGAATTTTGTTGTTATTTTTTCTAGTTTAGTAAAATAGTTTCTTGGGAGTTTGATTGGCAAAGCACTAAATAAATAGATTAGTTTAGGGAGTATTGTCATTATATTCGCTTGAGCTTTCCATGAGCAATTGTTATTTTTTCCATTTGCTTTGATCTGTCTTTATTTGTGTGGAAAATGTTTTGTAGTTTTGCTTATATAGTTCCTGACTTTCCCTTGGCAGACAAATTCCCAAATATTTTATATCATCAACAGTTATTTTGAATGGAATTTCTCTTTGTATCTCTTGCTGTTGGATTTTGTTGGTGATGTATAAGAATCCTGATCATTTATGTGGATTTATTTTGTATCCTGCAAGTTTGTTAAAGTTGTGGAGTATTTCTAATAGCTTTTTAGTTGATTCATGGGGGTTCTTTAAGTATACCATCATATCATCTGCAAAGAGTGATAATTTAGTTTCTTCATTACCTACTCTAATTGCTTTAATCTCTTTTTCTTCTCTTATTGCCAAGGTTACATTTCTAATACAATATTGAATAGCAATGGTGATAGTGGGCAACCTTGTTTCACCCCTGATCTTATTGGGAATGGTTGTAGTTTATCCTCATTACATGTGATGCTTGCTGATAGTTTTAAATAGATGCTACTGACTGTTTTAAGGAAAAGTCCATTTATTCCTATACTCTCTAGTATTTTTTAATAGGAATGGGGATTGGATTTTATCAAATGCTTTTTCTGCATCTATTGAGATAATCATATGATTTTTGTTAATTTGGTTATTGATATAGTCAATTATGCTAATAGTTTTCCTAATATTGTACCAGCCCTGCATTCCTAGTATAAATCCTACTTGGTTGTGGTGTATTGTCTTGGGGATGACTATGTGTAATCTCTTTGCTAATATTTTATTTAAGATTTTTGCATCAATATTCATTAGGGAGATTGGTCTATAATTTTCTTTCTCTGTTTTTGTCCTAACTGGTTTAGGTATCAGTACCATGTCTGTGTCATAAAAGGAATTTGGTAGGAATCCTTCATTCCCTATTTTTTCAAATAGTTTATATGATATTGGAGTTAATTGTTCTTTAAATGTTTGGTAGAATTCACATGTAAATCTATCTGGTCCTGGTAATTTTTCCTTAGGGTGTTGATTAATAGCTTGTTCTATTTCTTTTTCTAAAATGGGACTATTTAAATAATTTACTTCCTCTACTATTAATTTGGGCAATCTATATTTTTGTAAGTATTCCTCCGTTTCACTTAAGTTGTCAAATTTATTGGCATAAAGTTGGACAAAAAAATTCCTGATAACTGCTCTAGTTTCCTCTTCACTGGTGGATAGTTATCCCTTTTCATTTTTAAGACTAGCAATTTGATTTTCCTTTTTCTAATCAAAGGTTTATATATTTTGTTGGTTTTTTCATAAAAACCAACTATTTGTTTTATTTATTAATTCAGTAGTGTTTTTTAGTTTCAATTTTATTGACCTCTCTTTTTATTTTTAGAATTTCAAGTTTGTTATTGATTGAAGATTTGTAACTTGTTCTTTTTCTAGCTTTTTTAGTCGCAAGTCCAATTTATTGATCTCCTCTATAGAGAACTATTTTATGCAAGTAAGCATCTAGAGATATAAAATTTCCCCTTAATATCACTTTGGCTGCACCTCACAAATTTTGGTATATTGTTTCATTATTGACATTCTTTTGGATGAAATTATTAATTGCTGCTTAACCCATTCATTCTTTAGGATGAGATTATTTAGTTTCTAATTTCTTTTTGGTCGATTTTACCCTGGCCCTTTATTGAATGTAATTTTTATTGCATCATGATCTGAAAAAAATGCGTTTACTATTTCTACTTTTCTGCATTGATTTTGAGGTCTTTATGTCCTAATATATGATCAGTTTTTATATAGGTTCCATGAACTGCCGAGAAGAAAGTGTACTCCTTTCTGTCTCCATTCAATTTTCTCCAAAGATCTATCTTACCTGACTTTTCTAGTATTCTATTTACCTCTTTAATTTATTTCTTATTTATTTTGTGGTTTGACTTATTTATTTCTTAGAGGGCAAGGTTGAGCTCTCCCACTATTATAGTTTTGCTGTCAGTTTCTTCTTGCGGCTCGCTTAGCTTCTCTTTTAGGAATTTAGATGCTACACCACATGGTGCATATGTGTTTAATAGTAATATTGTTTCATTATCTATGGTACCCTTTAGCAATACATAGTTTCCTTTCTTATCTCTTTTAATTAGATCAATTTTTGCTTTTGCTTTATCTAAGGTCAGGATGGCTACCCCTGTCTTTTTTTACTTGACCTGAAACATAATAAATTCTGCTCCAGCCTTTTACCTTTACTCTGTATGTATCATTTTCCTTTAAATGTGTTTCTTGTAAACAACATATTGTAGGATTCTGGCTTTTAATCCAGTGTGCTACCTGCTTACATTTTATAAGAAAGTTCACCCCATTCACCTTTATAAATGAAACTACTAATTCTGTATTTCCTGCCATCTTATTAATCCCAAATTATACTTTTCTCTTTCTTTTTCCCCTTTCCCTCCTCCCCAGTATTTTACTTATGAACACTACTTGCCTCAAACAGTCCTCCCCTTTTAGAGACCCTCCCCCTTTCTTATATCTTTCCCCTACTATTTCTTTTTCCTTTTATTTAGCCTACCCCTTCCCTTTTCCCCTTTCTCTCCCACTTTTCTATAAGATGAAAGCTGTTTCTTGGTGAAACCAAATATATCTACTATTCTTTCTTTGGGACAAATCTGATGAGAGTAAGATTCACACAATATTTGTCGCCCTCCCTTCTTTCCCTCAATTATAATATGTTTTCTTTGCCTCTTCCTGAAATATAATTTCCCTCATTTTACTTCCACTTCCCCCTTTTTTTCTGTTGCAATTCCAACTATTACAGTATCTTGTCATATTTCAGAGCTCCTATAGGACCCAAATGTTCTGCAAGATAATGTATCATTTTAAAAGATTCATAATTTTATTGATTTGAGTGCTCCTTCTATTGATAAAGGTAACAATCCATCCAACTATGTCTTTCCATCCTGCTTATTTTCATTGATACTCCACAGAGGATCTCTCTAATAATATACCAAATGCCTTATTCACAATTTGTGACTCTTTTGTGCCTTTATTTTTACTCTATAGGTTGCCCACCTCTTTTTCTGATCATAAATTTCTTTTATTTTTATCCTTTTCTCAATTTCTTGCAAGTTGGAAATTACTGAAAATATGCTACAATCTACAAAGGTCCCTTAAGTAGTTCAGTGTTTCTTTTTGCCTTAGCTAAAACTGATTCTTTCAAGACTGGTGCTCTAAGAAAATACAAATTGAAAAAACAAACCACTTAAACAAGCCTGTATTAAGTGTCAACATCACTCTTCTAAAGAAGTGTTGGCAAAAAAAAAAAATGTCAATTCTCTTCCTTCAATGAGCTATAATATTTATTGCAAATCTAGTGTATATAAGATTGTGTGTTAAGCTCTTTTGAAGATGCAACAAAATAAAAGACATAGTGCCTACTCTTCAAGGCTTACATTAAACATGGGATGATAAGCTATATAAAAGAAATTGCCTGAGAGATAACTAACCTAATGATAAGTAACAATATAATTTAATTTAATCTAACCAGCATTCTTTAAGCACCTAGGTACATGATTAGCATTCAGTTTGTGTTTCAGGAAATGAATGCTATTCAGAGGAGGGGAAAATTTATTTTAACTTGGTATGTGAAGAGAAGGCTTTACAAAGGAAAATGTTTTTGATTAGGGTTCAAGTAAGGAGAAATTTGGGAAAGATTTAAATAGGTAGAAAATGAGAATAAGGTAGATGAAACAAATTTGTATAAAAAATGTCTATGTACATGGTTGTGTCATATGGATGGTAGATGACAGATAATTCAAAGGTCAAAGGGGGAAAACTCATAAAGACCTCCTAATCTGATCTCCCTTATTTTATAGATGAAAAAACTGAAGTCCAAGTTAACTTAAAGTTAGAAAGTAGCATGAAAGAATTAATGAGATAATGAGTGATTGAATAAATGGATGAAAAAACAGTAAGTGCTTACTATGCACAAAACTGGAGGATACAAAAAGAAAAGAAAAATTGTTATCTAATAACACATTCTAGTAAAGAGAAGATAGGGAACATATTATAGGACTTTAAGGACAGCTCTATTTAATTTCATGTAGCCACTTTTTAAAAAAAATATTTATTTTAACTTTTTTTTTAAACTTTGAGTTCCAAATTCTTTCCCTTTCTCCCATACTCCCACATTCATTGATAAGACAAGCAATATGACATCAATTAAACATATGAAATCATGCAAAATATATTTCCATACTTTCCATGCTGTGCAAACAAAGCAAGAAACACAAAGAAAGTGAAAAATATTCTCAGCAATCAGAATTTATCTGTTCTCTCTTTGGAGGTGGATTGTATTTTTTATCATGGATTCTTTGGAATTGTTTTGCTTAGATCATTGTCTTGATCTGAGCAGCTAAATCTTTGATAGCTAATCAATGTCACAATATTCAATCAACATGTTAAATGGTAAGTTCTTGCCCCAAAAGCTTGTATCTTTAGATTTATCAAATAGTAGACTACTGTGATCATTTATTATTGTATATCTAATCTACTCCACTGATTTGCCATTCTCTTTCTTAGCCAGCACAGATTGTTTTCATAATTATCACTGTGTAATACAGTTTGAAATCCAGTATTTTCAGGTTGTCTTCCTTCGCATTTTTTCATTGATTACCTAAACATTCTTGACTTTTTGTTCTTCCAAAGGAATTTTTTTCTAGGTCCTTAAAATAATTATTTGACACTTTGAATGGTATGACACTGAATATGTAAATTAATTTAGGTAATATTGTCATTTTTTATTATATTGACTCAGATGTAGGCCCTTTAAAATATCTGCAGGTGGACAAAACATCTAGTATTCTGATTAAGATCTCATTTATATTTTAATTGTCAAATTTAATTATTTTTAAATTAATCTCTCTTGACTTTACCTGATTCTTAACAGTACTATATTTGAATATCTATAAATTAATTGGGATTGAATTTATACTTCAATTATTCAATTATGAAGCCTTTAATTTGTTGCTTTGAATTAAATTATTTCATCTTGAATATATGGATGAAAAAAGAATAATATATTTGAGTTTAATATCCACACCCTTGGATTTCAATTACAAGTAAGTTGTCTTAGTTTCTATAATTATATTTTAATTGAAGCTAACACTGTCACATATGAATACAATTATCCTTCACAAAATCAATAAAAATAGTGCCTAATTAATAAATACATTATTTGAAACACTTCCTCCTAATAAGCAGAGAGGAAGTTTAACTTTCCAATGGGGAATAATAATAATAATACAAAATATTAACATGTATATTTATACATATAGACATATATTATATTCCCTACCTTGATTTATCCAATTTTTCCCCTTCCTATCACATGTCAAGCTTATTATAAATTCCATCTTAATAGACTGTAAGAACTTAACATTTTTATTAAAATATTGATGTTAATTGTGAATCTATTAATTACCAGGAGTCATCTCTGAGCTCTGGTCATAAAGCTACTTATATAATCACATTGTTTAATGAACTTGAGAGATTCATTGAACAAATCACAAATTATTGATTCATAATATTCTGAACTGTATAGGAAAGCTAAAAATTTGTTCATTTTTGTTTGACAAATCAATTTTAAATTTGTTCTAGGAAAAATGCTAGAAAAAAACAGAATTAGCACAATCTTAAATTTGGTTTCAAAAATCAGGAAACAAATAAAAATTAAACACCTATTCTGTACAAAATGTGGCTCTTGATGTTAACATACCATTTGAAGAAAGTTTTTGGGGGGAACATAATTAACTCCCCTTAAAGCTAATGACTTTTATATAAACATTTAGTTTGCATAGAAAAGATAAAATATCACACCTATGTAGTGTGATATGAGTTATATACCAGAAAGATTTTCTGGACTTCCAGAATGGCTATCCCTAAGTTTTTCTCCCTATGGTTCTTTTTAAAAAAATCAGATATGCCAAAATATGAAATGGCCAAAATAATTCACTAGTAGAAACTGAGGATTATTATTTAATTAGATCTACTTTTCTCCTGAAAGGATATACAAGTAGCATGAGAAAACTTGGCATGGAAGAAACAGTGATAATGGGGAATTCAGAGAAACATTGGGAGGATGTATTTGAAGCAATCCATAGTAAAGAATGCAGATCCAAGAAAATGGCCATGCTTTAGGCCTACAATAATGTGCCTTCATGTTACTCTTGACTTTTACACTACCTCACCCATCATATCCAATCAGTAGGCAAATTCCTCAGCATCTCTTTCTCTCTGTTCACATAAATATTACTTGAGTTAATTTAGGCCCTCATCACTTCCAGACTAATTATTATCTCCTATTCAATGCATCCTCCACACAGCTGCTCCTAAAACAGGTTTGATCGTGTTTCTTCCCTATTCAATAAACTCCAATGGCTCCTTGTTGCCCCTAAGATCAAAAAGAAACACTTCAAGTTAGCTTTTAAATCTCTTTACAATCTGTTCCCCAACAAGCTACTTTGCTAATTTTATTATACATTACTTCTTTCCCCAAATACCATAGTTCAATCACACTGGTCTCCTACCTGTTCTCTATAAACAACTCTCCATTTTCCAACAGTGTGTCTTTTGTTCCAGCTATTAGTCTTGCCTGGAACCTATTCTTATCTCACCTCTTTTCCATATCCTTTATTTCTCTTCAAAATTCTGTTTAAGAATCACTTTCTTTTTGAAGTCTTTCCTGATTCTTCTATTGGAAGAAAGGAGGGAAGGGAGGGAGGGTAGGAGGGAGGGATGAAAGGAGAAATGGAAAGGGAAAGAGAAAAGAGGAAGGGGAAGAGAAAGGAAATAAAAGAAAAGGAAAAAAGAAATTATCTCTGTGCTTTCTCCAATCTTGCATGGCCAACTGCCTATCAGACTTCTCAAACTGATTGTCCAATAGACATCTGAAACTCAATATATCCAAAACAGAACTCATTATCTTCCCTTTAATCTTCCACCTACCCTGCCTCCTTCCCTTCTCTCCCAGTCTCTCAGTTTTACAACCTAGGAGTCCTTTTGGAGTCTTCACTTTCTCATACTCCCTATATCCAAGTTGCTGTTGATTTTATCTTCGCAACATCTCTCAAATGTTCTTTCCCCTTCCCCCTTCTGGCACTATTGCCTCCCTGGTTCTTGTAGATCTCCCTTTCTAAAGTCTCTTTCTCCTTCCAGTCCATTCTTTATTTAGCCACTACAGTGATTTTCCTAAAACACAGGTCTGATCCTGTCATTCCCTACTCAGTAAAAATCCAGTGGTTTCTTATTGCTTGCAGAAGCAAATAAATGCTCTGTTTGACATTCAGATTCCTTCATAAGCTGGCTTCCTCCTACCTTTCCACTCTTCTCACATCTTCATCCACACTTATGCTCTTCAATCCAGTGATAATGGCCTCTTGACTATTCGTTGAACAAGACATTCTATTTCTCCCCTCTCAGCATTTTGTCTGGCTGTCCCTCATGTCTGGAATGCTCTTCCTCTTTTGCTCCAATTATGAATTTCCCTGGATTCCTTTAAGTCCCAAATAAAATTTCACCTTCTATAAGAAGACTTTCCCAACACCTCTTTTTCCATTTTTATTTTTTATATGCTTTGTATATATTTGTTTGCATATTTTCCCCCCATTAAGCTATAAGATCATCGAAGACAGGCACTATCTTTTTGCCTCTTTTTTCATTCCCAGCTCTTAGCACAGTACCTGGTACATACAAGCTATTTAATAAATGTTCACTGAGTGAATGATTTATTTTGCATACTTTTGTGTGCATGTAATTTTAGACCATTTTCCTATGGGAAAGAACTCTTTCATTTTCACCTATGTATTTCCAGTATAGAGTATAATGGTTGGTGCTTACTTGGCTCTTAACAAGCCATTTAAGGTTGCATTCATTCATTCAATCAAAAGCAACAGAGGTTAGATTAATTGCAGTGAACAATCAGGTTTTAGAGAACAGATGATGGAACAAATTTCCTTCCTCTCAGTACAGAGGTATGGAAAATGAGGGTACAGAATTCCCTGCATTCCCTGCATAGGATAAGTTAATTTTGAAGTGAGTTTTACTTAACTGTTTTCCTTTGTTTCGAGGGAGAGTCCCTGGGGCTTAGGGATGTATACTAGGAAATGGCTGCAATATTTTAAAAAGTCATTAAGAAAATGAGTAAAAACAACAATACTGAGTAGAGCAGAGGACAATGGAAAGGGAAGAAAAACAGAGAAAAGGTTGAAAGGGAATTGTTGTAAACATATTTCAACTTTTTATTCATTTTGCCTAGAACTGACCCTGTCCAGACCTTGACTTTAAGCCACTTTCATTCAGTCTAATTAGTTCACAAGGCACACTTGACAACTGGTCACTATTTGCCTTTTTCTGTATCCTTAATGCTTGACACATAGAATATGTTTTATAAATGCTAGCTGAATGACCAAGTACTTCATCTTCAACAACGACTGTCCACTCCTCACTTGGAGTTCCTGGGAATTAGGAGGTACGTGAATTATAATATCCCACAAGAAAATGTCACACACTGGGCACCAGCCCAAGCCTGCAAGATCCAAATGTCACAGTACATTTACTGTGCCCCCCCCTCCATAAAAAATGTCATCCTCCTCTTCCCACAGAAGATTATAATGTTTATCTAGAAGTACAGCAACTATCAAGGGGAAAAAGAAATCTCTCCCAAGTATCATGAGGACTGACACTGTCCAAATCCATTAACACCTAAGCCAGAGTCACTCTTCCCACACTCCAGCTGCACTGCTCCTGTCCAGTGCAGATCTCCTAAAGGCTGCTGCTATCCGGGCTGGACTAGTTTTATGAACAAACATGGCCTTTAGGGTAAAAGCATGTCAGACCAGCAATTTTCACAGGGTCTGCAATCACCCCACCATTTACCTTCCCACCAGTGTGTGTATGTGTGATTTTTAAATCGTAAACCTGAATCTGGTTTGGGCTCTTTAAGTTTTGATTTTCCCAAACTTTTGATGTTGTGGATTATTTGAATTATATATAGCCCCACCTTCCCACCCACCCCAGGTTCCAGCAAGCCCTATTCAGGTCTCCAGAACTTCAAAAGGCCCAGTCTGGGGCTCAGACCATGATGTGCTCTAGTGTCTAGGGGATGCCTATTGAAATGGGGCCCAATGCTCTTTTGTAAGTAGATAGGAGTGACAATGCTGTACTTCTTTCCACACCAAATACCAATGGTAATTTCGGCATCCCAAGCCACCACGATAAAGCCTCTAAAAAGCAGCAGTGTTCTCTGAAGTGCTTCACGAGTATCCTATTGCAGGATCTAAAGTGCCTTCTAACTGAATGCAGTTGCCTAATTTGTTAAAGGTGGTGCCAGAAATGCTAATAGATTTCAGATACATTCCCTGGATGGTGGTGGAAAATTCTGTTTCAAATACATCCAACAAGAAGCTCAGCTCAGGAATGTCCGTTTGCATTCAGGCTTTCACCTTTGCTTTTGGCACCCATTTGGATCCAAATCATCTGACTTCTAGTCAAAGTCTATACTCAGTCTCTTGGCCTCCACCCCCAGCTCCATACACAGGAGTTTGAAGATATGTAAATATACACATCCCTGAAATTCCCCAACAGGGGAGGGAATCACTTTCTTATGGATTCTGACAAAGTCACTAGAAAGTTAATTGCAGTTACTTATTGTTTCAAAGCTCCCCAAAACTCAACAAGGCTAAGTGAATAAGGACCTGAAAAAAGACAAAGGAGGAAAAACTCTATGGAAAGTGACTATAAATCTTGAGGAGGAGAAGGAAAAGACAGTGGAATAGAATAAGGCAATGAAAAAGAGATTTTCTCTGGACAGAAATAAAAGTCAGCTATAGACCGTGTGCATCCAACATCAAAACATGGCAGCCTAAAGTCTCCAGCAATCTTCCTGATAGCCTGATAAATCTAATTTTTTTTTCACTGCTCTGAATTGTCTTCCCTTTGTTGAAAGCTGCCTACTTTTTATTTAAACTCAAGAAACCCATACAGGAATTTTTTAGATTTTCTTCTGTCACTACCCCTCCACCCCTGTTTGTTTGTTGTCTTCCTCTGGAAAGAAATTCTCAAAGAATGGGTTAGGAAATCCATCCAATGCACTATGAATATACAGAGCAGTTCATGCAGGTCCAAAGCGCTTTCCATGAGAAGCCACAGGATAATAAGATGAGGCTCCAAGAGAGGTGTGGGTCGCCCACAAGAGGCCTGCACAACAACATGTATTTTTATTGGCAGGCTGCTAACTAGCCAAAACCTTTGGAAAGTCATGACACCAATTTGGCAAAGCACTATCTGTCTGCTTTATTGAAAACATCTTAGGCAGCATAATAAATAAACTGCATTTCATTTTCATGGTTTGAGCTTGTATTTCTGTTGGCCGGCAGACTGTCAGAGAGCAGTTTGGTCTGATGAAATAGAAACTTTACTGAGTCATCCATTTCTCAATAATATAACACTTTCGATTAGGACACAGAAAATATAACTATATGTGCAATTATATGTTCATATGTATGATGTATACATACATGTGTGTAACATACATATGTATCAAAAGGCAGGAGTGGCTGTTTCCTAGAAGTATAATCTTTCAGGAGTTTAGTCCTAGAAAAAAACTTCCAAATGCACTCATAAATACGCAGATGTCACAGTTCCTCAGCCTTCTGTTTCTTTGGTAAGAATATGTGATATGTCAACAAAGGTGTCAGAAGAAAAGTTCATCTGAAAGACAAGATTTTGATTACAGAGCTTCTTACCCCAAACATTCACTGGTAGGAAAAGGAAGAAAGCCTGACAGGTCTTTGGGACTGGTGCAGTCAAGCAGTACTATGGTATGGTGTTCTGGCCCTCTGCTCTGGCAGGGCAAACACAATGTCACTGAGGGCCTGGAGACCCTAATGCCAACAGGGCTGGGCCATGGCAAGGCAACAGTGCGGGAGCTTGAAAGGAAGGAGAGGAAATGATGCATGTGACTGAAAAGGGCAGAATTTTTTTGTTGGCCTAGAAAACAGAGCCTTGGTCTGCTGGGGGAGTTAATGGTTCCAAAAGTAAATGCAACAATAAACATGAAAATAGGAGGCAAAGACCAGGACTAATGAAGCTGGATTTCCTGTGGATTACACCCAAGAAAGGGGGATGACAGCCAAGAAACAATTCCTGTAGGCTTCAGCTATCCAGAAGCAACAATCCTCATGAGGTCAATCTGTGACATCACAGGGAGACTAGAAGACTAGCAGAGTGATGAGTAAATAAAGCAACCATAATTGGTTCCATTACCACAGAAAATCAGAAGTAACTCCATGAGGGACCTGGAAAGAACTTCCACAGTTTTGCAGCATCAGAGACCAAGGCCACAAATTATTTTCAAAATTTTACAATAAATGGTAGACTTTGAGGAAAATTAAATTCTAAAAAACATTAATAATGCAAGGTGAAAAGAATATGAAGATATTGAATGATGGAGCCTATTTAAAAGCAAGGATATAATTCCGTGTTAGAGGTTCTGTCTTCACACAAAAGCACCAAGTTTACTGTGGGAAATTCTCACTTCTCTGATTCATTTTTCCTGCTCCGATGATCTGAAAATACCCATATCAAACTTTTCCCTGCCCCTTATGCACAGTCATCAAGTCTTATAAGTAAACAAGTTCATAAGGATAAATGCATACCTGTGTTTATTTATAGATTAGGAGAGACCAGACCCATACCATAGCACCTAGAAAATACTAGAAAATAGCATTATTAATCTATAAACAATCTTCTGGATACTTGACTTATGACCCTGGGCAGGGATCTAGAAAAGGACCCCTTTGGATTGTTCATCCATACTGGCATCCCTCTGCTTGGTATATTAATTTTCTCATCATTTGTGTCTCATTGGTGTAGATGATGTCCACCAATATTCCTTGTCATTTATCATTAATCCCCTTCATTATCCTATGTTTTTCTGTTGACATTTTTTGGTATTTCTCACTTTCTAGAAAAATGCAATCATTTGCATTTTTCTTAGTTTAACCAGCTAATCAGGTTTTTTTTTAACCCATTGAATTCTTTATTATCTAACTCACAATTCCCTTCCTTTTCCATGAGAAGAATGAGGTATTTTATTTTTTAGATTTATTTATTTTTATTCTTACCCTAACATCAAATTAAGATGGGCATTATCATGTACAGAGAATAGGAGAATAAAAAGATTGTACCTGTAATTGCAGATCACTATTATATACAGCTTGCTTTTGTTTTAAAAACATAATAAATTCAACCTGTTGCTTCCAAAAGTTGCTCTGTTTGTGATTATTTCAGACATTCTTTCTGTTCTTTTCTGTGTAGTTTTTTAAAGGATGCCTCAATTGACCTCTTGTCTTTATTTTCTTTTTGATACTCTATCTTCCCCCTTCCATATATCAGTATTATTACCCTCATGGGTAGAAAAACAAAGATAAAACATTATAACAAATATTCATGGTCAAGCAAAACAAATTCACACATTGGCTGTACCCACAAATATATGTCCTATTCAATATTTTGAGTTGATTATTATTTGTCATTGGTCTTGAAGAAAATCAATGACAAGATGGGGTGATGTCTTGACTGGTACATGAAGTGGATTTAAATGAGGTAAGAGTTGCACACAGTCATCAGTCTCACTCTTTTTTTCCAGAGTCATTAAAGCCTAATGGTAAGACAAAAATCAAGATGGCTGACAATGGTCTGGGATGACCTCAGCATCTTCAATGTATGAGTAAGCTCTAAGTTCTCCATAGTATTTGATTTAGCCACTTCTTTGTCAAGAAATCAGTAGCATGCTCCATTATTCATCCTTTAAATTGTTTTATCGTTTTGACAGAATTCTCAAGGCTCTGATTTTTTTTTTTTTTTAATAATGTTATCATTGTATAAATTGTTCTTTTGGTTCTGCTCACTTCATTCTTCATCTCAGAAAGCAATCTCATTCTTTGATCATTCTCTTTTTCCCCAATATTGGTATAAAACAAAACAAAAACAAATCCAAATAATATGTTTTATCTTTAGTTTTCCTTGTCAGCCTCTACTTATTCTGAGATTTAGTTTTCCTAACTTCATTATTCTTCAAGTGTTTTGCCATGGTTTCATTTTCAATCCGTTACCTGTTCATGTTCCCATATTTTAAACAAGATTTTGGTTGGTGAATTTTGCTGTTTTTTTAAATTCTGCATGAGGATATGAATAATATATAACACAGACACATACATTATATATGTACATATGTTGTATATCATGTCACATGATTATAATATATCATTACATATATGTATGTTTCAGTTGTTTTCCTTGTTTGCTATAAATATATCTTAGCAGCTACTAGCAGTAAAATACTATATACCAATGTCTTGTAGTATACTTGTGTTTGTTTGTGTGTGTGATTTTATCAGATTGGAGAACTATCAGAATAAAACTTTCTCTGTGTTTATATGCAACTAATCTATAATTTATAATTGGAAAGAACTACTCAGAGTTAGGTGATTTTTCCATCACCACATAGTAAGCATTTCAATGACAGGACTAAACCTCTGATCTTTCTGACTCTAAGGCTAGCCTTCTACCCACGATAGTATGCTGACTTTCATTGTAATTAACAAAGATTGGAACATGGAGGAGGTCTAAACAAATAAACAAAAGAAAAATGTGTAAAATATAAAAGGCCATGTTATAAAGTCATAAAACTTAAGAGATGGAAGACATCTTTAAAAGTGTTTTGTTCAAACCTCTTATTTTACAGATAATGCTACTACATCTAATAATAATGGATTATATAGTAGTTTGGAATTTACAGAGCACTTTCCCACAAAAACCCTGTGATTTGCCTGGTATAAATAGAGATGTCGTCATTTTATAGTAAAGTGACTTTTCAAGATCAGACATCTAATAGACATTAGAGCCTGAACTCACCCCAAAGTCTTCCTAATTCTGTGATCTTTCAATATAGCAATATTCAAGCCAGTAAGACTAGGTAATTTATACAAGTGTTAATATCTTATTTTAATAAAAGTTGATATCAGCCTTCAGTTTGGGCCAGTATCCCTAAAACTGAGACTTCAAATATTTATTAAGAATTGGTAAACCAACTTATAGAAAATAAAATTTGGTCTGAGCTTGCTCATTCCCTAAATATGAACCATTTAGGAGTGATCCCAAGGAGTTAGTGAAAGGGCAGGGAGTGGAAAGCATATGTTTATGGACCTCTCATTCTTAGCTAAACTTTGCTATAAAAGACAATCATTCCCAGAGTATGTTTCCATCTAAAACCAGAAAGGCTCATTCATTGTACATTTCTAATCAAATCTTTTTCCTGCATTGTCCATCAGCCTGTGAAGAAAATGAAAAGGAACTAGGGTATTAAAGTAAGCAAAAACAACAACTGAGATCAATATAGCATTCTAAAGTTTAAAAGCACTTAACATAAATAGGCTCCTTTGAGCCTCAAAACAACCCTGACATAAGCACATTCTAGTAAAGGTTTGTAGAACAAATGAATGAGCAAAATAAATAAATGAGAGAGACTGACTTGGGATAGGTAAGTGAATTGCCTAAAGTGACTTAACTTCTAAATATCATGAGTAGGCCATATTATATCAGACTATATGGTCAACAACAGCATTTAGGGGCTTAAGGTAACCAGACAGTTTAACATTACCTACAGCCAAGAAAATGACTAACATGGAATTTGAAAAGTAAAGTGATTGGACAGCACCAAGGAGGTTGCTGTAAAAGCAAAAGTTATCTAGAATTAGGAGTATCAAGAGTATAATTTAAAATCTTTCGTAAGCTCTACCAGTTTGCTAGGTCTTTCACAGAACATACAATTAGATGTGTTCCTGACTGTGTATGATTATAACTGAAAGATCACAAACAAGCTGATCATAGAAACTAAAGTGAAGAAAGCACATGGCTTCAATAAGAGGGAAATGTTAACATTTTCATCAAATTCTTTATCCTCTGACTTTTGCTACTTCCTTTTCAATTTACTACTTGTTCCCTATAAACCTGTTCACAAGAATTTTTAAAAGTTTATATATATATATATATATATATATGTATGTATATACATATATATAATAGGTATAACATATTTACTATATGGTATATTCATGTTTCCTGCCATATAAATTTATACTTGAGATGTGTGTGTAGATATAGTTATATAGATATAAACATTTATGTGTATGATGCTGCATAAATTTATACTTGATATATATGTTTATGTGTATATAAATATAATGGAAGAGAAAAACAGAGACAAAAACAGCTACCTAAATTTATACTTGATCAAAGCTACAGGGCCAGACCCCTCAATAGGATTCTCAAACTCAACAACTCTCTGTATAGTAAGATATTTGCTCTGAATTCTCATCATTATATTGATGAATTAGTTCTAGAGCAGGGATGAAAGAATTTTATCCAAAAGAAGAGAGCTAATTTATGTAAAACATGTTAGAGTCCACAGTCAATGATTAATAAAGGTTTGCCAAACAAAGGAATATGAAATCAATTTGTCAATTTGGTACTTTACTTAAGGAAAGAATTGTTAAGGCAAAAGTCGGTAAAGGAAAACATGAAAGTACTGATGGGATGCCATAAAGCTTGTGAAGATAATGAGGTAGATAACTAGAAAAAAGGGTAGAATATGATGCAGAATATAAACTATATATTTCATTGCTTTATCTCAGGCCTGTCCCATCATATATGTCTAATCTCTGATGATTTTTTATGTGTGTCTATAGATATGTCCCGGTTGATAAGGCCATGTTAGTTTCTAAGTTTCTTTTGGCCAGTCATGGGATTATTCAATTGTTTTCCTTTCTTTTCAAAGATAACTCTAATATAATGATGTTATTTTGATGAGTTACATGTCTGACTAGACTAATATTAACTTGGAATTCTCTGCCACAAGCCAAACCCAAAGAATCCAAGTGAACATTTGAAGTAGCTTCTCCAACCTTGTGCATTTTGTGTTTCCTCTGGGTTAATTCAATTCAGCTTTGCACACAGAGTATAGAACCCTCTCTCTGATGAGGGCACGCCATGCTGGGTGGTCCTATGCCGGTGTCTCCAATGTCATACAATTAATTCTTAAGTTCTTAACAGAGACCTTGAAAGTGTCCTTATATTGCTATCCTGATTACCTTGTGGGCACTTACCCTGTGTGAGTTCTCCATAAAATATTTTTTTTTGGCAAGCATACATTTGACATTCTAACAATGTGACCAGCCCAATGAAGTTGAGTTCTCTGCACCAGATTCTGAATGGATAGCAATTTAGTCCAAGAAAAACTTCAGTATCTAGTACCTTACTTATCCTTCCTGGTGATCTTCAGAACCCTCCTAAGACAATTCAAATGAGATTGTACTTTGATAGATGTGTATCCAGTTCCCTAATACTGTCACATGATGGTTGCATTGAACTCAAATATTTATTGAGCACTATATGTCAAGGTCAAAGCACCATGATAGAATCTGGGAATGCAAAGATAAAAAACCAAAATGGTTCCTGACCTCAAAGTACTTACATTCTACTTAATACTAATTAACCTGTGCACATTTGAATCTCCTAACAGAAAAGAGGCAATGTTAAGAGGGAGTTAGCACTAACAACTGTGGAGAAGAAGAAAAATTTCATGAAGGTGATGGCACCTGAGCTAGCTAGAGGTGCTATGAAACAGAGAAGCTCCATCCTCTCCAACCAACTCTCCCCAGCCCTCACAGAGACCAAATAGGGGTCCTCAAACTACGGCCCCAGATGCGGCAGCTGAGGACGATTATCCCCCTCCCCCAGGGCTATGAAGTTTCTTTATTTAAAGGCCCACAAAACAAAGTTTTTGTTTTTACTATAGTCCGGCCCTCCAACAGTCTGAGGGACAGTGAACTGGCCCCCTATTTTAAAAGTCTGAGGACCCCTGCGGCCTGGAGGATCTCCTATACCACAGGTGAACTCTTCAGATGGGTGATGGCCTCTCTAGGAGGCCCATTTCAAGAAAGTTTCAGCTGTGCGTCCCTTAATTCTCTCCTCCCCAACCACTTGCTTTCCAACCCTTCTTCTCCAACAAATTCATGGCGGCTTGTAAATGCTTCCCTTTGCCTCTTCAGAACTGGAATCATGAAGCATGGTCAAATCAACTCTATCATATTTTCTGGAAGGAAATGTACCAATTTACTACACTAGATACTCACTCATCATTGCTAAAGCTTTCTGGATTAAAGCTCCTTTTCTAGGTTACTCTGTATCTGTGTGTAGTTTTCCATGTTAGAATCTAAACTGTTACATTCAGAATAGGGATTATCTTTACTTTTATGTTTTCTATGTAGCATGTATTTTCTGTTCACCTAATTCAGAGCTAGACAGATGCATTTTACCCTCAGGATTTTATTGATACCAATTAGCATATTTTTCCCCCTAATACCATAAGCTCAAGTACCTATTGTCAGAATGGGCTCTCATTTTATTGTGCCAATGACTAGATATCCAATTCCATTTACTTAATACATCAATCTTAAAGTAATATTTGTTCTAAAAATAAATCAATAACAAAAAAAAATTCCCTTTAACACTTTCAAGATATACTCTTCTGTATATCACTTTAATCTCTGGAGAGACTAGACTCAAACTTCCTACATAGCATTTGTCTCAAGGACTCCAGAGCTAAATATGGTATTATTGCTAGTTGAGTTCTCATCTTAGCTGCCACTGGGCTTGGTTGTGAAGGTTGTTTCTCCATTCTTGGTGCAAAGACGCTAGGCTTACTGAACTCCTGGAATGGCTTCTCGTAAGTGGGTGGTTCCTTTTCCCAATATTTCAAAATTCACAAGGACAGAGCCTCTTAGTCATGGTAACTTATGTTGGTCTCGGAAGGTAAAGATCTAAGGCTTTTCCCCTTATAGGAGTACCTTCTAATGGATACCATCTGCAAAGGAATCCAACCAAGATTGGCTATAGCTTTTTGAATGCAATATCTGTTCTGGTTCTATAACTGTAGTCAATCCATAAGGCTTCTATCAATCCACCACATGCTAATACCTATTCTCTGAAGTTTCTCATTCTATTACATGAAATAGAACTGCCATTATATGGCCTCACAATTCTCTAGAGAGCAGATTCTCTAACTTCTTCTACATAGGAAGTTATCAACAGGTCCCACAGATGCATTTTATTCACATTCAAAAGAATGGACTTACTGACTAGGATGCCATTACATTCATATCCTCAGCACTCAGCACAGGGTTTAGCACATAATAAATAAATATTTTTTCATTTATATTTATTCACTTTAGATGAGGAGGAAACACATTTAGACATTGATGATCACTAGTTCAAAGACAAGGGGACAGGAGTTGAAATATCATGTATGGGGAAAAGTTAACAAAGCACTTTGCCTGCATGACAGACATGAAGAGACATAATCTGAAATAAGACTTAAAAAAACATTGATGCGAGTTATGTCATGGAGGCCTTTCCCAGTGATAAACCTTGTTTGAGAAATCCATAATAGGGTTTGTGAAAGAACAGTCTTATCATCCTCCCGATTATAAAACTTATGTTATTTTTCTTTGCATCTCCCACAAGGCCTTCAACATAACATTCATCAAGTGACTAGTGTGAAGGTTAACTGATACATATGTCTGAGAAGAAAAGGAAGTTGATGGCAAGATATTGAAAACCAGTGCTTTGCTAGAGAATGCAGTGAGGCAATAAAAGAAACAAAAAGATGTGTTTTATTAGAATCAAAAGAAATAATATCAGTCTCATATCAGCAAGAGGGTCCGTTTTGAAGACTTTGGAGTTCTTTGAGTTAACTCATAAAGAGGTACTGGTAACATCTGGGACTACAGGGAAAAAATATAGAGGAGTTGCCATGACCTGAGGGATCCCATAGTGCTCTATGCTGTCAATTTGTTATTGTCTTTCATATCTTCTCCTCTAAATATTAGATGCATTGAAAAGAAAACAGAAAGACAACAATGAACAGAGGAAGAATGGGGTGTCAATTAGAGAATCACAGAAGACCTAGAGTCATATTATATAGGATTAATTTAAAAGTCCTAGCATCATAGAAGTAAAACAGAAAGGGACCTTGAAGAAAATCTAGAGTGACCAACATCTTTTTTTTAAATAGATGACGAACTAAGGATTAGAGCAGTAAGAATATCTTGTTTTAGATCATATGGTACTAGATCTTGGATGTGAATCCAATTAACACAATTCCAAATTACTTCTCTCAATATTGGTTGTTTTGTCAGTTGTTGACCAAAATGACTTTATTACGTTGGAATAAAGATATAGTGTGTCTGACTGTGGCTGATCAGAATATGAGCTTGGAAAGTTCTATCACAGGTTGAGTACAAATAGTCTATATAAACATTTGGAATGGACATATTTCTAAATTGGAACATCTCACATTTCTTTTGAGATACTGCAATTCTACTTAGAACACAGAACACAGTAGGTATGCCATATTGGGAGATCCTTTGCCAATGTCTCACAATTGATTCCAAAGTTCTTCAGATAGACCTTGAAATTTCTTTGCATTGCTTCTTCTGACTATCAAGTATGTGAGCATCTATCTTGCATGAGTTATCTGTAAAATAGAGTTTTAGACAAACATACCTTTGGTACTCAAATAACATGGCCAACCCATCAGAGTTGTAGTAAAGTTTGATTTCTTGGCAGTTTGCCTTCAGAAGGGATCTCAATGTCCAGAACCTTATCTTGCCAGGTAATCTTCAGAATGTTTGCAAGAAAATTCAAATAGTTGCAATTCGGTTTCCTGGCATGACACTCACAGATGATCCAGGTTTCACAGGTGTACCACAATGAGGTCATCACAAAGACCTTCAGTTTGGTAGGCAGTCTAATACTTCTTCTTTCTCACACTTTCATTTGGAGATTCCCAAACACTTAAAATGGCTCTGGAAATTCCTGTATCAACTTCATCATTTATGTGTATACCCTGTGTGAAAATACAATTGGAAAGCTGTAAGAGACTCAAAACTAAACACTTCATGCCCAAAAAGTAATATGGGTAAAATTGCATAGTGATGGAAGGTAATGTGAAAGCTGTCAAGAGGCCTCAACTAGAAGTTGGCAGAAATGGATCCTAATACCAACTTAATTAATCATTAATTAACTGGGTAATCTTGAGTAAACCACTTCAATTGGTTGGTCTTCAGTTTCTTCATATGTAAAATAAAAAGGCTGGCTGAAGTGATCATTAAGGACACTTACAACTCTTAACATTTGTCTCATACATACCTTTTTCTTATAATATATTTGTATGTCTGACTGACTCATCATTATTGTTTTCATTTCTTAAGAGTATTTTATTTATTTATTTACTAAGGCAATTGGGATTGAGTGATTTGCCCATGGTCACATAGCCAGGAAGTGTCTGCGGTCATATTTGAACTCGGGTCCTTCTGACTTCAGAAATGGTGCTCTAGCCACTGCTCCACTTAGCTGCCCCTCTTAAGAGTATTTTCAAAGAGCTGTATTCATAAAGAATAGTTTAATTATCAAAGTACTATTTCTGATATCCATTCCTTTGTCAATAAAATAGTCTTTTCTTTAATGGTTCAACAGCACTTAGGTATTTTAGGCATCATCCAAGGAACATTCACTCCTTTGCTTCACAGGATAATATTTAAATGAGAAGGAAACTGAGAGGTAATCTAATCTAAGCACCTGACTGTCATAAGTAATAAAAGAGTCAAAAAAGTTAGTCTATTAGATAATATCTGATAAGACAAAATTTAAGAGGGATCCATTTAAAATCTTATACTTGGGTTGGGGGGAAAAAGTCAACCTTACAAGTAAAATACCTAGGTTCAAATTCTACCTCCAACACAAAGTAGTTTTGTGATTGTGGGCCAGTCACTTAATTTCCCAATGTCTCAGATAACTGTATAATTATCATGTAAGGCAGTAGCCAATATATATTGGTAGAGTAAATTTCCTGCCCCAAAGCTTCAAAATTTGAGCACCATGGTTTCAGAAAATTGATTAAATGGAGACTCTTGGACATCAGTGAAGGGTATAGAGTTCTTAGTAAATAAGATCTACTAAAAAAAACTAAAAATGTTATCCTAGAGAAGACTCCTAACAGCCGTAACAATTGTCTTCATGTGTTAAAAGGGCTATTTTAAGGAAAACAGATTAGATTTGTTCTACTTGGCTTTAAAGGACAGTGCCAAGGGTGATGAGTGGAAAAGAGAGAGACAGATTTAAGCTAAGAACTTCATTTCAAAGTAAAATGAATAGCCTTTGGAGAGAATTCTTTATCTCTCAAAGGTCTTCAAATAGAGGCTGAAAGCCTCCTTGCTGAGTAGGTTAGAATGGAGATTCTGATTCAGGTAATATGCTGGATTAATATGACTTGTGAGGATCTTTCTACTAGATATAACATTTATAGAGTTTTAAGATTTACTTTGTCTTTCACATTTATTATCTCCTTTAGCCATCACAACCTCTAAGAGGTTGGAAGTAAAAGTATTATCTCTTCTTTACTAGTAAGAGACTGAAAACAAACAAACAAACAAAAAAAGATTTAGTAGCTTGTTCAAGGTCATAGAGGGAGTAGTCATTTTATCGCTCTTCTGCCTTTAGTCCTAGGTACCTATGTATAGAAGACTGATGCTTAATTCCACATAAGGAATTTTACCTATAAGAGGGTAAGGAGTAATATTTTAAACAATTCAATAGATATTTCTCAAAGTATCACACACCCTCCATCACACTTTGCCTAGGCCTGCCACAATTACTTCATGCTATGACATATGACATCATGGTGTTCTCAGACTCGGGGGTGTATCTAATGAGTCTAAGCTGGAAGGGTCCCAGAGGAATGCAGCACACCAAAGACCTAGTGTTCTTTCACATTCCAATATGGCATTAGTGTAGGAAACAATGGGCTCTTCATGATCCAGAGGTTGACCTGTCAAGTTTTACTGAATCAGTAGGTGGCTAATGGGTGAAAAGGGAGTTTATCATGATAAGAGACTTTCAGAATATAAAAACAGATTCTAATATACCTACCTATAATGTGATATTACTCAAATAACAGATAATGGTAGTAATTACTATAGCATTTTATATTTTCAAAGAATATCAGAGCCTTGATGATCCCTGTCATGAAATAATGATATCTGTTAGATAATGCTAGAGCAAGGACACTGGGATATTTTGGATGGGTCCAAGGAAAAGCAATTTATCCTGAATCCCGCTCTAGACTTCACATTACCATAATAAGACTTCAATGTACTGTATAAAAATTTTTAGGAAGTGTAATAGAATAGTAAGATGATGAATCACTTCTATTAGGCTGGTTTTTAAATGGGGAAAGGAATAAGAAATTCCCACATTTCAATTTTCCAAAGCTTAGAAAAACAATTTAAAGTTGGGTAGAGTTTTAGAGAGCAACTCTAATCCAGGGATTCTTAATTTGAGATTTGTGAACTTGGATTTTAAAAAGTATTCTCTTGATCATATTTCAATGTAGTTAGTTTCCTCTGGATTCCAGTGTTTTTTATTTTGTATTTGCAAGCTTTTTTTCCCTCTAAGGAGGGATCTAAACCCTTTACCATGTGACCAAAAGAGATTAAGAAAATTTTTTCTAGTCTAGCAAACCTTAATTTATTAATCTCAGGACCCCTTTATGCTTTTAAAAATTATTGAAGACCCCAAAAGTTTATGTTGGCTAGATTGATATTTAATATATTAGAAATTAAAATGCATTTGAATTATTGTGAAAATAGTTTTGATTTACTGATTCCATGAAAGGAATTATAACTATGAGAACCACTGATCTAATCTAATCTTACAAAGAAGTTAAGAGATATGAAATGTCTTATGCAAAATGATTTAGGTAGTAAATAGCAGAGCCTGAATTTAAAAGTTCACCAAGTCATCCCCCAAACAAATAACCTATCTTAATCTGGTTATCATTATCATCATCATCATCATTAGCATCCACTTTAATGAATATCATGTAGGGTAGTGGAAAGAGAGTTTGACTTATGGTCAGAAGCTATAGGCTCTAATTCTACTGACTTCAGAGACTTGTAAAGTACCTAGCACTGAGAAAATTGTTTCAACTCTCTAACACTATTCCTTTTTTATTTTATTTTATTCTGAACTTAATAAATAAAGCAAGTATTTCTATAACATAGTAGAAAAGGGGGAAAAGGTCATTTACACATGAAACTACAAATCTATTATGTACAACTTGCTATGACTTTTAAAAATATAATAAAATAATCATGTAACTCTTTCCCCCTTTTTCTTTCTTTATCTCTCACCCTAGAGATAGCTATCATTAGATACAAATATATGTATCTATATATATACACATATATATTATAGAAAAACCATTCGTTACATATTTCTACTTATCAGAAACTATTTCTTCATCTATTAAATGGGGAAAATAATGCTCTCTCAGAGGGTTGCTGTGAGGAAACTCTGCAAATTTCATAAGCTCTAAAGAGCTATAGAAATATGAATTATGATATTTTGAAAAGTAGGCTCCGGGCTATAAATAGGAGAATAATGCTTCCCTGGCTTCCTTCAAATCTCAGCTAAAGGCCAACTTCTATAGAATTCCCTTTGTAGTTACCCATAATGCCAATATTTTCCTTAAGAGAAAATTTCCAATTTATCATACATATATATATCCATATATTCACATATGTATATATTTTACACACACACACACACACTTACTTATGTATAATCGTTGTCTTCCCTATTTGACTGCAAGCTCCTTGAGAGTAGAGATTTTTCCTTTTCTTTGTATCCCCAGAGCTTAATGCAGTGCCTGGCACAAAGATAGTGGGTACTTAATCAATACTTATTGACCTGACTTGAAAGAACTGTCACAAAGAAGCCTAAGGGAAAAATACCTTTCACTAAATTTTTCAGAAAAGAAGATACAGTATTTTTCTTTAATAAGACATTTTAAAACTTTATATGTAGGGAGATGTTATTCTGGCAAAAATTTAGCCTTGCCATTATTTCTTTTCATGAGTGAAATCTTTATGCCTTAGTTTACTTAACTTATGAATGAATAACTTTAAATTGTTTTTTGCATCTCATCTGATTTATTTAACTGTGGTGTTTTTTCTTCTTTAAAATAATATAATGGTTCTCTCTGGGAGCAGGTTTCTTGGGGAGGTTTTCTGGAGGCAGCCTTAGTTTCAGTTACAAGTAAATAATCACCCAAAATGCAGCCAGCTGATAAAATGCAAACATTTATTTTCTCCTTCCAAGTCTTGTCTCTTTCCTTGGGCCCGGTTAGCTCAGAGGTCTATCTCTCTGCTTGGTTCCAAGAGCTCTTGCAGATTGTCCCTTGCTTCTACCTCTGCTCTCTCTCCTTGGTTCTAAGAGCTCTTGCTCTTGTTCTTTGCCTCTGCTTTCTTCAGCCTCCAGATGGAATGAATCTCTCTTGCCTCCAAGAGAGGGCTTCTGGCTCTCAATCTCCCAGAGTGCTGAATCTGGTTGTGCCTCTGAGAGAGTGCTTTTCCTCAACTGAACTGACGCTCCCTTCTCCAATCTAATTCAGCTGAACTCTCTCTCAATGTTTTCAGCTCAACTCCCCGAGAGAGCCTCTGTCTGTTTCTTACATAGGATCTCTTCTGAGAAAGAAGGATTATGGGTTTCTCCCAGAGTGCTCTCTGGTCCTGAGAATTTCAAGGGAGGTGTGAATTTGGATATCTCATACTAAACCCTGAAATCTCCCAAATGTGTGAACTCCAATAAGTAGAGGTGTGAACACAAGCATTGTTTCTCAGTTCCACTTAGTACTTTGTTTTTAGTTCTGGCCCATAACATCTCCTCTTAGGATCAGATCAATCATACTGAACCATGCTAAATTAGATAATTATTATCTCTATCAACTCTAATGACTTAACACTTTGTAAAGATTCCAACATTTAACATCCTGGTGCAACTGAAGAGAATCAGATGAAAGGCATCTACAAAAAAATTAAAGGTCAGTCAGTAATACAGAAACTGTTCACACCCTCAGATGTGGGAAAGTGCTGGATTTGAAGTCAGTCCCAGTTGACCATTTTAGTTGTATGACATTAAGCAAGTCCCAATTTCTCTGGGCTATAGTTTCTTCATCTGTACTATGAAGGCATTGGTCTGGATGACCTGTGAGGTCCCTTCTGGTTTGAACTCAATCACATTATGAAATGTCCCAATGTCTAACTGGGCACAAGTTTCATGAAATAACAATTATTTAAAGTATATTTAAATTATATTTAACCTGCTGGTCCTTAGATAATTTGTTCATACATTGGATATAGGAAATATTAAGAGGCAATTAGGAGCTATGAATATCTTAAGCCCAAATACTAGTAAATATCTAGCACTAATTGATAACCATATAGGCAAGTAAAAAGCCACATTTTTCATAGCCTTTATGAATATAAATCTGGTCAACACTAGTTGCAATCACTAGTCTAGACCATCCAAATTTAGATAATTCACCATCTTGCTACAAGCCAGGAAGGGTGTATGGTCATTCAAGGGGACCAACACCATTTGTGTGAGTATTTGTTGAGTCCTTTTCAAGACTGCTTTGGGGTCCACCTGGCCTTCAACCCTTACCTGTGGCTCCCTCAAGATGTAGCATACACAGCAGTCACATCTTGGTAAACTCTCTTGGCATATATGCTAAACTAGGCTGAGGGTAACCAAAGGGCCACCAACCTGTCAGTAAGTTAGAGGAATGTCTACTCCAAGCACGTATGAAATGGGTCATTGGGAACAATTTGTTCCAATGCCCTGAAAGCAATTAAAACAGGTGCTGTGAAACACTTAGAGCTTGGACAGGTAAAGATACAAGGTCATCCATTGTACCCTAGGCCATCACGAGTCATCCTGACTTCTGTCCTGACTTAGAACAGAGAGTGAGGCTGATGACTTAGCACAACTCTACCTCACAAATCCAATTCCCATGCAAGTTAGGCCATCACCCTGTGATGTCATGGATCCTTAAAAATAACAAACAAACCAACGATTCATGATCCTGCAGAATAATGATGACAGTAGTAATTGAAAAAATAAACATGCTTAAAACTTCTCTATTTTAATCATGCATTCTAGTCTTCTCTTTTTCCATTACTAATTATTCTTAGTAAAAATAACAACAGTAACTACTGACATTTATATAGTTCTCTATAATTTGTAAAAAAGCACCTTGTGTATTAGCCCACTTGAGCCTTATAACTACATAGTGAAGTAAAGACTACAGGTATTAGTGCCTCCATTTTACACATGAGAAAATAGGCTGAAAGAGATTAGATGCCCTGTCTTTCTAAAGTAAGATTTGAACCTATGACTTCCTGAAGGCTTTTATACTAAGGAACCATCACATAGATTTATTAAATCATAGACTCCCCCCCCCCCAACATGAATGTGTATCTTATACAAATGTGATGTAATAGGCTAATTCATCAGATAAGTGATATCCTTTCTAGAACTAATAAAATCTTCCTCACTCAAGATCCAGCACTCTACCTGTAATCAGGAATGAGTTTTGGACCCAGCTTGAACAAACTTGCAAGAGCCATCTTGTTAAACTTTTAACAATGTGAGTATTTACATTTTGGAAATCAGCAAATACTACAGATCAGGACTTGATCCTCTATTTTGTTCATTTCTGGATTTAAGAAAGTAGTGGAAAAAATGCCAGTAAGGAAGATTAAACTTAAAAGTATGCCATATGAAAAGTATTCCATCAGTTTCTGGAGATTAGGTTGTTAAACATTTACTATCACAACACTGCCAAAACAGTCAAATCAATATAATTTTCATTTTATTTCTATACACCCTCTGACGGGGGTGTCAATCAACAGTGAAATAACTAAAAAGCAGAAGGTAGGTCCTTGATCATCCACACACTTGAAACTAAAGACTCAGCTCTACTCATTTAATCTGATAAGTGATGATGATTAGCGTAGGATGCACTATACAATCTCCTTGTTGACACTGCTATTTCCCAATAATATTATGCTTCTCTCATTTCATCTGATTTCAGGCATTCAACTTTTTAAAAATAAAAAATATCCTGTGCCCTTAAAAAAATTTTTAAGCTTGCTTCTTGCCTAAATGGAATTTTTAAACAAAAGATGTCTCCATACTCACCATGGTCTGATTTGGAACTATTTGAACAGGGAAACATCTTCAAATATTTTCATTTAGATCCAGCATTAATATTTGCTTTTATCATATATCAACTTGAAGATAAACCTTTTAGAAGTTTGTTCATTGCTTACAACATTTCTAGGCCACTTTTAAACAATTCACCTTTATCTGATCCAGTGCAGATTGTCAGAAGATGGGACCCAGCTGGAGATCAAATTAGAGTAATTAAGAAGCAAAAATTCAGAGTACTTTGCTTGTCATTTGTTTATTTTGTTAAACATTTAGACGCTATTCTGGTGCACAATTTGTGATACTTGGGAGGGGGGGAAGACTGATAATTGAGTATTTCATATAACAAAGATGGGCAATAGAACCCTAATAGAACATAATTATGACACAGTAAATGAGGAAGATGTGAATGGGACAGTTTTATATAAATGATGACCAAGACATTCTCCCAAAAAGAATTAGTTCATTAAAAAAAAAATTACCACATTTCCCAATACAAAAAAGATTATGAGAGCTACAATGCATTGATTTATGGCATACTACATGATGTTAGAAACTATTCTGAAAAGTATCAAGTCAATGAAAGATATCATAGAATAGTGGAAAGAATATGGTATTTGATATGAGGTGTTCAACTCCTGTCTCACACCCTTACTAGCTATATAATTTTGGGCAGGTTACTTAATCTTTATTATCTTAAATTTCCTAATCTATAAAGTAGATATAATAATCTGTAGCACATATCTCAGTGTTGTTGTGATAGTCAAATGAGATACTCTAAGTAAAGTGTTTTGTAAACCTAAAAGTGTAATATCAATAAATGTCAATGATTACTATTAAGAGATATGGAAAACATTATGCAAGGGTGTCAAAATACATTCAAAGGGTACTTGCCTTATTGTGTTCTTTTCCTCTTCATAGGATAGTGGATTTTTGTAAAATTAAATAACTTCCTTTTATAATTAAAAAAAAACAACAAAAACTTAAATTTATTCAATTAGTATCCTGATCCCTAATCCAGACTTTTAGGAAAATATTAAGAATTTAATTCTAAAATCAAAATGTTTTCATTTCTTTTTCACTTATATGTATTTTACAAATACGAATTATTTTACAAATTATTATAAATAATTCTCATTATTATTAAGAGAGACGGATTAGTGCAAATGGTAAATATTTCCAAATCACTAATATTAGATTCTATAGTTTTTTTTTACCTAATTCTCTCCCATCCTACCCCCAAATAGACTTACCACTTATTATATTTTACTTGGGCTTATAATTAATAACTATTGTGAAAACCTGCAGGCTCACTCAACCAAAAACAAAATTAAATTGGACAAATTCATTTATCAAATGAGTTTCCTTTTTAAAATTTCCCATGTTTTGTTTTATTGATTAGATTATTAAACTAGGGAATATACCCATGATGCCAAAGGCTATCTTTTTTTCCCCCTTTTGTTTCCTTTTTTCAACTGTTTCCACTTGATTACAATATTCATAATTGTTTCATGTTTCTTTCCTCTATTACAAACTCATTAACACTAGGGAAAAAAAGCTTCCAAAATAGAAGGTGGCATGGAGGAATGTAAGATTAAAATTTGTTTTAGATAATCCTCAAATATAGTCACAAATATCATATCATCCATATGGTACTTTACCAAAAAAAAGTATATGAATATTGAATGCATAAGTATGCATATATAGACACACATATGAATACATACATAAAAGATTGTACATATAGTTTATATGCACTTGTACAGATATATTCTATGTATATTATAGAAGCATATCTGTGTATATAAATATGCTATCTATAAAAGAATTTTTATATAAAATGCCACACTTTGGGCATATGTAAAATATTCTCTCATGCAAATAAATTAAAATCACTATAAGAATAACTGTCAGTCAGACCCATGAACTCTTATCCTATAATCCCTTGCTTAGTTGTGTATCCTCAGTCCATGTATTACAAGGTAATACAATTGCCAAGAATGGAGCAAAGTATTAATATTCTTAATTCCCTCTGTGACATTCCAAAAGCTCTCAAAAATTCTCTGTGAGTTCTTTTCTTTTTGGGATCCTTCCCCTGTAGCCTTCTTCAATTCTTTTGAAGTCAATGGGAATTCTGAACTAGGACCAATTTCTGACTGGGTGGAGAGAAAACTGTGAATCCTATCCAAATGCAAACTTTACTGCTGTGTAATAACAAACTCGTGAGTGTTTCCTCAGAATGTATGGGTACCTGCCTCTTCTTATTTCAAAATGGGATTAGGCTGAATAAAATAATTTTTAAAATGAATTTGAATGTCAGGATCAGAAGAGACTCAGCCTAGGAAACATTGTGTGGTTTTATAGAAAGAATTAAAATATTTAAAAAATGTAAAATAAAAATGGAAATTCTATCTGTTCAGCATTTTCTTTTTTCCCCTTCTTTTCCCCTCCTTTTGTATTTTTACTATTCCTTCCCTCCTACCTAAACACAAGTAAATTATAGAGGGAAAATCCTTATTAACATAAAATCACTAAGTAAACAGAAAAGAAAAGTTTGCTATGTACTATTTTATAGCCTTTAAAATATCATACCTTCCAAATCAGTATGCAAAGTCATGTTAGTGCTGAGATGGTTATAAAATGTTAATAAGCTGATGATGGAACAGAGAAATCAGATGATGCTCTGCCTTGACTTGGGAAGAAGGAGAATGCTGGGTGAATTCTTATTTCAAAAGGATATTTATGAACACACAAGATGCAGATAGAAAGCTGGATTATCTGAGGAGGAATTCATGGCAGGACTTGAAAAATGAAAATGCTATAAATCATCTATCCTGGAGGTTATTCACCAAAGAACTCAAAGATGAAGATGCAAGCCAAGGAGCCTGAGAGGAACTGTGTATCAGCTCTTCCTAAAGACAGGAAGGTCATTACCAAAGTCCCTTTTGTAAAAAGCTAAAGCCAAACAAGATCACAAAAATAGCATATTTGTCAAAAACCGCTCATTGCTTCTGGGAAAGCTAATTTGGAGTTGAATTGAGGATAACATTGCACAACATGGAATCCAAGCACAAATGAAGCAACATGATGCCAACTTGGAAGAAGGTCAGTCTCCAGCAGAGTATCCCAAGGATCTATGTTCAGCTGTGCTTTTTAACATTTTTATCAATTATTTGAATCTAGGCACATATGATATGCTGATCAAATCTACAGATAATACACAACTGGGGTGAGGGAAACAAATATACTGAATGCCAAAATCAAGACAAAAAATGTATTGGCAGGCTAAACTATTGGGTCAAATTAAAGATGACATTTATTAGGATAAATGTAAAGTAATATATTTAGGATCAAAAAAATCAACTTCACAAGTTTAAGACAGAGGGGATATGATTATACTGAAAGTTCAATATAAATCAACAGTTAAATATGGCAGCCAAGAAAGCAAGTGCTATTTTAAGTCATAAGTATTAGGGTCTAGGGCTATACCACTCCACCCTGGTTTTAACACATTTATAGAATTGTGTTAATTTCTTGATGTCACATTTTTTAAAAAAAAATATTGATAAGAGAAAGGCATCAGAGAATGGCAGTTAGGCATATGAAGACCAGTAAAAGGAACTAGAGAAATTTATATTGGAGAAGAGAAGACTTGGAAGGCTAGTATGATGGTTATCTTCTACTATTTAAAGAAATGTCACATGGAAGAGGGATTATACCTTTTCTCCTTGGTCCCAAAGGACAGAATTAGGAGAAATGGATAAAGTTTCAGACATGTCCAGAAAAACTTTGTAAGAAATAGAAGAGCCCAAAAGGAAGAATGGGTTACCTCAGGAAATAGTTGGAAGTCTTCAAAGGTTACCTGCCCACTTGTTAAGTGCTTTGTATACATTATTCTATTGCAGGTGCCAGTTGGATTAGATAGCCACTGGGGGTTTTCTCAACTCTGAGATCCTGTAATTTTATGGTAAAGGTAATTTTAAGATGTTCATCCTTAGTTTTTGAAAAGGACCAATGACATCATGGATGATGCATTTTTTTTTGATGGTGCCAGGGATGTAATTTATTTTATTTCATTTTTTTATTAATTGGGTGATGTCTTCATGCATATGAATTGGATTTAAGTGAAACAAGAGTTGCACAAAGTTAGCATTCACATTCTCTTTCTTTTTCTGAGTCATTGAAATGCCATGATAAGACAAAAGTTAAGATGAATGATGATGGCTCAGGATACAATGAGTGACTGTGATGTCCTTAATACCTGCCCAGACTCTAAGCACTTCAGAGTATGCCTTCATGGACATTGGAACAAATTGTTTTCATCTACCCATTCCACTGAGGGAACTCTTCTAGTGCTTCATATGTAAACATCTCCCTAACTTACCATCAAATTAAGACCTGCTCTGGTTACCATCAGCTGGATTTAGATTAACAGAACCTGATAGTATAAAGCTCAAAAAGTCACATTAGAGGGAAATAATTGCTCCATAGAAATGCTTAGAATTAAGGAGAACGACCAAATGTCATGGAAGTTGACCATATCTCAGAAGCCATACTATAATCAGTTTAGAAAAACTTTTTTTTAAAACTTAATGACATCCAAAATGAATAATACTGTCTGACAAAACAATATAGATGTGGGGGGGCTCTGAGTACTCTCAGAGACATTGGCTAATTGAATGACTTTTGACAAACCTCAACTTCCTCTGACTTACACTACTTCCCATCTTTACAAAAAAGGGAGTCAGGGATGAGATAATCTGTGTATTCCTTGAAATCTCTTGCAGATGCATTTCAAGAATGAATCTAAGGAAACTCATTGAGCTTCATATAACATTATTTTCATCATAAATATTTATTCTTAGAAGTAGAAGTAATAACTCACATTCATATTGTACTTTAAGATTTATAAAACAGTTCCCTTGTAGCATAATATGGAAATGAGAAGAAATAGAAAATGAGCTGACTTCAAGTTCCTACCTTTGATACACACTAGCTGTGTGATCCTGAATGAATTATTTAAGCTCTATGGGGACTAGGCAACTCTTGAAAACTATAAGAAAGTGGGAATCTGCTTTTATGGAAGAAGTTCCTCGCTAACAACTTCCTATATCAATGAATCATGGTTTTAGGTTTGTTTTTTTTATCCCCTCCCACAGTGGCAAAGTAAGCAGTATAAGGGTTCTTAATTTTAGAGATGAAGAAATTGAAGCTCAAAAATGTAAAATGGCTTATTCATAGTAATATAGCTGCAAAATACTGCAGCCAAGATTTGATGTTAGGTCTCCCGATTTCTTGTCCTAGGTTCTGTCTGCTGCATTCTACTGTTTTTTGTTGACCTCATAAATTAGATCTCTTATAAAGGAAAATAAATAACTCCTATAGGAATTATAGGGCAGCTAGGTGGTATAGATAGAGTTTGGGCACTGGAGTCAAGATGACTTAAGTTAAAAATCTTGCTTTACTTATGATCTTGAGCAAGTCACTTAACCCTTTTACTTCAGTTTTTTTTTAATATGTAAAATGAGCTGGAGAAGGAAATGGCAAAGTACTCCAATAACCCTAAGAAAACTCCAAATGGGGTCAGACATGATTAATCCACTAAACAATAGCAACAAGAAAAAGTAAAATATGTAGTCTCTGACTAAAAGTCATAACTAGAATGGAATTGGGTTGGAAAAACAAAGTTACATGAGGCCCAAATTCTGATCCTATGGAATTCTCTGTCAGTTGGGCTTTCCTATTGAGAATTCCTATTAGATTACTCAGAAGAAGAATTAGGTTCTCTACATTGTGTTAGAGAGTTGTGTTAACAATGGAATACTGCATAAAGGGCTTTATTTGGGACTGAATCATGCTTTCAGAAAGAAAATAGAACTAAGTGAGCAAAGTTGGCTGATGACTCCAATTTCTTCCAGTTAGTAAGCAAAGGAATATGGTGAGGAACTCCAGATGGATTTAGATACATTAGGGGTTTGGAACACTCAATGACCCATGAAATTTAACTGGATGCAACATAACTTTCATTGGGGAAAATCTAATATAAACTTCCTATACAGAATGAGGCACTCTAAATATATTGAAATCTCAGAGGAAATGGATGTATTTACTGTGAGAGGATTTGTAAAGAGTTTGGATCGTTTTAGGACCACTATTATATTTGGAGCTATGCAAATTGGAATAATGATAAGGGTAATAAAATCTCATGTTTCAAGAGGAGAGTTGATCTCCTGTGGAGACAGGAAGGAATTATCCTTTCATGCAAAAAGCTGCACATTGATTAGGTGTGCTATGAACAAAGTGAAGCATCAGATATTGGCTACTGCCAGAGACAGTTTGTTGTTGGAGGTAGACCAAGAGTTTGAAGCACTAAAGGGAAGAAATATTGAAATCTGGATTCTCTTTCTGCATTATATTTGGCAAAGAAGAATATGCCTCCGCTGCCTTCCCTTCCATGTTATGTCTCCTGTTGAGTTCTGACTTGAAAATAAAAGCTGAGAAAATGGTTAAAACAACTTCATTGAACTTATTTACTTACAAAATAAGCAGCTTGGCAGTGCAGTGGATAAAGTGCTAGCCCTGGAATCAGGAAGATTCATATTCCCTAGTTCAACTCTGGCCTCAGACTTACCAGCTGTGTGACCCTGGGAAAGTCACTTATCCCTCTTTGCCTCAGTTTTCTCATCTGCAAAATAAGCTGCAGAACGAAATGGCAAGCCATTTCAATATCTCTGCCAAGAAACCCCCAAATAGGGTAATAGTGTCAGAAACAGCTGAAAAAAAAAATTCAACAATAAACAATACTTAAGTAAAATAAAATTTAAATTACTAAAATACTTGCACTGACTGGTTTATCCATCTAAAATAGGAAAGCACCTTATAGGTTATCTAGCCCAACCACTTCTACATACAGATGAGAAAACTGAGGTTCAGGATAAAACAAGATCAAATGTAAAGTGTTTCTTCCAGATACCATAATGCGCTGTACAGCCTAGTCAGAGAGTAGAAAGATGTGGTGAAAGAAAACAGGATGGGATTCAAGAAGTATTGTTTATTCTTTTCATTTCTATTTTACCTTCTGGATCTAAGATGTTAGGATAGTTTCCTTTATAATTTTTTGAAATATGATGGCTAGGCTTTTTTTTAAATAATGATTTTCAGGTACACTAATAATTATTAAATTATCTCTCCTTCATATATTTTTCAGGTCTTTTTCTGATAATATATTTGAAATTTTCTTCTATATTTTCCATTCTTTTGACTTTGTTTTGTTCTTTCTTGTTGTCTCATTCAATCATTAGTTTCCATTTGCCCGATTTCAATTTTTAAGGAACTATTTACTTGAGTAAATTTTTCTCTCTCTTTTTTCCATTTGTTCTATTCTGCTTTTGAAGATGTTCTTCAGATCATTTTTGTATGTCTTCTACCATTAGGAAAATTCTGGTTTGTAGAGTATTATTTTCTTCAATATTTTTTGTGCCTCTGTTACCAAGCTCTTAATTCTTTTTTATAAATTTTTGTATCACTCATTAACTTTCCTAATTGAACTTTTACCACTCTTATCTCTTTTGCTCTTCAATTAATTCTTGCTGGGTTTCAATTGAATTGGCATTTTTCTTTGAGGCTTTGTTTGTAAGCTATTTTGAACATTGTTGTTTTCTGAGTTTATATCTTGGTCTTCCCTCTTACTATAGTAACTTTTTATGGTCAAGTTCTTTGTTGTTTGCTCATTTTCTCAGACTATTTATTGATTATGTAGTTCACATTGATGTTGGGCTGTGCTTATCTGGAGATGAAGAGGCACTAGCCAAAGCTTCAGGTTTTTTTCATGCTTGAGGGGCACAATTTTTAATACTTCTATGTTGGAATAATCCTGGGAGAGATGTTCCCTTGGTCTGTGCTCTGATCTTTGCTCAGGAAGAGCCCTTGCTCCTCTGCAGCTTGTAAGCATTGGAGTTCCTCTGAACCCTATTACTGTGATCAGAGTCCCTATAACTTTGTGATCAATCACAAGTGCTCCTTTCTATCCTGAAACTGTGATCTAGACCCAATTATGGGCAATAGAGTTACCAGTCAACACTAACTAAAGCCAGTGCAAACAAAAGATCCACCATACTATCTTTCTGATCAGTTTTCTGACCCCCTCACCAGCTCCAAATTGAGATCTCTCAAAACTGTTCCTGCCACTGTCGCAAATGCCTCCAAGAGATAGAGTGGGCTCTAGAGGAAACTGGTAGAATACCAGCCCTTATTCTGATGTTACAGACCTCTCCTCCCAACCCACTAAATTGTCTGAGATTGGAAAAATTGTCTGACCTTTTGCTGATTCTGTTGTCCCAAAATTTTATTTAAGGAGTTATTTTAAAGTTATTTGAAGAAGAATGCTGGAAAAATTCAGCTGGATTGCTCCCTGTACTCCATCATGTTGCCACTTCAAAATTACCTTTTTTTTTGAAGTAATAATACCAAATAACTGTGTCAATTTTTCAATCTTAATAAATTCTAATCTTCAAGCTAATTCAATAATAACACCTTACAAGATAGCAAATAACAATGAAAAAGATGAGATTCTTTGCCTGTTGGTTCTGCTTCTGACTTTTTAAACTTTGCTATTACGCTTCAGCTATCATTTTATTCTAGAATTTCTCTCAGTATCAAGGGCCTCATACATCTGTCTTATGGCTTTTTTACAGCAGAACATGCTTCTACCATACTTATTTCTTTATCCCACTGGTAACTTCCTCCCAGTATTTCTATTTAGGATGCTGGGGGAAAAGGTAGGCAACTTTGCTTTGCTTTTGATTTTTGCATTTCAACCTTAGCACTCCCTACTTTCAGCTCCCTTTTGGCATTATCCTCCTCTGTAGAATGTAAGTTTCTCAAAGAAATGGATTTTCTTTCCATTTGCTTTTCTTTGAATATCGAAGGGGTTAGCACAGTATCCAGAGTTTAGTAAGTTCTTAATAAATGCTTGTTGCTTTGTTATATCTATAAGTGTTTTACAATTGAAAAAATTATTGGATATCTGAGCTCATATTTATGTTACTCTTTTTCCCTTCCCCACCCAATATGGAAAACTTGAACAGACTATTTCACTTTACCCAGTTTTTGCTTAATTTTTTTTAAAGTTTAGTTCTCTAAATTCATTATGTTTTATTTGCAAATGGTTTGGTGATATTTCTCAAAAAACTGAACTTTTTTTTTTAACATATTGGTAACATAGCCCACATTGAAGTGACAAAATCTTTATAAGAAGTATAAACATTACAGATAATCTTCCATATTCTTCCTCTTCCATATTGTAAAACTGGTACTCAAACTTGGTTGTTTCATAGTTAGAGTTGTCAATTTTAGCACTTAATTTTTCATAACTTTTCCATTTTTATTCAATTATCTGTAATAGCTATTGTTCCAAAATATGTGTAATTGACACCAGTTCTCTAATATACATTCTGCCAAGACAGACTGTCAACCAACTGGCTGCATGCCATATATTATTAGACACTAACCGAAACTGAATCTAGACCAAAAAGAAGCCAAAATTCTAGTCACATGTCAGGTTTCAACAAATCCCTAATGGGTCCCAGTTGATATGTACTAGATTTGCAGTCAGAAAAAAAAAAAATGTGAGTTCAAATGCAACCCCAGATATTTCCTAACTGTGTAATCTAGAGCAAGTCCTTTAATTTGTCTCTCAGATTTTTTTCTTCTCTAAAATGAGAGGATCTGGCTTTGTAGTCAATACAGTACTTTTTTGCTCCTAATTTATGATCCTGTGTGGTAGATGTACACATTGTATGCAATCAAAAAGGTGGCAAAGCTATATTGGAAGTTATATTGGGCTACCATTTTAATTATATCCTTCAAAAAAATCTTCTGGACAGGTTTACAGAATCTCAGAATTCTAACATTGAATGAAATTTATAGAAGACCCCTATACTTGCTTCTTGATCTTATACCCTATGCTTCAGTTATCATTATTAATATTAGTCATAAATGAGTATCTAGAATTCTGCTTAAATTATATTCTTTGTTTAGAAATTGGGCTGTTTCTCATTTTACTTCTAAAAATATAAGATATCATTCATTTCAATTTAATATACATTAGCCATCAACTACATAGCACTAGGCCAAAAATCAAAAATGTAGAGAATGAAAAGGTCAAAACTCACCTTAAGAGACATTCTCAGAGGAGGAAGGTATCATGAGATAGCTGTACAAAGGCAACTGATGGCACAGTGGATAGAAAGTTAAGCCTAAAATCAAGAAAACCCAAGTTGAAACACTAGTTAGCTGTGGGATCCTAGGTAGTCACTTAACTTCTATTTACCAGTTTCTTCAGTTCTAATATGGAGATAATAATAACTATCTACAAGGTTATTGTGAAAAACAATTGAGATCAAATTTGTAATAAAAAAAAGGCATTTAGCAGAGTGTTTGTCACATTGTAGTTGCTACATAAATACTTATTACTTTCCTTAAATAGTTAAGTATAATACAAGATGAATCGTGACCAGGAATATGTTGCAAATGTGTAAAAACCTGCTTGGGTCAAGGAAAGAAGGAGGCAATGTTCCCAAGACACACTTAAGATTCATCAGCATTATTTATATTTTATCCATCTCTTTCTTAAGACAAGATGATCAAAAAACAATTAATCAAATCTTTATTTGTAGCCTTGGCCTATTTCTGAGATGTAAATGCCCATATTGAAAATTTAACAACAGACTCCCATGAGCTAGTTCAAACCAACTCCAGCACACACTTGACTATGACAGGAACAAAGGAAATATTTAGATAAAATGCTCTAGGACAGTGTGGTGAAGGAAAAAAATCACTTTCAACTGGTGGAAGCAGGGAAAGTTTCACCAAGGAGTTGCATTTGATCTGATTTTTTTTCCCTGAGGCAATTGAAGTCAAGTGACTTGCCCAGAGTCACATAGCTAGGAAGTGTTAAGTGTCTGAATTCAGATTTGAACCCAGATCCTCCTAATTTCAGGGCTGGTGCTTTATCCACTGCACCAACTAGCTGCCCCCCCCCCCCCCATTTGATCTGATTCTTAAAGGAAAAGAAGCATCATGAAAAATAGAAATGGACAAAAATTACAAAATCTATTCTAAGAGTTGTTTTGATGGATGTAGAGATAGATGAAGAAATCAATGGAAAATAAAGCTGGAAATATTAGATTGGAGGCATGTTGTGAAGGGCCTTGAATGCCCAGCTAAGAAGTTCATATTTTACCTTAGAGGTAATAGGGAGCCCCCAAAGGTGTGTTTGAGCAAGGAAGTAACTCTTAAATCAGTGCCTTAGGAAGAGTCTTTTGGCAGGCATTGATAGAATCGAGAGTATTGTAGTTAAGGAGACCAAGGTTTCCCTACCTTTCATGATCTAGGACAAGGGGTATTTATAAATCATTAACTAAAGGACATTGTAGAAGGTCAAAACTAATGAACAAAATAGCCCTCAGCCTAAATCTGAAGTTGAGTTTCTGTATAATGAAATATATTCTCTATCCATGTCTTTTAGTTTCATATGCTTGAAATATCCTCACTCTCCCACCTGACCTACTGAATTTACATAAATCCCTTGAACATATGAAGCAAATTCTATTTCTCCATGGAAACCTTCCTTAAATTTCTAGATCTGTGTATTATAACCTTCTCTGAGACTTCATACATTTTGTTTTATAGCTCTTCAGTGAACTTCACACATATTTATAACTATTTATGTCAGTTCCTAAATCTGACTATACTATAATCTTTCTAATAGAAAGGACCATAGCCTTACCTGAATATCATTTCTCGACTAATCGTAGATCAATGAACTAGTTACTCAGGTAGGCAGTGCCAGAGAGAGAATACAAGCAATCAATAAATATTTATTAAGCATCTATCCTACTATGTGTTAGACACAAATAAGAAAAAGCTAGTCTCTATCCTTAACAATGTTACAATCTATTTGGAGAAGACAATACCCCCCCCCCAAAAAAAAAAGGTAAAATAGAGAAAAAGAGCAGGAATCAGAGAGGACCTAACCCATGGAAAATGATGTCCATGGAGCACAAACCAAGCAGAGCAGCTGATAGAAAATAGAGTTCATAGGTGAAAAATTTTTAGCCCTTTATAAAGGAAGACTTTGGGAAGAATTTATTACTCTACCCTCCACCCTCCAATTAGGACAGAGTCAGCTGAAGGTACTAAGTCAGCTGAGCAGGTGTTGACTATCTGGGATGGATAGATTTCCATAACAATGAGATTTCAGGTGATAAGCTCATGATGAGGGAGGCAGGATATTTGTTCAGTAAACCAAGCAGCTGATGGAAAATAAAGTTAGATTGAGTTCCAGCTTTGGTTATTAGGGAAGCTTTCATAGAGATGATATTTAAAGAGGACATTTAGAAGGACAAGTATGAATAAGGCAGATAGTATTCCATTTTATAACAGCAACTATGTGCCAATATTAAAGGGCATAAGAAAAAGAAGAGAATTTGAAAAAGGAAAGCAAATCAGAAAGAGATGAGAACCATGATGGTGTTAGAAAAGGTCAAGAAGAGAGAAATTCAAGGAAGAGGAAGCAGAAAATGCTGTAAAATGCTGTCAGGATCACGAAGAATTGGTAATAAGAAAAATCTGCCAATTAGGATGTTACTGGTGATATTTCAGAGTGCAAAGTCAGTAGAGCAAGAGAGAAGCAAAATTACAGAAAGGTAACGAGGTAGTAAATGGTGAACAAATGGGGATACAGTATATAGGATACAGTTTTATAATAAAAGGAAGAAGGCAAAGAGAACTGAAGTCATTGGGGGCGAGATGAACAAAGGAAATTTCCTTTTAGTATTGGGAGGAATTATGTAACTTTGAAGATAGAGTGGAAGAAGCCAATGGAGAAGAGATATTAGAACTTTCATTTATTGGATTGCTATATTTAGAATCTTTACTAATAATACAATTTCTGTATTCAATTTCTTATGCCATTCAAAACAATGAAATAGATTAAAATTATATCTATTGATCATAGAGTAGAGAAAGAAGAATACGTATTACTTTAGAGCTGGATGGGATCTTAGAAGATTATTTCATCAAATTCCTTCATTTTACATATGAGAAAACTAAAATACAAGGAGAATAAATAAATAAATAATTTACCCACAGTACCAACAACTAGCTAATAAGAAACCTGGGACCAGATCCCAAGTTCCTTAATTTCTAGTTCCTATTATTTTCATTACTTCTTGCTGAAATATTCAATTCAATGAATATGGCATATGTACAATGTATTCAATAGTGCCAGACTCTATGCCAGGCACTGAGCCTATAAAGACAAAAATAAAACAATATTTGCCCTCAACAAGTTTACATTCTGGAGATAAAAAAGACAGAGAAGAAAGTTGTATAACATGTAAAAGATAAAAAAACTCCTAAGTGCTTACATCCCCCAAATCTAGAGAATATCTGTAAATGCATTCCTTCTGAAATTATTTCTTCTAGAATCCATGGCTACTTTTAAAGCTCATGTAAGTGTCACCTGCTTCATGTCATTTTTGCTGATTTTCCAACCCAAGTAATCATGCTCCTCCAAAATCACCGTATATGTATTTTGTATTTACTAATATAAATGTTGTTGTTATTCTTCTTGTTGTTGCTATTCATTTGTTTCACTTGCATCTGACTCTCTGTAACTGTATTTGGGGTTTTCTTGGCAAAGATACTGGAATGATTTTGATAGTACATGGTATTTCCTTAATAAATGTGTCTTGAATCAATAAATGAAAGTACTTTGTTAGATGCCAAATGAAGTTAACAAACACTAGTTATCTTTGGAAATTTATACTTTAAGATAGTTCTAATTTAGACTGGACTACATAAAAGAGATTGACTTTTAGATGTTTTCTTTCTCCCTTAACCAAATTATTTAGTGTCTTTTTATACCTTGGTCACTTATCAGTATTTATTCTTGAAACTTCCTGTCCTTTCTTTTGTTCTAATTCTTATTTAGGGTCATAATGAGTAAAATATGTTCTCTGGTAGAATCCATGGAATCACAGAATGAAAGATTATAGCACCATAAGATTTGAAGATGAGTTTAGTTCCAAAACTTTATTAAAGGCCTGTTACATGTAAGATAGGGAAGCTAGGTAGAATAAGTCAGTCCTGGAGTCAAGAGGAACCGAGTTCAAATTTGATATCAGAAATTTATTATCTGCATAATTCTGGGCAAATCACTTAACCCTATTTGCTTCAGTTTCCTCATCTATAAAATGAGCTGAAGAAGGAAATGGGAAATCATTGCAGAATCTTTTGCTAGGAAAACCCCAAATGACCAAATGAAGTCATGCAAAGTTGGAAAAGGATGAAAAATGACTTGAAAAAACATGTGCATGATATTGCAAGATCTAGGTTATCTTCAAAGATGAAAACCTCTCTCCCTCTATGAGTTTACATACAAAAAAGTGGGCGGGCTGCAAGAGGTTGGATGGTATAACTTGTAAACAGATAAGTAAATGTGAGGATGTTTGAGAAGGAAAAAAAACAGTTGGGGGAAAGGCAACAGGAAAGATTTTCAATAGGATATCACAGCTAGGATGATTATTGAAGAAAGATAGTTGATCATTATCAAAAATGACATTAAGATTGAGTAGGATAAAGGCTGAAAAAAGATCATAAGATTCAGCAGTTTAACAATCATTGATGTGGAGATAGAGTGCAATTGAAGAGGTAAAACTTAAGACTATGTGCTCCTGGAAAGCTGGAATTATTTTTCACCTTTCTTTTCTTTACCTTTCTCTAGTACTTAGTACAATGTCTGGCACATAGTAGGTACTTAATAAATGCTAGTTGATTCATAATATTAGAGAGGATGGGATCATGGGTATGAATATTGGAGTTGGCTTTAGCAATATTCTCTCACTCTCACTTTCTTGTTCTCTCACTATGGGGGAAACATAATCATCACTGGAGGCTTGAATATCTTAAGATCTCAATAAATATTGCAGAAAAACAAATAAGAATAGCTATGGATCTAAAAGGAATATTTAAAAAATATACAATGGCTCTTTTCAAATAGAACTCACAGGAAATATATTTCTCAACAATACACAACATCTTTTAAGAAAAATTAACCATGTTCTAAAGCATAAAAAGCTAATTTTTAAAACCATAAAGGTAGAAATATGTAATAAATCTTTTATAGACCATGATATCTTTAAAATCCTAATCAAAAAGAGACATTTTAATAAATTATTCTATCCAAACATTTGATTAAATAACATAGTATTAAAAATCAGTAGACCAAAGAACAAGTCAGAGAAATAATAAATAATTATATCAAAGAAAGTTACAAGAATGAAATTACACCAGAACTAAGGGGATATAACCAAAACACTGTTAAGAAAAAAAATTTTTTACTAAATGCTTTAAAAAAAGAAGAGATAAATGAACTGAATATGCAACTAAAATAATAAAAAAGTAAAATCATCTTTTAATAGTATTGAATCATGTTGGAGATGGAGGGAGAAGGTAGAGGTTTTTTTTCTAATTGGGGATCTCAAAGGTCAAAGGACCAAAGGTGTTATGGTCCACCAGACCTAGAGTCAGAAAGAATGAAGTTCAAATCCAGCCTCAAACACTTGCTAGTTGTGTGACTCTGAACAAGTCACTTAATCTCTGTCTGCCTCTGCTGGAAGTTTTTTTACTTATAAAGTGAGAATAATAGTAGCATCTACCTCTTTAGGCAGTTGTTGAGAATCAAATGAGAATATATTTCAAACACTTAGCCAGTGCCTAGCAGATAATAGATCCTTAATAAATTCTTGCTTACTTCCCAGATGGAAACTTTTTTTTAACTATCCAATTATTTGTGGTTTTATGTGTATCATAACCAATTCTTGTGCCCTATTTTTTTAAAAAGAAAATTCTTGGTAAAACCACATCTGTACCATAACCTTTGGCCCATGATTATATTCTATCTTGTATCACACTACTTTTTTCATTTGCAAATCATATCCTTTTGCCAAACATTGTATACTACTGGAGAACAGGATGGTTATTATGTCTTCTGCAAAGTCTAGTATTATTATCTAAGTATTATTCATACACAGGCACTCAGACTTGGCTAAGTTAAATGACCTAAGTTAGAGTTCCAAATTATTAAAATAGACAATTAAGAGTTAACTTCATTATGTATGCTCATTTAAATATAACTGAATTATATAAAATTATTTTGTAAAAATGTTACAATATTCCCTCCCTCTTATTAAAATGAATGTAAAACATCATCACATAGGTATATAATTATATGACATATAGAAATATATATTTGCCTGATTTCTGTCAAAACTTGCCTTGATTTTTTTAAAAAAATTCTTATTTAAACAAACTAATTATTCTCATATAGGGAATCTAAGTTGGAAAAAAGTTAAAAGTTCATCCTTATAGGGAAAGACATTAAAAAGTTTCCCTGCATATGGAATTAATGACCATAGTGTCTAGTAGGTGCATATATTCTAAATCATTCCAGTTCCTCCAATTAACCTTATGATTGGATTTTTGCAAAGAGTTGCTGGTGGTCCTGGTTCATTTTTTTTCCCCTCTAAATCAAAGGCTGTGACCTGGAGCTACATATACTAGAAGGATTATTAGGCACTTTGTGATCAAAGTCAGGGAGTCGACCCTATGGCATAGCATGACCAACAGACTGACCCACTCCCTTCTTAGAAGTGAAATGTTCATATCTTTGGGATGATTTGACTTCCTGACAGAAATAATTTATATTCTGGTTACTAAAAGCAAGTTGTAACTCACTAGGCAAACCAAACAAGATTGCAAATTTAGAACTAACCTGGAACTTAGAATAGGAAATTTCTAAGGTCCCAAGCTCCCAAGTTATCAGTTCTAAGCCTTAGAAGTTTTTTAGTCCAAACTCTTTATTTTTTACATTGTACTTGACAAATGGAAGGGGAACCTACCATCTTACAAATCACTCTATTTGACTTTTGGATAATTCTAAAACTTAAATTTTTCTTAACAAAATATTTCATTTATCTTAGGACTTTTTACTCAGTGTTTTTTTGTTCTATCCTCTAGGGCCAGGTAGAACAAATTGAATCTGTTTTTCTATTGAAATACATAAAGAAGGCTATCAGTCCCCAAAGTCTTTTTTTTCTTTTTAATTTTTAATACACATTGCTGTATGAATTGTGTTGCAAGAGAAAAAAATCAGAACAAAAGGGGAAAACCATAGGAGAGATTAAAAAAAACAAAAAAATAAGTAAACATAGCATGTGCTGATTTACATTCAGTCCCTTAATTCTTTTTCTGGATGCAGATGACATTTTCTGTCCAAAATGTACTAGGATTGTTTTAGATCACTGGATCGCTGAGAAGAACCAAGTCTTTCATATTTGGTTATTGCACATTCTTGCTGTTATTGTGTACAATGTATTCCTAGTTCTGCTTTTTTTTTCACTCAGCATCAGTTCCTATAAATCTTTCCAAGCCTTTCTAAAATCAGCTTATTCATCATTTTTATAGAATAATAATATTCCTTTATCTTTATATACTACAGCTTGTTCAGCCATTCCCCAATTAATGGGCATCCACCCCAAAGTCTTTTCTTTATTAATTATCACGCATTCCTTCAACCAAATCTTACATGATATGAATTTGGGACCTGTGATTATCCTGATTGTGCTGCTTTCCTTCTCAATTCTACACTTCAAGAAAATATTAACATCCTTGGTCTCTTTTCTTTCTATCCAAACTCATAGGATGAGGATTAATATATCTTTAAACACTAACCCCTTCAGTTGTACCCTGGATGCCATTTCCTCTTTCTCCCCCAGGAATTTGGTCTTGAATCAAAGCCTCTAATTCTTTCCTTATTTTTCAAACTTCCCTTATTTATTGGTTTCTTACCTACTGCTCTCCCCCCCAAAAAAACTTCAAATGTCCTCATCCTTAAATCACATTTGGTTGACACTACCATGCCTTCAAACTACTGTCTTGTATCTTACATTCAATTAACAGCCAGACTCCTAGAAAAAGCTCTCTCACTCATTATCTTTATCTTCTTACCATCTATTCAATTCTCAAATGTTAAACTCAATAACTGTTTTTAGTCCTTATTTTACTCATTTTCAGCAGGATTCATGCCGGTAATTACTGCACCCTCCATTCCTCCTGAATAGTTTCTCCTCCATGAAATTTTTAAAAATTTTCTTTTGTGTTTCTGTTCTTACTTTTGGGAAGCAATCCTTAGTTTACTTTGTAAAATTATAAAATTTGTTTCCTCATAAAATCATGTTATTCATATTCTACTCTCTAGGTAAGCACTATAAGGTTCAACATTGGATTTTCTCTTTTTCTATTCTCTCTTTTGATGAACTCATCAGTTCTTACTACTGTTTTATCTATCATATCTGAGGAGAACTCCCAAATCCACATATCCAGCTCTCACCTTTCTATTCAGGACTATCCTCACATTTCCAATTGTACGTTTAGAATATCTGTCCCATGAGGATCTCAAACTCAATATGTTCAAAACAAATTATTGTCTTTTCTCCTAAACCTCTTCTCCTAATTTTCTTATTTCCGTCAATTGCATCACCATTCTTACAGCTACCCAGCTTCATAAATGAAACTTAGTTCTCCAGTTTCTCTCAGAATCCCATATCCAATTAATTGCCAAATAATATCAAATTTCATTTCCTCAGCATCTCACAAATTCCCCCTCCTTTTCTCTTCTCACACCACAACTACCTTTGTTCTCTATCCGGGGCTATTGCATTAACGCTAATTGAACTCCCTGCATTTTCTTTCCTCTTTACAATTCAAATTCCACATAGCTACCAAATTGATATTCCTAGAGGTTAGAACTGAACATATATTCCTCTCAAGAACTTTCAATGATCTGAACATAATGTGTAGTACTTATCATATAGGCTTTCTTGGAATGGAAATGCATTACTTTATATTTTGAATTCTCTCTTTTATTCTACTGTGCATGTGGTAGAATATTTTTTTTTCCTTTTTCTATTTTGTATTTTTCTTAAATTAATTATTTAAAAAAAAAAAAAGAAGTTTTGGTGATTATCCAATGTCCTTTGGATGAAATCCACTCTGCCATTTAAAGTCCTTTCCAATCTGGATCTATCCTATTTTTCCAAACTGGTTCCACATGACTTCCATTAATACATTTATACTCCAGTTGAACTGGTTTATTGATTGTTTCTGATATAAGGCATCCAGTTCCCACCTCCATCCCTAACCCCAACTCCTATTTTATGTCTAGGATCCTCTGCCTCCTTACTTCCACATTTTGGAAACCTCAGTTCACTTAGAATTCAGCCGAAGGTGACTTACTTCCAGAAGTCTCAATTTTGTTTTTGTATGCCCAGTTTAGCACAGTGCATACTAGGCAGGTAATAGTAAACATTGATTTCCCTCCTCTAGATGTTCACCAACTTATCAATGTCTATCCTAAATTATGAAGCTCAGAGCTAAACATGATATTCCAAAAGTAGTCTGATTATAGCGAGTCATGATAGGACAATCTTATTCCTTCATGGCTTCCTACTTCATACACCAATTTATACAGGCCTAGAATTTTGCTCTTAAACTCTCAATTCCTATACATGGATCTTTTTTGACCATTGCCAGACATCCCTGAAGCTGACCACATATCTGTCCACATTTAGCCCATTTCCTACTATCAGATCTCTTTTAATTTTCAACCCTGTTGAGAGATTTTCTTAGCACTTACCAAAGGATTTCTCTTTTACACATGTATTTATACTTCCTTATGTAATCTAGTCTAGATACTTGACCAAACCTACTAGTTTTGATTTCAAGTCCTATTCCTCCTCAGCCTAGCTCATATTACCTCCATCCAAGCTTTCACTGGCTACTGCCATTATCAACTAGACTCTAGTAAACATATATTCTGGTTTCACCTCCATAAATATGTGCATTTACTTACTAAGTATATTTCCTCATTTGTAAAATAAGGGAGTTAGGAGAGATCAAATCATAGATTTATAGCTATAAGTTACTTTAGAAACAATTAAGTCTAAGCTCTCTCATTTTACCAGTGGGGAAAAATAAAGTTAAGAGCTATGAAATGCCTTTCACAGTCACATAAGTAGCTGCAATTTCTACGCAGGTTCTCCGACTCCAGATCTAATATGCTTTGTATTATATCAGATTTCTAAGCTTGATCTAAAAATACTATGATTCTTCAGAGGTCAAAACATTTTTTTTTGATGAAGTAATTCAAGGCAATTCCAATAGATGTGATAGAAAGAAACATCTGCATCCAGAAAGAGGACCATGGTGACTGAATGTGGATAAAAGCATAGTATTTTCACCTTTTTTGATAGTCTTTCTCATTTTTTCCCTTTTGATATGATTTTTCTTGAGCAGCATGATAAATGTGGAAATGTATTTAAAAATAATTACACGTTTAGCCCATGTTGGATTATTTGCTGTCTAGGGGAAGGGGTAGTTGGGGAAGGAGGGAGGAAGAAAATTTTGAAGCACAAGGTTTTGCAAGAGTGAATGTTGAAAACTATTTCTGCATGTATTTTGAAAAATAAAAAGCTATTATAAAAATTGTGTTGATTATTTTTCTGTTATTTTCAGTTGTATCTGATTTTCCATGACTCCATGTGGAGTTTTCTTAGCAAAGAGACTGAAATGGTTTACCATTTCTTTCTCCAGTTCATTTTACACATGAGGATACTGAAAATAACAGCTTAGATGGCTTGCCCAGGAAATGTCTAACGATAGATAGGCATTCACAAAGATGAGTCTTCCTGTTACCAGGAATGGCATTGTATCCACTGTGCCAATTATACATCATACCACTTTATGTATCTAAAAAGAAACATTATTGCTATTACGTCTTGCCAGTCATGTTCCTTAGGAATACAAAGTGAATTTAATAAGCATGGTTAATAATCAGCAAGTACTATGTTTGGTAACATATGTATTAAGCAGTGGAGCAGTAGAATCTGAGTAATGTATCAACATTAAAACTATTAATCAACATTAACAATTAATTAACAATTAATTGACCAAATTAATTGTCCTTCTTACTGAATAAATATAATTGTAAAATATGATAATAATACAATAATAAATATAATTTAAAAGTCATTTTTAAAAGTTCATCATTTTACTTTTTACATTTAATTTTACTTTTCTCAATTGCATGTAAACAAAAGTTTTCAATTTTTTTTTATTTTTGATTTTTAATTTTGAGTTTCATATTCTTTCTCTCCCCTGCCTAGAAAAAGCAAGCAATTGGATATACAAAACATTTTTGTATTGTCAAAAACACAAACTAAAAAAACAAAAACAAAAACAAAACAAGAAAAATAAAGTTTTAAAAAGCATGACTCTATCCATTCTTTCTCTGAAGGCAGATATTATGCTTCATCATTGGTCCTTTGGGATTTTCCTTAATCAATGTATTGCTGAGAATAGCTAAATCATTCATGATAATCATACAATATTGCTATTATTGTGTACAACTCACTTTGCTTTGCATCAGTTCCTGTAGGTCTTCCCAGGGTTATCTGAAAAATACCCTGTTTATCATTTCTTATAGCACAATAATAATAATACATTCATATACCACAACAAATTCAGCCATTTCCCAATTGATAGTCATCCTTTCAATTTCCAATTCTTTGCCACCTCAAAAAAATTAACATTTTATTGAAAGCTCAGTCTCAGTACACACTATTTAGAGCCTAGACTAAGCATGCACTTTCAGATTGTTCACCTTTCTCAAAACTTATCTTTTAAATTTGCTACCACAAAGGCAAGAGAATAGGTAGATATGTGTAGAGCTTTATATTTACAAAATGCTTTCAGATATTTATCTTAGTTTATCTTCAAGAAAATTCTGTAGGTACAAAGTGAGAGCATTTTTAATCATGATTTTTAGATGAGAAAACTGATTCTCAGGGAAATGAAATTACTTGTCCAAGGTCATAGAATTAGTAAAGGGGGTAGTAAAGGAACAGAACTCAAAAAAGAACTCAAACGTTTATCTTTCTGACTCCAGAGCTATTACTTTTTCTTTTATAAATCTCTGAAAAATCTGAAGGGCAACATGAGAGCACTGAGTGTTCTTTTGAGATGCTGATGTTGCACTGAATGCTAGGACATTAAGGATTGCTTTTTTAGGAGGGAAAAAAAAGATCAGTATCTTCATAGAGTGGAAAGTTGCTGCCTTGTCCTCCTCTCCCAGTAAGGTTCATGAATCTAAATTCAGCTTGTTTTGCCAAGGCAAGAAATAAATGCATTTAGTAGAAAATGACAATTCCACAATTAAGAATTACCTTTTACTTATAATGATAATCTAATGATCCAAACATCAAAGGCAGAACTTGTAGCTATTCAATAAGTGGAATGTCAATTTTTTTTTCTTTTCATTTTTTAGAGGATTTCTAAATTTTAGTTTCTTCTTTTGCTTCATTTTTCCATTCCCATTTAACACTGATAAAAACAAGCCTAGCTGTAAATATATTATGCAAATTAATCATTTACCTGAGTGAGTTTAAATGGATAGATGGTACTAAACTCTTTTCTGAACCTATTATATTTTTACTACTTTACACACATTCATTGTGAAAAGTTCAGACTGGCTAAAGCAGGTAAATTGGGGTTTAAATAATATTGTATTACCTTCTACCCATCATTTCCCCACATCACTGGCCTACCATGTAAGCTTCTTGAGAGTAAGGATCATTTTACTTTTTGCACGTTTATCCTTAGCCCTTGACCCATAGTTAGTCATTTTTTCAGTTGTATCTGACTGTGACGCCAGTTGGCGTTTTCTTAGCAAAGAAACTAGAGAGGTTTGCCATTTCCTTCTCCAGTTTATTTCACACAGATGAAGAACTGAGGGTCATACAACTAGTAAGTGTTTGAGGCCAGATCTGAATTCATGCCTTCCTGACTCCAAGCCTGGAACTCTATCCACAATGCCACCTACTTGCCCTAATGCATAATAATAGTAATTAATATTGATAATATAATTTGAAGTCTGCAAGTACTTTATATGTTATATTCTTTAATTCTACAACTTGGTGTTTGATATTATTTTTTAAGAGGCAGCTAGATGGTACAGTGAAAAGAGCAATGAATCTGGACTTCAGGACACCAGAAGAGTGATCCAAGACAAAACAGTTAATCATCACACTTTGCCTCAATTTCCTTACTTATAAAATGCAAACCAGTCTCTCTTCAGATTGATAATTTGAAGGATATTATGAGATATTTGTAAAGCAAACTGAAAAACTTAAAGCACTATGTAAATGCTAGTATTGCTAATTATTCTCACTTTACAAATAAATTGCTGCTTTCCTAAGGTCACAGGGGTAGTAAATCTGAAGCAAGATTCAATCCCCAGTTGTTCTGATACAAAATCCAGAGCCAAACTGCCTCCCTACTAGACCATGTTCATAAACCATTTTGTTGTTGTTGTTATTCATTAGATTCAGTCAAGTCCGACTTTTTGTGACCCCATTTAGAGATTTTTGGGGTTTTTTGGCAGAGATACTGGAGTGGTTTGCCATTTGCTTCTCCAGATCAATTTATTAATGAGGAAACTGAAGCAAACAGGGTTAAGTGAATGACCCAAGGTCACATAGCCAGTAAGTAAGTGAAGCCAGATTTAAACTTAGGAAGACTGGCCTTCCTGACTCTAGATCTGGCACTCTATTCATTGTGTCATCTAGCTACCCCCACAGAGGTGTATGAACCTGCACAAGGGATTGATGAAGTCACATTTTTCATAATAATATGAAAATGTTTTCATTTCTGATACAGTAAATATTAATGATCTAATTTGCTTAAACAAAAGCCCTGTGGGGTTCTCAATACTTTATAGGGGTGAAAAGCGGTCCTTAGGCCAAAAAGAATGAGCTGTGCTGTTAGAGAATAAAATGAATAGCTAGGTAGTATTTTTAATGCGAGTTTATGAGGGGTTTTGTTTATTTGGGGTTTTGTTCTTATTTTAATTAAAATGAATAGCTCAAGGGCTACACTAAAGGGTAGGTATTATTATTTATCTCTTAGATCCCTGTTAAGTACCTATTAAGGGTCCTTCTAAAAGAAATACAAGAGGGAATGGGAATGAAATATTAGCTATTTGGGCAGCATGCATGTGTTTTGCTGATTTCATTCTGTAAGAAATAACTCCAATCTTAATGTGTCACATGAATAAAGGGTTGGAAAGCAATTCTCATCAGTAGAACAAGATTGAATGATGCTTTTCATAATCTTCACGACTTAAACCGGCTGACAAAGGAAGGAGTACTCTACTGGAAAAGGGAGAAGATGCAGAACCAAGTGGCTGGTTAGGATACAAAAAAACAAATCATATGAGTTTAGAGTTCCAGAATAAAGTAAAGGTCCACACGTGGCCAAGGGATGGTATTTAATGCTTTCCATCCAGTTAAAAGTTGGAGGTGTAGTGGGAGTTGAAGGGAAATTATTAAGAATGGATAATGAGATTGATGTGGTTGTTTCCAGTGCTATGGATCCAGTCCTGGCTTTACTCATCAGGGATTAGTGTGCTGGTTTCCATAAGGATGGAATGCTTTTGAAGAAAATAAAAAACCTTCAAGTTATGAGGAGGGAAAGCTGTATTATACAAATTATATTCTCACTCCTATCTAAAATGGCATGGTCTCCTTTTCCTGAAGATTTATAAAGAAGTAAAAATATTTTCATCATTCAAAGAAAACTGTAGTGCTGTGTGATCTGCTTTGCTTATTTTACTTTTTTTTTCCATATAATTTTCCTCTTTAGAGTATGGCTAACTTGTCCTACACTCCAAGACCTCTTAAAACTTCATATATACATTCACACATACATGCATTCATTCATTGGGCAAATGTATATGTAGACAGGGATCTAGCTTCAGAATCAGAAAGACTAAGATTCAAGTCTCTTTTTTTCAGGCACAGTAGTAGTAAAAGGCAGTGCATAGGTAGCTGGATTCAGATTCAGGGAGATCTAGGTTCATATTTTATCTTGACACATACTTACTGTGTGACTTTACAAAAAGTCATCTAACCTCTCAATGCTCCCAGACAACTCTCTAATACTACAAAATCCTTTGTAAATACAGAGATTTATATTTCTGTCCAGATCTGATTTCATCAAAGTGGAAAACTTCTATTATGGAAATGTTTTCCACCAATGCAGATGGGTAATTCATCTGTAACTAATAACTTTAGATTGACACTTTGGGGAAAGAGAGTGTTAAAGAATATGTTCATGGTCACACATGATCTATGTCAGAGGCAGATCTATTGATTCTAACTGCTTCTTAACTCATTTACATGATTAATAATACAGTTCAATATACAAGCTCCTTCCTAAAGCCCACATAATTTCATTAAATTGTTTTATACTTTAATTCACTGGGATATATTTTAAAAGAATTTTCTTATATTCTTTCTTTCACCGATGAAATAAAAAAGGTTTCTAAAAGGACTTTTTTTAATTGTTCATTTTTGTTTGTTTGAAATTTATAAAGAAAAAATATATAAAAAGATAATTGATAACTTGGTAAAAGAAGCACAAAAAAATTACTGAAGAAAATAACACCTGAAGAAAAAGAATTGCCCAAATGGGAAAAAATGCTCAAAAATAGACTGATGAAAATAATTATTCAAAAAGCAGAATTGACCAAATGGAAAAGGATAAAAAAAATTCATTAAAGAAAATAATTTCTTAAAACTTAGACTTTGTATAAGTTGAAGCAAATGACTCCATGGGACATCAAGAACAATAAAGCAAGGCAAAAAGAATGGAAAAAAATAGAAGAAAATATGAAATATTTCCTCATAAAAACAACTAATCTCAATTGATTGAATTACCTAAAAGTCATGATCAAAGAAACAGCCTAGATATCATATATCAAGAAATAGTCAATGAAAACTGACTCAATGTCCTAGAACTATAGGTTAAAATAAATATTTACAAAATCTATTGATCACTATTTAAAAGAGATCCCAAAATGAAAATTCTAGACTCCCAGCTTAAAGAGCTGGGAAGAAACCAATCAAATATCATGGAATCACTTTCAGGATCACTAAAATTCAGCAGCTACCACATTAAAGGAGCAGAAGGCTTAGAATATGATATGTAGGAAAGCAAAAGAGCCAGTATTACAACCAAAAATAACTTACATGGCAAAACTGAGCATAATAACTTTAAGGGGGAAATGGATATTTAATGAAATAGAGCAGGGCTTCTTAAACTTTTTCTACTTGTGAAACCCTTTTTGTCTGAGAAATTTTTACCTGAGTCTGGGCATAGAGTTATGTAGAATAGCTATATAAATCAAACAATTACTGATAATAAATTATAATTTTACAATCCCCCACATTCATTTAATGAGACTCTATATGGGGTCACAATCCACAGTTTAAGAAGCTGGACATAATAGACCTTTTAAGAATCTCTCTGTGAGCTGAATAGAATATTTGACTTTGAAATCTAAAACTCAAGAAAAGCATAAAATATAAATTTAAAAAAAAAGAAATCATAGGGATCCTTTCCATATAGAAAGATTATATACATATCTTTTAATAATTTTATCATTATTAGTGCAATTAAAAGAATTATACATAGAAAAAGTACCCAGGAGTGAGTCATTTATGTAAATGATGTTTAAAAAAAAAAAGATAGATAAGAAAGAAGAATGCTCTGAGAAAAGGGAGAAAGAGAAGAAGAATAGATATAAAAGAGGCTCATAGAAAAAGTTTTATGGGGAAAAAAAAATCAAATAGATAAATCATTGATTTTATTTTTAAAAAGAAAAATAAAGAAAACTAAATTACCAACATCAAAAAGGAACAGAAGCAAAACATGGTATAAATTATCATCTGTAATGGAGATAAACTTAAAACTTTCTCAATAAAACCAAGAGTGAAGAAAAAATGTTTCTTATCATCACTATTATTCAATATTCAATTCAATTCAAAACCAGAAATGCTAGCAATAGTAATATAATTTTTGTTAAAAAAAAAAAAAAGAAACTGAAGGAATAAAAACAAGCAATGAGAAAACAAAACTATCACTCTTTGCAGATGATGTAATATATACTTAAAGAACCCTAGAGAATTAACTAAAAAAAAAAATTAGTTGAAACAATTAACAACTTCAGCAAAGTTATAGAATATGAAATAAATCTATATAAATCACATCAGCATTTCTATACATTACCAAAAAAAAAAAAAAAACAGCAAGAGAGAAAAAGAGAAGCTATATTTAAAATAACACCAGCTTAAAAAAAAACTTGGGGAGTCTGACTTTCAAGACAAAAACAATCACTTTTCAAGTCAATGCAGATCTAAACAATTGGTGAAATGTTAATTTTTCATGTATAGGCCGAGAAAATATAATAAAAATGACAATTCTATCTGAGTTAATTTACTTATTCAGGACCAATAAAACTATCAAATTATTATTTTATAGAGTTAGAAGTAATAAAATTCATCTGGAAGAACAAAAGGTGAAGAATGTCTAGGGAATCAATTTTTAAAAATGGAAAGCAAGATGGCCTAGCAGTTCCAGATTTCAAACTATATCACAAAATGGTTATCATCAAAACAATCTGGTATTGAATGAAAATAGAATAATGGATTGGTGAGACAGATTAGACACATAATACAAAGTAGTGAATGGCCATAGTAATCTAATTTTTCATAAAACCAAAAACCCAAGCTTTAGGTCCAAGAACTCAATATTTGACAAAAATTCCTGGGAAAACTGGAAAGCAACTTAGCAGAAAGTAGGCATAGATCAACATCTCATATCATATAACAAGATAAGGTCAAAATGGATAAATGACTTACACATAATATGTGATATCATAAGTAAATTAGGGGAGCATGGAAGAATTTACCTGTTAGAACTATGAATTAGGGAAGAGTTGATTCAGTTAATTTTTTTGTTGTTGTTGCTGGGTTTTTTGGTTTTTCTCTCCCATGGTTTTTCCCATTTGTTCTGATTTTTCTCTTCCAACATGATTCATATAGCAATTCATAAAGCAATAAATAGAATTTTTAAAAAGAACAATGTTTTACATGTTTTCACATGTATATCAAATTGCCTTTTCAAGGAAGAGGGAGTGATCAGAGGGAGAGAATTGGAACTCAATTTTTTTAAAATGATTACTCTTTTATACTTAAGAAAAATTTAATGAAATAACTTTTTTCAAAAATATATTATTCCTTTGCTACAAGATGTAACATATCTCTAACCTAGGGGATATGATAAAGATTTCACTGAGGCAAAGAGAGATTAAATGACTCATTCAAAGTTACACAGCTAGCATCTCAACTTTGTGACTTTTAAACTTAGTCTCCCTGATTCCAAAGAAATTCTCATATTCACCCTACATTACTGCCTCATTTCTTGTACTTGTTTGAAGAAAATAAAATATACTACTGCACATAATCTAGATACGTGGAGGACATGTGGGGTTCATTATTCAAGTAATTAAAAAGAACAGTAATCTTTTCCCAGATTTACTATACAAATGGATAAATCATCATTTGTTGCTCTCTAGTATATTCCACCAAATCATACAAACTCACGCATCAGTTTGATGTTTTATGAAACTAGTTTCTCTGAACTTCTATTTACTTCAGAGAAGAATAATTATACTGTGGTCATTATGACTTGTTTAGGTAACAGTGGGAAAACTTCTGTCTCTCAAATTCTCTTCTTTCCAATTGTCTCCCAGGTTTTTGTATTGTCGTATGTTTTCAAGACAGGCCCATAATTATGGATGGTTTGGAAGAGCCTTCCAAAAGGAAAAGAAAAAAACCCCAAAGGGCTGTTTTGAAACAACTGAGCAGAGAGAAACTGCCAAAGCAGACATTTCCACAAGATGTTCAAGGCCTTGGAAGGTCCTGTCTCCAAAGCATTCAGGTTGGATGCCTAAGATAAAGGGAATTAATCACCTTATACATACACACAAGGGGAAGCAACAAATATGCAAAGTTCTAGACAGTAGCTCTTTGGCCCTCCTGCCTCCAAAGACAGAGAGCATAGACTTAAAAAAATACAGTTGGTATTTTACATGTGTTTATTTTATATCTGTCATCTCACTCCCAATACAAATTACTGCCATTGAAAACCCAAAGGGCATGCCAAAGAAAACCAAGAAATATATCTCCTAAAGCCTGAAATCTCCTAACAGTTAGCATCAGCAAAAATTATCTTTTTGCTCAGGGTTACTGACACCTGCTTCTTTCTTCCACCCTTCTTGGAGATAGTAATAAGCCCCTCTTTGTGAACAATTATCCAAATTCTCTAAACAGTCTGAAAATTTGGGTTAGAAAAAAGAATTGCAGAAAAGGAACGATCTGTGCCATCATTGGAACAAATGTCTTTGGATCCCTATGAATCCTTCTGTTTGGTACAAGTTGACCTTGGCCTCTGGAGGTTTGTTGTAGCTCTGCTGACAGGAATCCTGACTAATGTTTGCAACCCCAGACAATGAAAAACACACAAAGGATGTTGGAATGTCCCAGTATGGTGAACAATGTGGACGAATTTGTGAAAATGGGATGAGAATCAGCTTCAGGGCTCACAGCTGAAGCACTGGGTGGCTTTTTGCCAGAGAAAATAACCCACAACAATCAAAACCCATTTAAATCAAACAGTTGAGGCTTAATTGAGCCCACTCTCAAAGTTTCTATTTAACAAATAAGGTATTTTATGCAGGTGAGATTGAAATTGTCCAGTTCCTACAAACTAATCTATCTCTCTGGCTTCCACTCTCTCATGCCAGTGACAAAGTCTTTCTCCAAAAGCTACTAAGTAAGAAGCATGGTACAGAGTGATGTGGAAAAAAAGCATGCAATTCAAAATGCCACTCAATTTTTGAATGATAAAGTGCCAGAGAGATTACTGAAATAACAGCAGTACCATGAAATGTATTCTCTAGTGTGCCTAGAAGTTTTAAGGAACAATTAAAGTTCACCAGCAGGAATTCATATCAATGGGTTAGGAAACTTTTAAAGAATATCCATCAATGCATACATTCAGGATATACTTTGTAAATGAACTTTGATCTGGGCTGACATGAAGAGGAAAGGAGGAGTTCTCCTTGACTACATTGCTTTTAAGAAACTGTCAAGTTCTTAATAATGACCCTAAGATTATCCCAGAATCACAGAACCAATATTCTGGTGTTGTATGATTTGTCATACTATATGCTATAGTCTCTGAAGAAATAAAGTTGAGACTTACCCAATAGGGGAAGAAAAGCTGCAATTTGGTCATGAGCACTATGCAATATATTTATTTCAAAGGTAAAAGTGGTATGAAGGGTGTCATTAGGGGAATATATAATCAGATAAAAAAGACAAACTGATCAACTAATGAAAGCACAAGACACATGATAGACATCCCATATGTATCATTGGTATAAATGCCACCCTAAGAGAATGTGAAGGAGGTACCCAGCATTTGAATAAGGCCACTCTGTTGAATTATGGATATAATAATACAGATTAACCATCCTACAGAACATTGCAATTTGCATTATTGAAAAAATTATACACTAAGGAAATCATGGATCCATGGGTATATTGAGTAACAATACTTACCTTTGTAGCACTTTTAAAATTACTGATAGATTTTGTTTGTTTTTACATCATATACATTTACCAATATACACTTCTTTTCTTCCCCACTCAAAGAGCCATCCTTTAAAAAAAAGAATTAAAAGTTTGGGAAGGGGAACTTCAACAAAACTGACACATTGGCCATGTACATCATATATAGTATTCCATACTTATCATCTCCTACTTTTTCAAAAAAGGAATAAAAATTCTCTTATCTGTTCTTTGGTGCCAAGCTTGAACATGATAATTTCATAGCATTCAGTTTCAGATATTTTGTTGTTTTTCCATTTATTTGTCCAATCATTGTGTATATAGTTTTGCTAGTTCTGCATATATTACATTATTAATTCATATATCTTCCCTTCCTTCTCTGTTTTCATCACATCTGTAGTACTTTAAGATACTTTCCCCATGACACCCCCTGAGATAGTTTATATAAGTACTATCTCCCTATTTTATAGATGTGAACATCTATAAATAATAAGACTCAATAAAAAATAAGACTCAAAGAGTCTAATAGATCGGATATCTACCACGCATGGATAATAATACGTAACAGATGCAGTCAGTTTTGAGGTACAATAAGTTGGAGCAATCACCATGAACCCCATGATTTGCCCCATTTATCCTTGTCTAAATGATTTTGCAGTTAGACAGTGACTCAGTGAGACAGTCAGAAAGGAAGACAAAGGTATCTTTGTCAGGTAGAATTTTTTTTTAACTAGTCTGATCTGATGCTCATATTCATTCATCAAACCAATCCCTACATGCCCTTTACCATCACTTCTCAGGATGCACATGATTTCTTTTCCTCTTGAAGACTACCTATGATTTAATAAATTTTGAGAACTGGGGTACCACTTCCTCTGACTTTTCAGTAGATGGCCCTGCATTTCTTAGAGTTAATCCTAGGAAGTTACAGAAAAAAATCTGGATATATAAACAAGTTGACTCTACTTTTTTTTTTTTTTTTTTAAGAGAAAGATCTATGTGTTTGCAAAGAAAGACAAGCAAATAAACAGAGCTGTCATGCCAAAGCCTCCCTTTCCAGACTGCAGTGAGAGGTGTGTAGCCCAGGCCTGAGCTTGCCTGGGGTTAGAGTGGCTTTCGTGGCTCAGCATGTGTCCAAGACGTTTTGTGATTAGTCAGATATTTGGGTTCCGGGTGTTTTTGAAGGAGTCTGAGAATGAAACATGATTCATGTTTATATCTGTCAGTACATTGCCTCAAAGGGGAACAAGAGGAGATGAGCAAACTGAAGCCGGAAAAGAACAAACTAAAAAGCTGGTACCACTTCCCATAAGACTTTCTAGGTTTGGACTGGGATAATATAGGTGGCAAAAGAGCTCAAGACAGGGTCAGTTCAGCACACAATGGCGTGGTTTATATGTCTAACCGTTCGCAAGCTGTCCTTGAGAATGTAGAGTTAGCAAACATATAATTTCTTCACAAGATCATGGATTGCAGATTTTGTCATGTAAAGAATGTGAGAGGTCATCTTGTCTAATCCCCTCATTTTTCCTAATCAAGAAACTGGGTTTCAGAGAAGTTGAATAATTTGCCAAAGATCACAAGTAAGTAAGTAGCAAGAATTGGGATTTAAATTCAAGCCTCTGACTCCAAATCTTATGACAAACTGTTTTATGTCACTTTTTATTCCTGAAAAATACTCTAAAGTTTCAACAAGTTAAGTTACATGACTTAATTATGTACATCATGTATGTGATTTAGAGATGTCTGGAAAATTTGAATCCAAGGCATGTGGCACAAAACGCTTTAACAATTCAGGGGCATAGATGAGGATTTGGAAAAGAGGAGTGGGAAAAGTTATGACTGGTACCCTACTATTTGAACTAATTATTTTATACTGAGTTTAGTTGTTTGTAGATCCCCAAGGATTGCGAGCACAATCTGAGTCCTCTAAATTTCAGCACCTAGGGAGAAAGCCCAAGTTGCTTAGCCCTAGTTACACCTCTGGTGCAGTGTCTCTGTCAAATTTGGGGAACCTTGCTGATATGACTGTATACAAGCTCACTTTGAGAATTTCTGCCAAATACATAAATTTGAGCTATAACAAAGATCTTTCTAGTGTAATATAGCAAAAATGTCATGTAATGCAAAGAACTTTTTCCATACATTAACTTCCTTGAGTGCCTTACCTCAGATGGATAATATTCAATGAAAGGACCTTTATGATGCTGCTTATTAGTACATTCCAGTGGTATAAAGGGAAAAGATGGTAAAGTCTGCCTTTCTGTTAAGCATACTGTGATGCTTAGACACCCACCCCAGCCCCCAAATAAAACTTTCTCAGAGTTTTAAATAGTCATAGAGACATCTAATCATGAGTTAACTCTTCTCATTTATATGAATAATAAATAAGATTTAATCTTTTAATTTTTACAGTTTTTAATATTTTATTCATTTTTTTGTCTTACAGTTATTTTCAAACATACATTTTCCCTCTTTCACTGTAACTTCCCTCATAATGAAGAAAACCAGTCAATCAATCAAAGCAATTATGTCTAACGGTATATGCAACATTGCACTTCTATATTTCCCTCATCTTTCATCATTCCATATTTTATTTATTTTGCAGATAAATAAGTCTAATCTAAGGTCAACTGCATTTTCATATTATTTTTATTTGTACTTTTATAGACATTATGCAGGCTGATTCCTTGGTTCTTCTTTATCCTGTGAGAATGAAATCCTAAATGTCTGCATTAACCCTTGTTATTCAATTGTGTTTGCCTCTTGATGACCCCATAGACCACAGAACTCTAACACTTGTCCAAGGGATTTTCTTGACAAAAGATTCTCAAGTGGTTTGCCACTTCCTTCTCCAGTGGATTAAGGGAAATAGGTTAAGTGACTTGCTTTCACAGCTAGTAAGTATCTATGGTCAAATTTGAACTCAAGTCTTTTTTACTGGAAATCCAGCACTCTATCTACTACACATTAGATTTACACTAGCATTAAACTGTAGTTGAGATTAATTTAAAATCTCCTAGAAGCAAACTTTTGGATGTAAAGGCTAGAATCCTAGAAATATAGAGGCTTGACCTATAATTTCCTTACTATAGGGAATGCCTGCTTGAGGAATCTACCTTTATTAATGCAGGTTGATACTTTATCTGCAGCTTAAAGAGTTACCCAGGTCCCTGAGAGGTTAAGTGACTTGCTCAGGCTCACAAAGGAAGCTTCACAAGTCTACCAAAGACCTTCCTGGCTTGAAAATGGGTTCTCTACTCACTACATAATTCTATTATGAGTAAAATGGGTTAAATGTTGTATATTCTAAGCTGATGGTTCTGGAGAATCTAACACATAAATTGAAAAGATTAATAGATGGAGTCTATTATGCTATACAAATTAAGAAATATGCTTCTCTGCAGAGGTGCCTACAAAATTTAGGCACTATATATCTATTTTTCTACGAATATATCTATATGCAATTTAAGAAAGATTTTTAAATGTTTTTATTTTTCTTAGTTACATGTAAAAACAATTTTAACATTTATTTTTACCTTATTTTATTTGTTTGTTTATTTATTTATTTGCTGAGGCAATTGGGGTTAAGTGACTTCCCCAAAGTCACACAGCTAGAAAGTATTAAGTGTCTGAGACCAGATTTGAACTCAGGTCCTCTTGACTTCAGAGCTGGTCCTCTATCTACTGTGCCACCTCGCTGTCCCTTTTTAATGTATTTTAAATTTAGAGATACAAATATTAGATAATACAAGTTCTTACAAATATTAGACAATACAAATATTACAAACTATTAAAGTTATAAATTTAGAAATACAAATATATCAGAGATACAAATAGGCAAAAGATATAATGGAAAGTACACTGAACTTAGTGTCTGTCAGGAGAGATAAAGATTGAACTCTTCTCTGATATTTATCTTCTATAAAATCAATCACTTAATTTCTCCAAGCCTTAGTTTCCCATAATACTCCCCTACTCAATGACCTTTAGTGACTCCCTATTACCTCTAGAATAAATAAAATAAAATAAACATCTTTGGTATTTAAAACTAAACAATCTGACTTCATCCTTCCTTTGCAGCTTTGTTACAATTAATTCCCTCTTCACAGACTGTAATCCAACACACTACCCTGTATGCTGCTCTTAACCCACAATACTTCATTGTTCACCCGGCTGGACAGAACCTTCCAGGTCATCCTGCCTTCTCACTGGATTTTGCCTCTAACTGGAAAGCTTTCCATTTCTCCTCTACCTCCTAAATTCTCAGGCTTCCTATGAGACAACTCAGGACCTGCATATGTTTAAGTTCATTTTTGATCTTTGCAAAATTTATAATTACCCCCTCAAAGTTTACCTTGCATCTACTCTGTGTGTTTCGTATTCACTTATACATGCACACATATTTTCTTGAGAACAATGATTTTTATATTTGTCTTTGTAGTTCAACACCTAGGACTTAATGCCTAACACTTAATTAATGCTTGACTAATTGATTCTTCCCCTTCCTTGAAATAGGGATGATAATTCCAGCAAGATAGAACAGTAGAAAGAAGACTGAATTTGAGGTCAGGAAAACAATTAATAACTAGGTGACACTGGTCAATTCACTTAATCTCTCTGGACATTGATTTCTGAAAAAATTTGTTGCAATAGCCATGAAGGCAGTTGGAGCAGGCACTGTGGAGTGCTCAGAGCACATCAACGGACACCAAGGTCATCCACTGCATCTTAAGCCATCACCAGTCATCCTGACTTTTGTCTTGACACTGGGCTTTGATGACTGAGAGAGGTCAAGTCTCATTTAAATCCAATTCACACCCAAGCCAATTTATCATCCCAAGATATTATTGTTCCTCTTCAAAAATAAAACACAAATAAGCCTCAGTTTCCTCATTTGTAAAATAAGTAGGTCCTATCTAGCTATGATCTAGGTATGTTTATTTACAATCTATATATGGATCTGGTAGTTTCCACCTCAGAGAACTTTTGAAAGCTTCTCATGAGATAATGAGTTGGATTTGCAAACTCCCAAGGATTTTATAAATGTAAGCTAGTATTATCTAGCTGAAGATATGGAAGACAATTTGACCTTTTTATCAGTTTCATTGGTATGAATAGCAATTAAGGTGATGCCCTCAGGGTCTCCTGAGGTGTGTGACCCCAAACTGTCCCTATCTCTTGTGCTTTTTAACTTATTGCCTCTTCTTTTTATAGGATTTCTTTCCCCTCCCTTGCTATCAGGCTGGTGGTAGGTTCAATCCATTTTTAGCAGCAATCTTCCTCACCTCTCCCCATTCTACCCTATCCCAATAGAGTGAGAGAATAGAGAGAGAAAGACAGAAAGAGGGACAGAGAGAGACAGACATGAGTGAAAGGGAAGGAGGGAGAGAGACAGAGACAGAGGAAGACAGAGAGAGAGAGAGAAGCAGGGAGGAAGTGAAGGAAGGAGGGAGGGAGGGGAAGGAGGGAGAGGAGAGAAGGATGGAGGGAGGGAAAGAAGGAGGAAGACAGAGACAGAAGCAGAAAGAGAGAGAGACGTAGATAGAGAGAAACACAGTTGCTTTTGAATCTGTTATAGGCTGGAAAGCCAAGAGATTATAATCAAGTATAAAAGAAATGTATAGAAAATATGAATATTTATCATGAAGGCTTGATAGCTCTTGCCTATGACTAAAAGGCATAAGATTTAATGTATAGACAGTGTAAGAAGGTAGAAAGACTTTTTTTTCCTTCACCTTCTGGCTCTCAATTCCATCCAATAAACAATTATTAAGTAGTTATTCTATGTGAGACAAAATGCAAGGGACAAGATGGAAAATGACACAGACTGTTCTAGAGAACAGGGCAGTGTGAAGATGCAGAGGGGTAAAACTGAGGAGGGGGCTAAAATATGAACATAAATAAGATATCAGGTAGGATTTTTAAGGGAAGAAAGTATCTAAAGTTTTAAAAATCAGAACAGAGGTCACTTTCAGTTAGGCAAATAAAGGAAAGCTTCCTATAGAAGGTAGCATCTGAACTAGAGATGAACAAGATTTCAGTAAACAAAAATGAGAAAAATGCAATTGAGTACAGTGAAATGAGACTGAAAAGTCAAAGTTGGAATCTCAAATGTCAGGTTGAGAAGTTTTTATTTTATCCCAAAATTGCAAGAAACTACTGAAAGTTCTTAAAATAATTTAGCTAAAATAAATTAATCTTGATTTAGGCAATGGAAATGTGAATGGAGAAGGGATAACTATAAAGAGACCTTACTAAAGAATAATTGACAAGATTTGGTCACTGATAAGATGTGGACAGTGAAGGAAAAGGAATAGTCAAAGATGATAATGATGATGAATATTAATAATAGCATTTGTATATCACTTTAAGGTTTGTTAAGAACTTTTTATATGATGTTTTCTCATTTAAGGACACTCTAAAAATTTCAGGACTGGATGCCTGGGAGAACAAAGATGTCAACAAAACTAAGGAAATTAAAAGCATGAGTCAAATTTATGGATGGAAAAAAGTGGTTTAGAATGGAAGTTTTAAACACATTGCATTCAAAATGACAAAAAAAAATAGATTTAAGAGATGTTAGCTAAATGGTTGGAGATGCAGGACAGCATCTTAGGGGAAATGTCTGGATTTCATAAATGGATTTTGTGTTCTTCTATATAGATGTGATAACTGAACCTGTGGAAGTAGATGAGCTTGCTAAGTGACAGAAATTAGGAGAGCCAGAGAAAATCTTTCAAAGACAACAATATTGCTTAGGGGTTGGGAATAGGAAGATGCAGTTCTCAGATAAGAAACCTAGTTTGAATAAGTAGAGTGTATGCAACAATGCTGAGTTAGATGTTGAATTAATTAGCACAGTCTCTGTCCCTCTCTGAGGTACTAAGGAGATTTTAGTCTTTATTAAATCTTATGAAACAGGGATAGTAAAGCACATAAAAAAAGGAACTCTCTTAGGCATAAAGTTGATGAAGTCAAAGGAGTCTAGGGAAAAAAAAAGTATTGTATAAATTTTCAGTTATCTGACTCTTTATGACCCCATTTGGAGTTTTCTTGGCAAAGATATTGAAATAGTTTTCCTTTTCCAGTTCATTTAACAGATGAGGAAACTGAGGCAAACAGAATGAATTGACTTACCTAAGAATTGCACTCCTAGGAAGTATCTAAGCCTATATTGTAACAAGTTGTCCCCTCACCCTGAAGCACCATAGGAGAATTAAACAAACAAGTGATACGTAGAAGGAACCACAACATTCCTGACAAACAGGCCAAAGTCCACCTGAGAAATGCAGACCTCTACATTTACTGAAAATTGAAGTTTTCAGGAACTTATCAAATAGCTCAATTCTCCACCCACTGTACCACCTGTGGTCTTCAGGAACTGGGCTGTATGTATGTATGTATGTATGCATGCATGTATGTTTGCATATGTATAGTATGTGTATGTGTATATTCATGAAGGCCTTAGCTTTAAAAGGCCAAGGACTCCCATTGCATCCAGAGCTATCTGCAGTCATCTTGATCTATATTTTGCCATTGGACTCAGATGGCTCTGGAGGGAAAAATGAGGCAAGTGACCTTGCACAGCATCCCCTTATTTAAATCCAATTCACTTGAATGCCATGGCATCAGTTCCCTGATGTCTTGCTTATATCTTCGAGAACGAAGGGCAAACAACAACCACTCAAAAGAATCTATATCCTATCACCTCATGTTCAATATTTAATCCCTTGATCTTATTTGAAAAATAGAACACAATCTCCAAGTGGGACATTCATAAGATTACTGAACAATAAAAGACAACAAATGAAAGGTAAAGATGAGCAAGAAAAAGGAATGAATGGGCTTCTGAATGAACTTTTCCAAGATATTTCATCATGTCAAAGAAAAAAGAAGGAAAAGAAAACTCAAAATAGAAAAGAGGCTGCACTGAGAAGACAGACATTTTGTAAAGAATACATAGTTGGAAAATTAGTGAAGTCATACAAGAGGTGCATAAAGTTCTGGATTTGAATCTCAGGACTGCTATCTGCAACCTGCATGATGTCAGATAAGTTATTTTACCTATCTGAATCTTATTATCCACATCTCTAAACTGAGAAGGTCAAACTTCGAAGATCCCTGCAGACTCTTTCCAGACTGAAATCGATGTTCTTATTAAAATGAAGTCTCACTTTTAAAAAAGAAAACAAAAAATGAATCATCCAAAGAGATTAAATCACACAAAAACCTGGAACAATTAATCTAGAAGAAACTAGAACCCAGATCTTCTGATGCCCATTCCAATGATCTCTTTCCTTATAAATTTCTGATTTTCCCATCTGCTTTTACCACCACCACCCCCTTTTCTTTCACGGAATGAAAACTCCTGGCTGGAGAGGGAAAACTCTTAGCAGATGGCATTGTAACAAGTTGTCCCCTCACCCTGAAGCACCATAGGAGAATTAAACAAACAAGTGATACATAGAAGGAACCACGACATTCCTGACAAACAGGCCAAAGTCCTTTCTGAGAAATGCAGACCTCTACATTTACTGAAAATTGAAGTTTTCAGGAACTTATCAAATAGCTGGTTCTAAACAATCAAAATAGAAAAAAGAAAAAGCCTAAATTTCCCAGCCTAGGGGGTCCTAATGTTGTATGACAATCCAAGCATCATCAAAGATGGAAAACATATGCTGATATCATCCCCAGAATGACACAACCCAGTTTACACTGGTTGGGAGGGACCACCAACTAACTTGTGTGTGTGTGTGTATGTGTGTGTGTGTGTGTGTGTGTGTAAGTATATGTGCATAAAGACTTTCAGAATGTTTAACCAATTCCTGTCTTCAGTAAGTGACCAAGATTTCTCCTCCACTGGGGCAGACCCATCAACAAATGACACTCTGGCAATCGAGGTCTGAGAAAATATCCCACGCTCTGGCAAATGTGTTGGGAAAGTTTCATGACAAGATCAAGTGGCTAACCCTTCTCTCCCAGGGTTTATCGAGACTGATAATGAGGCAAATGTAGACAGAGCCATGAAGAAGAGAGAATTTGCTCATGTGTCATGTTTTACACTCTTTAATTACTTTATTATAGTTTGGATAGAGATTCTGTGGTAGGTTTGTGTGTGTGTGTCTTAAGAAAAAAAGGCACATAGTGAAACCTCATGCTGGTTAAGGACCCCCACTGTGTCTATTAACTTTGCCACACAAAGACAAACTTCATCATTCTTATTTTTATCCGAGAAAAACAGACTATCTTTGAACCAAACACAAATCAATCTGCTAGTTATGTTAAGCTGAAGACAAACATTAATTAATAAATATGATGGTGAAAACATAGGGAGCAAATTTCTAAATCATTTTTCTATATACAAGGTTAATTAAATCAGGTCTTTTGCCTTCTATCAGGGATAAGCCTTGGAAGGCTTGTGAAATTCTAATTCACTTTCACAGAACAGTTTCTCATCCAGAAGCTAGGCTCATTAAGTATACTTTCATGAATCTACAGTTGTAATCAAATGTTTACTTAAATAGTCATGAAGACAAAAGGTTAAACTGAAACACAGATCATGCCTTTACTAATTGTTCATTTCTCACTTCCAGTTTTAGTTTTTGTTCAATCTTTATTCAAGCCAGACATGCAGATTTCAGGTTGAGTCCATGGGTGCTCTCCCTACCATAACAAAGAGATTTTAATTTTCCTTTTTTAAACTTGAATAGCCAAATCTACAAACTAGGGATTTTATATCTGATAATCTCAATAACTAAGAAAATATTCATTTCACTATATTGCCTGATGATGTGAACCATAAGTAAAACTAAGCTTCTTGAGGGTAAAGGCTGTTTTTCTAATATCTAACACAAAATAGGATCAATAAAAGCTTATGGAAGGAATAAATTTTAAATTTATTCTCCTGTCCCTTTTCTTCACATACTATCTTCTATTTTTCTTAGTTAACATTAAAATGCCACTTAGTGTTAATAAGCTTTTATTTGTCCACATATTATTTTAATATATAGAAATAGTTCTAAAAAGAAAATATTTGTGGTCTATCTGAATTCTAAAAATATTGTTTATATACATTTATTATTTTTCTTCCTCCAGTTTCTTTTTGATTTATCCCAGTATCTTATTTCTAATATTTTTCTTATAGAATTATTGAGAATTCTTTTCTCTATTCTGTTTTTCAAGTTCACTATCTGGTTCATGTTTTCCACATTTGTTGTAAGCTAATTATTCTTTGTCCAATGTTTTCCTCAAACTCTCTAATTTCATTGCTTCATTTTTTCCATCCAGTCTTTGGAGTTCTTTTGACTATCTATTTTATGGAGATAGTGTGGGGTAGCAGAATGCACTATGTATGTTTAATATGAACTTACTCTCCTCTTCTGAGTTTATTCTTTAAGTACTTTTTATCATTATATCTGGAGTTTTCTTCATAACTTCATCTCTAATCTTGGTTCTGGCATCAGAATGTCAGGCCCTGCCCCCTCCTCTGTTTTTGCATGAATAAGGGAGCATAGTTTTATCTGATCCTGTCACCAAAACATATTGTATACCACTATCTTCTTTTAGTTCCACATGGAATGTTTGGTTCTAGGTCCCTTTTCCTATGCTGTTTTGTACTTCTGTAGGCCTGGCTTATAGCAGGGATCTAGGACCTTAGCCTAGACACGGTATGGTGTTTCAATTCCCAGTTTTTACCACCATCCCTTTGTCTGGCAGCGAGCCTTGGCTCTGTCTCTTTGCCTTGAAGGAAAGCAAAAAACTGGAGGAAGGAGAGAGAATTTTTGGCAAATTTCTCTGGTAAAAGCCTCATTTTTCAAATATATAAAGAATTAAGCCAAATTTATAAAAGCAAGAGCCATTCCCCAGCTGGTAAGTAGTCAAAGTATATGAGGTATCTTTTTTTTTTTTTTAATTTAATTTTTTTTTTTTATTTAATAGCCTTTTATTTACAGGATATATACATGGGTAACTTTACAGCATTAACAATTGCCAAACCTCTTGTTCCAATTTTTCACCTCTTACCCCCCCACCCCCTCCCCTAGATGGCAGGATGACCAGTAGATGTTAAATATATTAAAATATAAATTAGATACACAATAAGTATACATGACCAAAACATTATTTTGCTGTACAAAAAGAATCAGACTCTGAAATATTGTACAATTAGCTTGTGAAGGAAATAAAAAATGCAGGTGTGCATAAATATAGGGATTGGGAATTCAATGTAATGGTTTTTAGTCATCTCCCAGAGTTCTTTTTCTGGGCATAGCTAGTTCAGTTCATTACTGCTCCATTAGAAATGATTTGGTTGATCTATGAGGTATCTTTTAAAAGAAGAAATCAAAGCTACCGATAGTCAAATGAAATAATGCTCTAAATCACTATGGATTAGAGAAATACACATTAAGACAACTCTGAGATACTATCTTACACTTATCAGATTAAATAACATGAGAGAAAAAGAAAATGATAAATACTGGAAGTGATAGACTTATGAACTAGTCCAACCATTCTGGACCCCAGGTTACAACTCTGCCCAAAGGATCTCTGTTATACAACTGTGCCCTTTGAACCGGCAAGACCATTACTATATCTGTGTGCCCCAAAAAATATCAAAGGAAAAGGAAAAAAATCTACAAAAATATTTATAGCAGCTCTTTTTGTGGTGGCAAATACTCTGCAAATATATCCATCAACTGGAGAATGGTTGGATAACTCATGGTGAAGTATTGTGTTGACAGGGTGATTTCAGAAAAACCTGGGAAGATACACAGGAAATGGTACAAAGTAAAGTGAGTAGAAACAGAACATTGTACACAGTAACAGCAATATTATAATGATGATCAACTGTGAAAGACAGCTACTGTGATCAATTCAATAAACCAAGACAATTTCAGTGGGTTCATTGTGAAAAATTCTGTCCACTTCCAGAGAGAGAACTGATAAACTCTGGCTACATACTGAAGGTACATCCTGAAGGATAATTTTTTTCCACTTTATTTTTCTTGTATTTGTTTGTTTGTTTTTTGTAATATGGCTAATATAGTAATTAGTTTTGCATGACTTCACCAGGAAAAAATAATAAGACCTCAATATAAAATAAACATCTAAAAATAAAATAAATTTAAATTATATTATTATTTTAAAAATACTTTGAAACATTTATAAATGCTCTTTTCTCTGCTTATATTGTTTTCTCTTAAAGGTATTTATAATTTTTTTGTCCTATTTTACAAAACAGCAGTTAGGAAGCATTACGTAAATAATTGTTGAATTGAATGTCACCATTGCAGAATGAAATTACTACAATTATACTTTCTCTAAACTCAACTAGCTCCCTTAATAGAAATTATTTGGTTCTTGCCTGATATATTTCATCACATCTTTTATAAAAATTGTTCAGACGAATTGCTCTTCAAGTTTCTAAAGCCTGTCCTCACTCTTTCTCTTAACAAATTACTTTACCACTTACTTTACTGTGAAAATCAGAACCATTACTCATGAGATTTCTCACTACCTTAATTCAATATTCATATATTCATCCATCTGGTCCTCATTAGCTTTTGACCCAGAGGTTAAAGTGACCATTTTCCTAGACAAAGCTAAACCTGCTATTTGTACCCTTGATCACATTGCCTCTGATGTACTCCAGGAACTTTTCCTCCCCCCCACTTCCAATCAAATTTACTGCCATCTTCCTCTTCATCAAGGCAGTCAGTCAACAAACATTTATCAAGTGTTCACCATGTGATGAGCATAGTGCTAAACACTAGGCATAAAAAGAATGTCAAAAAGTCCCTACCCTCAAGGAGTTTCCAGTATGATGGGGATGCAATATGCAAACAAGTTATAGAATAGATAAACTGGAGCTAGTCAACAGAGGGAAGATTTTAGCATTAAGATACTAGGTGTTGTCATGAAGAGAGTGCCAGAGTTGGTATCGGAAGATCTAAATTTGGAAGACTTAAAAATCAGAAGACCTGCCTTTTGACCCCATACTGGCTATGTGATCCTAAGTAAATCACTTAACCTCTCTCAGTTTTCTCATCTGTAAAATAGGGACAGTCATAGTACCTACTTCACAGGTTGAATATATAGGAATGATATAAAGGACTTATTAAATCTTAAAGAATTATATAAATGCCAGCTATTATTGGCCATCTTCAAACTTACCAAGTCCTTCCCCACTGCCTAAGGTCTCAACTAGTAATGTCAAATTCAAATGGAAAGTGAGAGAAAGGAATCAATCATACATAAGGATCCCTAGAATCACATATTGACTTGATTATAAAACATAAAGCTGTTTTATTGTATTTTTATTTATTTTGTTAATATTTCCCAATTACAATTTAATCTTGTTCTAATGCACTCAAAATATTGTGGACTATATATGACCCAAAGATCCATGTTTTAACACCTTTGGTCTAAACCACTCTAAAAATAAATTAATAAATAAATGAAATAAACTACTTTCTATAGAGCTTACCATATGCAGAAGATATTTTATGTCTTTCTTCCCTGGCACTGCTAGATGGATATTCCATTTATTAGGCACTTAATATGGCCTAGATATTATGCTAAGTGTTGTGATGCCAATACAAATACAAATTTTCTTATTTGTTTTTAATGTTTTTATCTGTTTTGTTCTTATCTGTTTTTAATGAGCTTTAATGAGCTTATTTTCTGATGGAGCAAATGAAGAGATGCTTGAAGTAACTAGGTATTTGGGAAAAGATACCTGCAATGGGGCCTGGCAAAGAGACTTGCAAAAAGGGGTATACTTAACAGATTCTCAGCTGTGTAAGCCAAAAGGTTCGCCTATCAGAACTTCAGGGGATAAAACTGAGTTCCTAGTTTCTGGAGAGATAGAGATGGCTTGAGAGTGAAATCCTGGATGAGAGAACACATAAAATGGGGCAAGCAATCACATGGAGACAAATGAGACAAAGGGCTGGACTCTTTGTTTTGTGTAGTCAAAACATCTCCACCTCTTCCCCAACCTACTCACATCTCAATCTTGATTCTAAACCAGCCAGTCTTATGAAACTTCTCTCTTAAAAATTATCAGGTATCTCTGTTAAATTAATTGGTCTTTTCACTGTTTCCATCCACCATGATCTCTCAGCAATTTGTGATGCTACTGACCACCCACTTCAGCCAGATCACTTCTTCTCCTGTGATTTCCATGATACTGCCCTTCCTATCTGACTGTTCCTTGACAGTCTCTCTGGTTGAATCATCATCTATACTCCCACTCCAAAGTATGTCTATTCTCCACCCAGAGCTCTATTTTAGGTCTTTTTCTTCCTTCTCCAAGTTTCTTTTTGGTGATCTCAGTGATTCCCAAAGGTTTAGTTATCATAGTTATGCAATAGATAACTTCCAAATCTACATATTCAGCCCCAATCTTTTCTCTATTTACTAAACTTGTTTAGAACTTTTTAATCTTATCTCGTAAGTAAATCTGTTTCTCCAACTATTTTCCTAGTTACTCAGGTTTATAATCTTCCAATCAGTTGCCAAGTTCTCTTGATTCCACCATTCACAAGAGCTTTGCAACTTTCCTCTTTGTATTCACAAAGCTATAATGCTAGTTGGGCACCTTCATCACTTGTCAGGAAGACTCCTCCTATCTGCCTTCAGGTTTTGGCTTCTCCAAACTGCCTATGACATCAGTGACTCTTAATTTGCTCTAAGATAAAAATACAAATTCCTCTTTAGTCTGCTGTTTAAAGGACTTTATAATTTATTTCTAACTTTTTTAAAAAAATGTATTTCATTTTACTCTTATTATTGTACTCTTCCTTACATTTGAAATACAACAAACTCCTTTCTAAATGTGATATTCTCTCCTCATGCACACAACAAACCACTCCCAAAACCTAAAATTCACATCCTTGTGACCTTCACCCTTCAGAATATATATACTGCCTTTGTTGGGACATGTCTCCCAACTAACTACCCCATGAATCTTATTCCATTTTGGAATAACTTGGTTTGTTTTTTGTTTTCTTTCTTCAAGATAAGAAACTACCTCTTCCAGGATACTCTTCCTGACACTCCATCTCATTCCCCATTGTTTTTGTTTTTATAACACTATGCTTTGCTCAAAGTTAGTGACTGATCAGTTTTTCTGATTGGAATTAAGAAAAAAAAAAGTTAGCCAAGAATAACTTATTTCTGAAATTTTCTGGCAAGGCAGACACTATTTCGTTCTCTTCCATGAAGACTCTAGAGTTCAGCATATAGCAGTAAAGAGACAACAAGGTTTATAATAACCATTCAATTACAGGAATATTAGAATTATAGGGGAAACCACAGTTCTACTTCACTCAAAATCACCCAAAATAGGATTTTTTTTTGGTGCCTTTGGTAGTTAACCAGGTTTTGGGGGGGAGGGGGGTTTCCCTTTCCTTTTACCCAGTCAAATAAATATGAATAATTTTAAATTTTGTGTTTGGAAAGAATATCTTGCTTATGAAAACTGGTTATTAACTGAAATGATTAACAATTTACTGTCTTTTTAAATAGGTTCACAATGGATCTTTGGAGTTATGTCTTCTATTATGCAAGGTCCTAAGAAGAGGGGCAGTTAGATTTGTGGAGAACATTTTAAAGTTTAAATGCACATGCCATTGGCAATAGATGATCCCAATAAAATCAGGTGATTGTGATCTTGCAAACAAACAAATAAATAAAACCAAAAAATCTTTAGTCAAGTTCGACAGTGAAATTGCTATAAGAACTGCTACAGAGATTTAAGATCTGTAGAAATTATGACTTAGATTTAGACAGTTCCATGAACTTGGTCACCATTCATTTTTAGTACAGAAAATGGGAAAGATCCATGTTCATATAACTTCATGAGGGAAATCATGGCAGAATAGAAATAGAATCACTTATGATGGTAGAAAGATTTAGGTTCAAGAGTTACTTGTGACACAATATGTGACCTTGGTAAGTTATGTTACCTCTCACCATTCTAAACATCTCTCTTCAGACCCTAAATGGCAGCAAAAGTGTTGATTTGCATTATTTCTTTTAACAATAAAATCTTAGCAATTTAATTCTTAGGCAAGAACTAGTTTGATTCAGATAAATAGAGCAAATATCACATTTTACAGAAGACAAAACAGAGGCTAGGAGTTATTAAGGAATGGGTCCAAATTTACAGAGTTAGTGAGTAGTAGAGTCTGGACTAAATTCAATTTAATAACTTATTAAATGCATCTTATATGCAAGTGCTAGAGATGAGAAACTTCCTTACCTTCCAAGAGTTTATATTCTATTAAAGAGATTTGCCATAGCTAAAAACCTTTCAAGGTATCTTGAGGTTTATGGCCTAGATTTCCTTTTTAAAGTCTGTGCCTTAAACCCAAGTAACTCTGGCTTTCATTGATTGACCAACAGTGCATCCCAGCCCAAGTTGGGTCTTTGTTTGGTCCCAGATAGCTCAGAGTGAGTATAAATAGCACCTGTTTCTGTTTTGACATAACTTTGAGATCTGATTTTTTTTAAGTAGGTAAAAGAAGTCATTCTTTGCCTCATTTCTTACCTAGTCTTAATCACTGAATGGATTTGACCTCAGTCAAATTGAGAGCTGGGAAAGATCTCAACTTTAAAAGGCTAAGGTCTCCCACTTTATCTGGTGTCATCTCCAGTTTTCCTAATGTTTATCTGGCCACTGGACCCAGATGGCTCTAGAGGAGAAAGTAAGGCAGGTGACTTTGCCCAGTCCTCTCTCACTCCAATCTAATTCACTTGTATGTCATGGCAACATCTCCCTGATGTTATGCTCCTCTCCAAGAATGAAGGGCAAATGATAATTACCACCATCTATATTTATTAATAAATAAGTATAATAATTATTATTATATATAATAAGTAAATAAAATGTATGTACATACACAGTAATTTCAACAAATAAAACTGAGAATCATGGATTTTCTGACTCCAAGTCCATTGTTCTTTCCCCTGGTTACACTGCCCCTTGGATAGGAAAGACCAAAAACTTGTTTTGTTTTTATGTACTGCGAAGAAAAACACGATGTAAAATGTCACCTTTGCATTCATAGCAGAATTTTTTAAATACAAAAACTATAAGTTATAAGAAAGTGACAATTTTTTTCCTCAAATTTTTCCTATTTTAAATGGTGACATGATCAGAAGCTGGTCTGACAGGCATCTCCAAAATATAACACCCTACTTCGAGTGTTTATTATATATCTCTAAAAAGTTGCAATTATCACTGCCCTAAAACTTTATATTCTAGCTACAAGGTTGTTATTTAGTAACTGCTCCAACAATTTGAAAGATTTTATGAAACCATGGTGGATATTTCAATATCATAAATATATATGTGTGTGTGAAAGAGATTATACAATCACCATTTGTATACTTCATAATGTTTTGCATCTCTATCAAAATGTTCAAACTCCCCTGGGGAAAAAAAATAGAGGCACAACAAATTGTGGGGCTGGATGGATGAGTGTATAAAGTGTCAGCATTTGTGTTTAAGCCCCATGGATTGGATCCAAGCTGAGGTTGACTTAGAATTAAAATGGAACTAGTGGTCTCGCCTTGGCAGACAGGAGGTTATAACAAATCTATGACCACATACATACAGACACCACGGTCGCCAGCAAAACCACACACATGTGGCAAACAGAATAAGAGTCAGGACCTTCAGTTCCAGAGACACAGGGTATTACCACTGTAGCCAAAAGTCTAATAGCTTCTCCCTTTTCCTCTGTAGCAGTAGATGAGCTATCATTTCTGTTTGGACTATTTGTTAGAGACAATGAACTAAAACATATTATCAAACCTTATTCTATTCAGCAGGAAACACACAGAGATATAATATAATGTATTATATATATATATATATATATATATATATATGTTTATAGTTAATATATAGGGGGTTGGGGGGCCTCCAAACTCAGTAACAACCAAAAAAGAAAAAAAACTTTTTTTTCATCATATGTCATTTTAGGCATTAAAAAAAAAAAAAATCCTGTTTTCTTTAAAGTTTGCACAAAGAATTAAGTATCATAGTGTCATAGAATCATGGCCCTAAAGCTGAAATAGTCATCACTGATTATCTACTCCCATTATATGGTTGAGAAAACTGAGGAGGCTATAGTCTAAATGAAAAACATTCTCCCAACTAGCAATGACAATAAGCATTTGTTAAGTTCCTAGGCACTGGGGGAGGAGAAAAAAAGACAAAAATGAAATAGCTTTTCCCCTCAAGGCATTCTGTTAAAACTTTATAAAAGTTAAAGGAAGGGAGAGAATTCAAATTTATGCTAGTAAATACAAAATAATTTGAGCAAAGATCTTCCAGGAAAATGCTGATTCTAGTAGAACTTAAGCTTCGTGAGGTCATGGAAGGTATGAAGTGCCTAAGAGAGGACACAGTACATAAAATTTAATAAATGCCTGCTGTTTGATTAACTGATTTTAGTCAAAGGGCATGCTGCTATCCTTTGTAAACCAGTTCTCATAATAGACATATTAACCATTTCTAAAATCATCAAGATTCAAATTATCTTTAAAAATACATAATGTATATTATATATAATATAAAATATATAATGTTTATCAGTCACATTGACACACTGGAAAAAACATACAAGCTCTTTTCTAGTGGCAAAGAACTGGAAATTGAAGGGATGCCTAGCAATTGTGGAATAACTGAACAAGTTGTGGTTTATAACAGTGATAGAAAAGTATTAAGGGAAAATGAGCAAGATAATTTCAGAAAAACACAAAAAGATGTATATGAACTGATGTAAAGAAAAATGAGCAGAACCAGAAGACCATTACACGGTATCAGCTGTATTGTAAAAATGATCACCTGTGAAACACTTAGCTGCTTTGATCAATACAGTGATTCAAGATAATCCCAACCCATGATGAAAAATGCTATCCATTTTTGAATAAAGAACTGATGAACTTTGAGCACAGACAGAAGTGTACTTTTTTCACTTTATTTTTCTTGCTTTTGGGGGACAACATTGCTAATATGGAATTGTTTTGAGTGATTTCACATATAGTTGATTTCATATTGCTTGCCTTCTCCATGGGTGGCGGAGGGACAACAGGCAAAGGGAATTTGGAACTCACAAATTTTTAGAATGAATGTTAAAAGTGGAAAAGAAAAAAAAAAAAGTATGAAACCTCAGACCCCCTCTGGGATCCATGCCCTGCATCAGGAAAACAGCAGGGATAGGTCAAAGGAGTAGGAACTGAACACCAGACTGAGGTACATCAGCCAAGCACAAATAATTAATCCAGACACAAACACATACACTCACGGTGGGCCCCCAGTGATGGCTGGCTTAAGGAAGATTTCTTTTCTGTCTGATGGATAAGCCAATTGTACACAAAAAAACACAGGGTCACAGATCCTTAAGAAATATGAAGAAAGTTAGGTGTCCATCAAAGGAAACATTCCTAAGCAGGATAAGCAAATAGATTCAGGCAGATATATTGTCCTGATTTTGAGCATTTAAGGTAAAAGTTTATCTTGTGTTCCTCTTTATGCTTGTGATAATCTAACACATTATTTCTCCACTATACTGATGCTTATACACATACATGCTATGACTCTAAATTACATTCCCTTAATGATCATAAGCAGATATAATAAAAATATCATGGTTAGCTGATATGGTGGGTATAAGTTCTGTTCCCCAACAAGTATATTAAAAAAGACTCTTAGGACTAATTTTACTATATCACTAAAGCTACTGCTCAAATATAAGATATGTAATTCATTTCCCACAAGATAAGAACTGTCAGTCAATTCTTCCTTTTTTTTACCTTGAGAATCCTGCTTCTCTCTCCATAGGACCAATGGGGATCTGCATTCCAAGTGACCTCTCATCTTTGTTAAGGGTTTTTCTCTGGTCACTAATTCACCTGCTTTTTTTTCATTTTTATTTTTTTCCCTACTGCAAGGCCTGCATTAGAAAGAAGTCCGCTCTCCTCCTATCACAACCATTTTCTGGAGAATTAACAGATCAAGTCCTGGTCATGTAAATTCCCATGGACAATCTTCAGGGCAAGAGGCTTCCTGCCAAGCCCTTACTTCTTTTCCTGCTGCTGCTGCTGCCACTTCATTCAGACCGAGCCCTAAGAGCCTGGGGTTTGCCTTGTTAATATGTGGTACAATCTGGGATTTCTCAGGTCTGAAGTTATGCTGAGGTCAATACATTTGTGGCCACCATTGGCTAGGGAATCTGTCCTATTCCACTGCTAATGAACTGTGTGTTTTGTGTGTGTGTGTTTGTGTGTGTGTATGTGTGTGTGTGTTGCTGTAGTAGTATGGGGAACTAGCTCTTCTAAATAAGAAACAAAAAAAGAGATAAAGATAATTAATTGCCTATTCTTTTCTCATGAAGATTTTACAGAGAAGTAACCTTATTATGCAAGATACTTAAAATCAGAAAATTGAAATGGTTGGGTGGGAATTAGAAAGCTCATTATTTGCATAGAGAATCAAAGGTAATATAGGTCCTTTAGACACTTCAGGAAAACACACACACACACACACACACACACACACACACACACACACAAAGAGTCTATACATGTGTCTGGGTACTCACCTCTATGAATGCTGCAATTTATTCTGCCCCTTCTGTCACGTAGTCAGGTAACACATTAGATAGAGTGCCAGGCATCAGGTCAAGAAGACCTGAGTTTATATCCAGACTCAGATAATTACTTGCTTATGTGATCCTGGACAAGTCATTTAACCTCTGCCTGGTGCAATTTCTCTACCTTTATATAGGGATAAGAATAGCACCTATTTCCTAGAGTTGTTATGAAGATCAATGAGGTAATGTTTATAAGGTGCTTTGTATACACAGTAGATGCTTAATTAATTATTTATAAATAGATAAATTGCTTTCCCTTCTGATTTTCCCCTATTATTGATCCTCATTCTAAAAATTTATTTTTATTTGTGGATTTTATTTGCTTCTCTGTTCCCTCTTTTATGTTCAATCAATAGCTATGTTTAGGCTGGAGTAGGGGTTAAAGTGACACAGGGGTCCTCAAATTATGGCCCACGGGCTAGATGCAGCAGCTGAGGACATTTATCCCCCTCACCCAGGACTATGAAATTTCTTTATTTAAAGGCCCACAAAACAACGTTTTTGTTTTTACTATAATCTGGCCCTCCAATAGTCTGAGGGACAGTGAACTGGCCCCCTATTTAAAAAGTTTGAGGACCCTTGATACCAACCATTTAGAAGATCGGTGACTTGCAGAAAGTCAGACATCTAACTAGTGCCAAGAGTGGGAACTAAGCTCCTGTTTTCCTAGTGTCTTGACTAATGCATTTTCTACTATACATCCAAAGGATTTCTTATTTTAATCTTAACATTTCCTTTCCACATGATGTCTTTTTTTTTTTTTTCAATTTTTGTCTTCCCCATACATGACAATCCACAACTCTGGCAATTTCTACTTTTTTTTTTTTTAACTTTTTCTTTCATTACCCTTTGTATTTTCTTGCCATCTTTTTATTTATTGTCCTTCTTCATTTCTATTCTCCATTTCTTATTTTTATTCTCTGGATTTTTTTAAAAATTGTTTTGCTTTCTTTTTTGCTGGCTTCTTCATCTATGTCTCCAACTTCCATCTCTTCCAGTTTTTCCTATCTTATCTCCTTCTGATTTATTTTCTCTTTATTTTTTTTTTTCCATCAGCCATGACAACAATTATTTTCACTCTGTTTTACCTTCAAGACACTGGCCTCCTCAGTGAACACAAAACCTTGAGTGAAGGAAAAAAACAAAACTTGGCAGAGGAACGAACCATTGAAAATGCTAAGAAGAATAAACAGAGGCAAGACCAAAGACACTACACTACCTTTCATTTAGGATTCTTATGTAAAATCTACTTTCAGAGAGCCAAACCGTTTTTAAAGATGAGCAAGTTCACATGTCTTTAATCACATGTTGTGTGACAAATATGACACTTTTGAGAATATAGGTCAACAGAAAATGAAGAAATTAAGTCATAGTTAGAATTTTACAAGGGAAATATCAAATAGCCTATTATCTTGATGGGTTATTTTAACATTAACCATTTCTTAATAGACAAAAGATAGAAAATTAAATAAAACATTGAAAATACAGGTAAGAGGTGAGAGTCTAGAGGCAATGTGGCATAGAGCACTATATTTAAAATAGAGAAGACCAGGATTCAAATCCCATTTTTGATATATATGCTATGTGATCATGAGAACCTTATTTAATCTCTCAGGCTCAATTTTCTCAAATATTTTTTAAATCATCATCCTAATAATTAATAATAATAACTACAATGATAATACTTAGCATTTGTATAAAGCGTTAAGGTTTTCAGAGCATCTGATATGTTATCTTATTTGATCCTCACAAATCATTTCACAAATAATAAGATCCAAAGCATCTTACATATTATCTCATTTGATCCTCACAAATCATTGCACTAAAAATAATTGTTATCATTTCAATTTTACATATGAGGAAACTGAGGCAGAGAGGTGAAGTAACTAGCCCGAATTGACACAGCTAGTCATATCTAATAATAGGCAATATTTATATAAATTTATTTATGTGACAGACACTACTAAATACTTGGTGATTTGCCTAGAGTCCACATAGCTATTAAGTATCTGACATTGGTTTTGAACTTTGCTTTTCTTGACATATGCCATAAAGGGGTGTAATTATAATTGATAAATTATATAATTATTGTATGATTATAAATATTTTAAAAGACTCAAATCTCAGATGACTTGCTTTCTGAATTTCAGTTCCTTATTTATAAGATGAAGATATGACTCCTCATAACTTGCCCTTTCCTCCCTTCTCAGTGTTCTTCTACCTTATTTTTCTCCATGTAATTTCAACTCTGTCACTTATCCCCTTTTATGACTTTGGAAAATTACAGTCTCTCTGGACCTCATCTTCACCTAATGACTGTAGGGGTGAGACTACTTGATCTGCAAGTTCTCTTCCAGGACTAAATCAATGATCCTACAAATGGAGATTTGAACTCACATTTACTAATTCCAGGTCTAGTATGATGGACTGGACTGTCCTCTCTCAGAAAAGAAACATACAACCATTAAACTTTCTCAGATCAATGCATACCTCACAGGTCTATTGGGGAAAAAGAAACTTTAAGCAATCTTATTGATGTAAATTATTATTATTCTCAAGACCCTCAAAGTCTCACTCATTTGCCAGTGCCAGAGGGGACCACCTATGTATACTTCCCTACAACTAATTCCCTACCTCAACAAAGGAAAATTCACATCCTACCTACTTTTATTTTATGCACAATAAGATAATTTTAGAATTAAGTCATTAGTACTGAGAAGCACCAATCTCTAGTTCTTTAGTTTTAGTGGAGATGAAAAAGTTAAATCTGTGGAAGTCCCCATTAGTATTATTTTCATTATGATAAACTAAGTGGACAAGACTTTTAGATACCATTACTCTCTCTCTGCTATTAAGATTTAAATAGCTTAGGGAAGGGTATACTCAGTTTAAGAGATAGAGACTCTCCTCCCCATTAAACTCAGCCTCTTCCATCTTCATTATCATTAGTGTCACTACTGCCAATACAACTTTCCAAAAAGGGATTATTAGGCCTGCTCTTTCCCTTGGGGATGAATGACTTGACTTCAGAATAGTGGGGCTTAAGAAATCCAATCTTCTGTACAAGAGGTCTGCTTCTTAAGTTTATAGCTATTTATAGCAGAATGATAAAGAAAATGTGCCAGACCTATAGGTATTGGGGACATGATTTTTTTTACCCCCATCATATCTTGGAAAAACATAAAACTTCAGAAATAAGAGGAAAGAACTGGAACTAGACCTAATTTCAGATCAGTTTATGTTCTGGAATAATTGCTCTTACTCTACTTAGTTTTTTTTACTTTACTGCACCCTTTTTCCTGATTTTGTTTCTTACTTTCTCTTTGCCACTTAGAATCAGGACACAGTTGGTTCAAATCTTGGCTCTGATACTATGTGGACATAGTCAAGTCACTTCACCTTAGTCTTAGCTTTCTTATTTATAGAATAATAATATTAATACCTATAATACCTATTTAATAATTTTTATATCTAATAGTGTAAGAATATACTTATGAGAATATATTGAATTGTTGAGAGGCTCAAAAGACATAATGTATATGAAGTTATTGCTGTTTGTTTTTCCTTCTCTAAAGAGGACCAATGATATCATGGGGTGAGATCCTGACTTGGGCATGAAGAAGATTTAAGTGAGTTGCACAAAGTCATCAGCCTCATTGTCTCTTCCAGAGTCATCAAAGTCCAGTGGCAAGACAAAAACCAGGGTGACAGGTAATGGTCAGGGCTTCAGTGAATGACCTTGGTATCTTCAATGTCTGACCAAGGTCTAAGTCACAGGACCTGCTTCAACCATCTTCATAGTCATTGGAACAGATTGTTCTTATCCATTCATTTCACCAAGAAAAGTCTTCACATCCTTTATTCCCCTAACTCAATGACAGGTTTCAGGCTCCTCAGTTACTCTCAGCCTGATTTAGTCCATCTGCTGAGATTGTTTTACTGGTGCTCATACTACTGCTTCTTGGAGTCACAGGTGAGAGCTGACTGTTGGCAAAGACAGACAGGATTCAGCAAACACTCAGACCAAAGATCCTAATCTTCCCTGAATACCTATTCATTTCCCCATTTATTTTGGGGTGGGATATAAAGCTGTAAAGAATTATATACATATCAATTACTATTAGAACTGCTACCACTACTAATACTAATACAAATACTACCACCAACACCACTATTATTATTATTATTATTATTATTATATGTGAGACCTTAGGTAAGTCACATAATTTTTCATTTCCTGCTCTTATAAAAAATGGGACAGAGGGTTGAACTAGTGGATCTTCCTACTCTAAATTCCATGGTTTAGATGGATATCAGTCAAAAACCATTTCTTTCCTACCCTTCTGGAAAGTTAAAAGCACATCACATACACACACACACACACACACACACACACACACACACACACAAATTTACTTCATTCCATCAGAACTTCTAACTATAACTACTTATAGTTGAAGTTTTTCCATGTTCTTGGATAGGGATGGGCCCCCAAAATGAGAGTGAGTCATTTGCTTTCTAACTTGAAATAATCAGACATGTCAAAAAAAAAATCTGGAAAATACTGGATTATAGGAAAATGAAGTCAAAGATGAGAGGAACTATAGCTTTCTCCTTGAATAGTAGTTAAAAACATGAGAAAGATAAATGCTATCTAGAATGAAATATCTGTCTTCTATGTCTTTCTGCTAAAAAAACTAATATTATGCCTTTGACTGAGGGTCTTTCCTCCCAGGGCTATGTTTTCCTCATCTGTCACATGAAAGGGACAAGGAGATGGTCTTAATTGACCCTTAAATGGACTTCCTTGTAATGACCAAGAGGAAAGATCCCTCCCAGTTCACAATTTGCTGCTCCACTGAATCTGCTTTGAAAAGTTGCAATTCCATTTGTGCCATGGACATCAGAGACATCTAAGGCAGATATTAGAATGAGACAAAAATCGGGAAATTGGAAAATAGCAATACACACACACACACACACACACACACACACATATGCAATGGTTTTATTTACTTATTAATTTGTTTATTTTCACTTCAACCGCCACATCAAAAATCAGTAAAATCCAACTAAGGTCATACAATCCATCAATAATGACAGTAGGGTTCCACAGTTGTACTTGATTATTGGAGTAGCTAACAAAAGCAATCACCTTTTTCATGAAAAGCTTATAAATCTATCTTGGAAGAAAAAAGCAAAAAGAAAGCCATCCCCAACATCTATCATAGTTCAGAGATACACCAGATATTCCAACTTAATTTTGTAAAAACGACTTTTTTATGAGTACCCATGAGAAAATGGTTGACTTCAGGCCCTTGTGTTATCAGAGTTGTTTGACATTGAATTACATGAGCGTAGACTATAAATCTTTACTTCAGCATAACATGCAAGGCATTTGATGTGTCTGGGAACCTGCTGTATGAAAGAAATTAGCTGTAAAAAAAAAAAGTTAAAAGCATATTCCCATGGGAAGACTCAGCAAGGCTGCTAATAGATCATTTTTTTCTCTTTTTGGAAGACACTTGTTCCTCTAGTCAAACAGCAACTAACATTTTTGCTTTCCACTGCTTGAACAGGAAATATGGTGCTAAGGGCCAATAGACAGAGCAAATCATCAGATTAATTACACGGTCAGTAAACATTTGCTCTCCCATGTTTTCTAGAGGTCTGAATGCTTCCTGGTTGGAACTCAGCAGCAGCATAGGCCTCTGTTAACTTGTTTTACTCTTGTGTAAATGTCTGGGAAGATGAATGGCAATTTAAGGGAGCTCCAAATTAAGTGGAGAGGGCAATGGGGGTGGGGGAAAAGGGATGGAGGGAGGAGAGAGGAAGGGCCCCTTTCACCTATGAAAGCACAGAGCTATTCCTGCCAGCATCCCATATTCTGAGCACCATGCAATCTCTTGCCCTAAAAATGTCTTGGAATGTTAAAAATAACTTGATAATGTATACTTGGCTGCTTTGAGAAACTTAATTTCTCAGCCCCAAATAATTCCTAAATGACACTTTAGGAAATATTAACCATATTCATAGGTCCAATAAGTTGAAGAGGCAACATAATAAAAAAAAAGAAAAGAGTACTGGACTCAGGTTCAAACCACATCTATGTCATTTATCTATGTCATTTATATATCTTGGGATGTGGATTAGTCATTTAAACTCTCTGGGCCTCAGTTCCTTCATGTTTAAAATGAGGGAGATAAAATTGAATTGGAGAGTTGCTAAGATTCTTCCACTGCTCTTGTACATTAGCTAATTTAATTCCCTAATGCTTTAATGAGGAATTCCCTAATATTCTCAGTAAGGAAACTGAGACCCAGAAATATTAAGTGACTTGCCCTCACTCATACAAGTAGAGTGAGTCACAGGACCAGAATCTGAAGGCACAAGTTCTGGACACAGAATTCAGCACTCTTCCCACGACATCTTGCTGACTCTAGGCTTAGGGCCAGTCCAAAGAAAATGACAAATTAAAGCATTCTAGAAAGGCTAAAAGGGGCAGATTGAATTTTAAATGGCCCAACTGATCACATTCACTTTCTAGCAAATTTAGTGGGTTCCATTTCCCCTCATCTGTGAAGTACAAACAGTTAGGAAAGAGGAATAAATTCATCCGGTTGAGCTCTTTAAAGCCCATCACAACTCTCTTCTAAAGATTACACTGTTCATTTTCTGAGGGAATAAAGAATAATTACATAATACTATACAGCCCCAAAGGATTTATAAAGACCTTGATTACCTGAAGCAATTGTCTTCCTCCCTTTGCTCTCTCCTCAGGGCTGACAGTGGCCAAGAGACTCCTGCCAAACCTGTCCAGGTGAGCACATCAGGTAACCATTTATTCACATCTCTGGAAATCCCCTTCTTTGGTTTAACAGCTGCCACAGCAGTATGGAGCAGATACCTCATTCTTTAGCATCCTCCACGAGGAGGTTTCTCCTTGGTAATAGTCTGTAATTTCTCACTTATTTCCTGGAGCCAGAGGAATATGTGTTATTTAGAACCACAAAGCCCTTTCAGCTCTGGTGAGGAAGTGATCCTGGTCCCAAACCTAGAACACTGAGTGCTCTGCAGGTTGGATGATTAATGTTGTTGTTGTTATTTGTACTTTGTTCTCCAAGAGGACAATTAGGGAGGTGATGCTATAACATTTAAGTGAATTGGATTCAAATGAGGGAGGGCTGTGCAAGGTCACCGGCCTTACTTTCCCCTCCAGAGCCATTTGGGTCCAGCAGCCAGTTATAGAGCAGAATGAATGCAGATAGTCCTGGATGCAGCGGGATTCCTTGGTCTTTTAAGCTAAGGTCTTTCCCAGGACTCATTTTGACTGGGGCCACATCCATTCATTGATTAAGACTAGATAGAGATTATTAATAAAGATCTGCTGAAATACAAAACTATCTTTTCCTTTTTTTTTTTTTTAAAGCTTTTTATTTTCAAAACATGTGCATGGATAATTTTTCAACTTGACCCTTGCATAGCTTTGTGTTTCAGATTTTCTCCTCTTTCCACCCACCCCCTCCCTCACTTGGTAATCAATCCAATAAATGTTATACATGTTAAAATATATGTTAATTTCAATATGTGTAAACATATTTATACAATTTTCTTGCTACACAAGAAAAATGAGATCAAAAAGGAAAGTAAATGAGTAAGAAAACAAAATGCAAGTGAACAACAACAAAAAGAGTGAGAATGTTATGTGGGGATCCATACTCAGTTCCCACAGTCCTCTCTCAAGGTATAATTGGATGTCTTCATCACAAGATCATTGAAATTGCCATAAATCATTTCATGGTTGGAAAGAGTCACATTCATCCAAACTGATCATCATATAATATTAATGTTGCTGTGTATAATGATTTCCTGGTTCTGCTCATTTTACTAACCATCAGTTCATGTAAATCTCCTGAGCAGATTGCTCAGAATCATCTATATGAAATAAGATTTTCAAACTTTTTTTTGAGGTGGGAAAGATCGAAACCTTCAATTTCATTGAAGGAGAACTCCTCTATGCAAATGGTAACTACTCTGGAATGTAGTCTTACACAGTTGTCCAGGAGTCTGATCATTTCAGTGACTTGATCATGGTGAAATGAGTATGGGTCCTAAACTGAACTTGAACCCAAGCCTAACTGACACGAAGTTCGGATTATCTGTCCACTGTTTAATGCTGCAGACTCACTAAATGGATCTGGAATAGGATGTAATATCTATTTATGTGTGTGTGGACAGAAAATGATGAAGTAAGTGAAGTTTCCCAACCCCTGACTTTTTTCCCTACTAAGTTTTTAAAATGCTAATAATTATAACAGATAGGATTTTAATGCAATACACACAGGGAAAAGAGAGATGCAAAACCAGAAAGAGACAAAAATACAGACAGAAAAACAGAAATATGAAGAAAGAAAGAAACAAAAGGCAGAGAGAGAAATAGATAGAAGACAAATAGAGACAGACAAAAATAGATAGAGGAGGAGAGAGAGCATAACAGGATTGCCCATAAAGTTAGCTGACTTTGTTTTGTTTTAATAAAATATTAAAATAATTTGTCTGTCTTTCTTATCTACTCGTCTTTTATTGAATCATTTCACTGGTCTCAGGGGCCAGTCTCTAGACCCATGATGTGTCAGCTCAACAGTGGATTAACCTCTTTGACTTAAAACATTAGGTAGATTTGAGTCTCTGTAGGACATGAGGATAGTCAACTTCTAGAACCTTCCCATTAGTTTAATTTCCCCTTGTGGCCTTCATCTCAAAGGAAACCACTTTTCTATAGAACCAAATGATCCTTTCTCCTTAGAGTTTCCAGCAGAAGATGATTTTTCACATTCATTATACGATCCTTCTAATGTTCCTCCCCTCCCTTCTCTCCAAGATCATTTCCTGCTCCAGCTACCTCCTACCTCCTAACAATTGTGACTCTCATTCACTTGTTCAGTCATCTCAGTATGTCTAATTTTTCATAACCCCCATTTGGGTTTTCATAGCAAAGACATTGGAGTGATTTGTCAGTTCCTTCTTTACAGATGAGGAAACTGAGGCAAAAAAAGCTAAGTGACTTACCCAGCATCACATAGATAATGTCTGAGGCCAGATTTTAACTCTGGAAGATAAGTCTTTCTGACTCCAGACCTACCACCCTACCCATTGCACCATTTAGCTTCTCCACTCTCATTCACACTAAAATATAAATAAATGATGAATATACTGAAACTATTTAGCTCCTCTCAGAGGAGTTTTGACAGTAAATGAAATCTTTCTTTGGCATAAAACAAAGGAAGAAAATTCTACTTGCAGGACTTTCTGTGGGTGTGAGCAGCATTCTTTTGGGTTGGAGGGCTTTCATATTATACTGGCAATAAAAGCAACAAACTAGTATGGTGTGAGGATGAGCTTAGACTTGAAAGGAGACAACCTGGTTTTGGTTCTTGAATCATCATGTTATCTGTGTAACTTTATGCAAGCCACTCTTAGCATGCTGTATCTCAGTTTCTTCCTTCTTCCTTCACTTTAGTGATATCATGGTAAAACAGATAGAATGTTGGTCTTTTGGGCCCAGGGTTCAAATCCAGATTCTGATGTTTGTGAAGCTGTGTAGCCCTAAAAAAGTCACTTAAGCTCTGTGTGACTCAGGAAACTCCCTACGGTCTTATTTATAGTCATAGATGGCTTGTGGGATCTACAGGAGTACAGGAAGTTACCCAGGCCAAGACCAAAAAAAAAAAAAAAAAAAAAAAAAAAAAAAAAATCTCCTCAGGATAATTGTGAGAAGGGAAAAAAAAAAGAACAAATTTTATAAAAGAAAAAGCACTATCCAATTGTAGCTATTGCCATTATTAATCTCTTTATGCTTAGTATGACTTTTTAAAAATAAATTAAAAAGATCTGATGAGCTGAAATTTAATAAAGATTTACACATTTCATAAGCCCATAATCAAGGACACTTTAAGGAGGCTTAGAAGACATGACCAGTGGCTTTCTCTTTCTTTAAATCTCTTCTAGAAAGAGTAGCCAGATTTTGGAAAGAAGCCTGTCTTCTTCTCTCTTTCCCTATTCCTGCCTTCCCCTTTTCCCTTCATCTCTCCTTCTCCTCTCCTCTTCTCACTTTTCCTCTCATTTTCTCTCTCCTATTCTTCTTTTCTCCTCTCCTTCCCCTCTTTTCTATCATCTCATTTCCTCCCCTCTCCTATTCCTCTCTTCTTCCCTTCTTTCCTCTTCTTCCCTTGCCTTTCCACTTCTTTTCTGTCTTCCCCTTTTTTCTCTTCTCTTCTGTTCTTTCCTCTCTCCTCTTCCTTCTTTTCTTGAGACTATGTTTCCCTTGTTCTCACAGGGTTAAAATATAGTAACCAGTCAGTTCAATCTCAATGCTGATTAGCATAAAAGCTAATAATGAAAGCTTTCCCCTTCTCTATTTTCCTGACCTGGGCTACTTCAGCCCTTCTTAGACAGACTGGTAGTCCTTTACTCATTATATTTGCACAGGACATAGTGCAAATATCCCATGAACTTTAGCTCTCTACTCTAACTCTGAACTGAGGGGGTTAAGAAAGAGGAGGGTGGAAATTGCAGTGAATAACAAGTCATAGAAAACAAATTCAAACCTTGTGTCTGCTACTTCCTAATCAACACATACCTTCTTGACTTTGGAATCAAATATAATATCCTCTGCATGGCTTTTAAAGGCCTTTAAAACTTGACTTTAACTTATTTCTTCAACTTTATCATCCACTTCTGCCTTTTGTTTCTCTATAATCCAGTCAAACTGACCTTCTTGCTCCATCTAGCACCTCTATACTTTTGTATCATTCATCCCCTATGCTTGGAATGTATTCCCTTCTTATTTTCATTTCTTAGAAACTATTTGCTTCAAAACTTTGCTCAAGGGACACTTAGCTCTTCCTGATCTTCCAACTGCTAGTGTATATATGTTTTTCTGATAGATTGTAAGCACTTTGAGAGCAAGACTGTTTCATTTGTCTTTATGCCCTCACATAGCTGCTTTACACACAGCAGAGGTTTCAAAAATGTTTCCTAATTAACTGATTTTTAGATCTAGATCTTTAATGCTTCCATGGTCTTTACATATGAGGGTCAAAGTCATTTGGATGGGTTTGCACAAGATGTATTTTAATGAATTTTTTCTTATCCATTCTCCCCACAAATGAAAGAACACCTCAAATAGCATTGCATTTGCAAACAGGGAGAAAGTACCGGCATTTTCTCCATTACTCTGTCATCAAAGACATCAGCTCTAGGTTGGGCTCTGAGCATTAGCCCATGTAGCCTGATATGAGTTCATGAGGCTGGAATTCAAAACATTAACCAGCTGTGGGAACCCGGGAAGAAGCCTGTCACACTAAATGGTATCCAGATTAGAGCTGTGAGAATTTGGGAAAACCCTTCTTGCTAAGCAAGTTTTGTGTCTTGTATTTTGTGTCTTTTTTTTGTTTGTTTGTTTCTTTTTTTTTTTAATAAAAAAGAATTTTTAATGTTTGCTGGTCTCTTGAACCTAGAGGAATGCTTAAGTACATATTAATTCAAGAAATGAAGCAAGACTCTCACACACAAAAAAAGAATGTTCTTTCTTAAATGGGATAAAAACTTCCTCTCTCTTAAGTATTTTCCCAAGACTAGTTACATTCTCTGTTCAAATATACAGTTTCTATAAAAAGAAAATGGGAGCTGCATATGGGCAAATCCATGTGACTTGGCTGGGCACTCAGGATCTTTGCCTGTCATTCCTAATGCAAAATTCAAAGATAGGGCAGGTTGAAAGTTGCCTGATAAACTTATTGGCTAAATTTCTTTATTTACTGAGAATCAGCTAACAGTGAGAACTGAGATAGAGGGGACACTCTAAATAGCTTGCATTTATATCATATTTACTTTGTATTAAGACTTACAATGGAATTAGAGGTTAAAGAGCTGAGAGGAAACAGACATCATTTAGACTAATGGTTCTTAATGTTTTTGTGTCAGGGACCCCTTTGGCCATCTGGTGAAACCCATGGACCCCTTCTCAAAAGAATGCTTTTAGATGCATAAAAGAAAACACTATATGGGATAACAAAGAAAAGTCAAAGGCTAGTAAAAATAAAGGTGTATTTTTTTCCATCCTAGTTCACAGAACCCCTGAAATCTAGAAGTTTGTGGTTCCTAGATTGAGATCTTCTGATCTAGATAAATGCTCTTATTTTATGGACTAGAAGGATAAGTAACAGAGACATTTTCCCTAAAGACATGAAAGGCAAGGGATCTGATTTGAATCCAAGCCACTGATTCCAAATGAAATGTTGTTTGCATATAAATTGGCAAATCAATTACTAATTAAGTACCTACAATACATCCAGCATTGCATGAGTGATTATTATTGTGTCCAACTCTTTGAGATTCCATTTGGGATTTTCTTAGCAAAAATACTGGCATGGTTGCCACTTCCTTCTTCAGCTCATTTTACAGATGAGGAAACTGAGGAAACAGGATTAGGTGCCTTGTCCAAGATCACAGAAACAGTAAGTGTCTGAGGCCAGATTTGAACCCATAAAGATAAATTGATCTGATTTCAGGCCTGATTCTCTATTCACTGTATCATCTAATTGCCTCCATGAAAGGCAGGATGCTAGAGTAGAAAGTACTGAACTGGGAACCAGAATATTTGCATCCCAGTCTTATCTGCCACTGGCTAGCTATGTGACTTTAGGTAAGTCACTTTACATAAGTAAGATCTGCTCTCTGGACTTGAGTTTCCTCATCTGTAAAATCATGGAATATAACTAGTGGTCTTTTTGAACTTTGACATTCTATGTGATATGTAGAAAATACAACAAAAAAACAGTCTGCTCATAAGAAACTTTACATCTTAATAGGCAAATATGACTAATAAATATAAGTTTAAGTATAGATCTATTGAGAAAAATTATTAATTCACAAATTTTTCTCTTAAAATAAAAATGAGTAAAATGGTAGCAAAATCCTTGTGCTTTCAAAACAAAACCAATAAAGGAGATAGACTGATTACCATGAACAGATTACTTTCAGTTGCAGCACTTAAATGTTAATATCAGAATGCTAGAGCTATAAGAGACTTTTAAAAAGTACCTATCCCAATGTCCTCATTTTACAGAGGAGGGCCAACAGAGCATAACTTGAGACACTTTAGAGATCATCTAGTTAAATCTCCACAACTTTACAGGATAAGGAAACTGAGGCCCAGTGAGACTGAATGGCTACTAAATCCAGTGTTCTTCAGCCACAAACATAAAATTAAAGACTAGCACCTCAATAGTTCACTAAAAAGCACAGATATCATCTTTCTGACAAAGTTCATATGGCTAAAGGTATGGTTTTTTTTTCAGTGTAACTATGAGAATTGGATATAAATTGTCAATGCAGAATTGTCCCTTTTGAATTGTGATGCTGGAGAAAGCTTTTGAGAGTCTCTTGAACTACAAGGAGATCAAATCAATCAATACTTAAAGAAATAAATTCAGAATATTCACTGGAAGGTGAAATATTGAAGTTGAAGCTTAAATACTTTGGCTACATAATAAAGATGGGCCTCAGTGAGCAGAGAAAAATCTGATATTGGGAAAAATTGAAAGCAAAAGAAGGAAAAAGGCAAAAAATCTGATTGATAGTGTCATGGAAGCAAATAATGGCTTTGGGAGATAAAGGAAAGAAGGGTCTAGCATGCTATGGATCATGAAAAGTTGGACAAGAATGAATAGCATCTCACTTTCTATTACATCAAATTCCCCTTTATGTATTTATGAAGAAACATTGTCTAATGGAACAAATTTTTCTCCAATCAAGGATCACAAGGAAAAAAGGGACAAAGATTGAATTACAGAAACACATCTAACTTTTTTTCTAAAACAAAGTTTTAAATAGATTTTCCAACATTTCATGCTTGTGAAGTGATTGATACTTACAACCTATACCACATATGAAAATTATAAGGCACCCCATCTTATTCCACTGTCACTGAAAAGGTTTGGGGGATAATTATCTAGTTACACATGAACATGTAAAATTAAAATTTTATTTTTGCTGAAATAAGAAAACAAATTGAATTCCTTACAATTTATTTTGATGAATGACAAGAATGGTTTATATTTAGTCATGTGTCTATCAAATATTAATTAAGTGCCTACACTGTTCAGGCACTATCCAGTTGTACTATTACAGTTTGTTCACTTTTTCAGTTTATGAAAATTAGAGGCTTCCTTTCATAAGCAGTTTCTGAGCATCAAAAATAATGATGTAACATTCTTCTCTATACTCATGGGGAGAAAATTTGATAGAAGTCTAATTTTGTTTAATCCTGTATATATATATATATATATATATATATATATATATATACACACACACACACACACACACACACACACACATCTCCATTAGAGCAAGAACTGTTTCATTTTTGTCTTTGTAGCACAGAGCTTAGCATATAATAGGAATTAATCAATGTTTATTGATTGATCAGTGACAAAAAATATCCTGGAATTGTATCCTTTCTTCTCAATATTTCAAGGAAGACACTCCTTCCATCAATATAGACTCAACCCTTCTATAACCTATTCTTCAGGCACTTTAGTAAAAAAAAAAATTAACTTTTAAAATTACCATACCAATAGCATGATGATGGTTCTAGCAACATCAGCTTTGGACAACAGACATATAGTCCATCAAAGACTTTCCATCTTGGTAGAACATGCCAGGGATTGAAATCATCTAGCATAAGCTAGAACACAGGATTACCTCCATATCATAATGAAGCATTAAATGACTTTTACCTCTATATTTTTATTTACTTTGAAACATATTTTTGATAAATCCTCAGGAAATGATAATGTCCCTTCTTAAGAATGTGATCTTAATGATCTGGCAATTTCTTAAATGTAATTTTATGATGGGTTGGAATAATTCTCCCTCCCTCCTCCCTAAGGAGATATGTGATATTTATATTGAAAGCCAGTGAAGAAATGGGAGTCAATATTAAGATATTTGCTTTAAAGTCAACTTTTCAGGAATGAAACTAAACCTCACAGTGAGGTACACTCATGTCAGAGTTGGAAGAGACTTCAGAAACCATCTGGTTCGACCCATAAAAAAAATCAATAATCCCCATGAACACATTCCTGACAAGTGGCCATCTATCCTCTGGAGCTCCTTTAGGGACTTTATATAAGTTTGGAGTTGCTTAGAAAGTATCTCTGACACTTGTAGGAATATATGATTTCTAGCTGCTTCAACTTGGAGCTTAGAAATGAGAAATTATCATAGTGAAATCTCTTGATGATCAAAGTCTAAGGAGAATATTGGCAAGAATCATAGAAAACCACAGTTATTCAAAATCACAGATTTAGAACTGGAGGAGATTTGGAAATGAAAGAGACAATTGAGTCCAGTACCCTCCTCTTACAAATGAATAACATTAAGTTAGAAAAGGTAATGATCTCTGTAGCCTAACATGAAGTGAAATAAGATGGCCCCCAGTACCAAGAGCAGCACTCCAGTGCTGCTCTTTTTCCTAGTTTCAAACTAGCAAAGCAGTATGGCAGCTGGGAATATCATCTTAAAAGAAAATTACCAATGCCTACCAATAGTTGGCTATTCCTATTCACCATTAAGCATCTACTATGTTAAAGGCCTTCTTCAGGTTCTCCTGATATTACAATACTAGTGAACTCTGACTTTTATCACACGATTTTCTCTTTTCAATCATATCTTTCTCTGATAACAGACTTTCTACTACTTCCATGAAATTGCTTCTTTGTAATATATTATTGTAGGGATTTCAGAGAGGCCTAGAGAGATTTATGTGAACTGATGCTAAGTAAAATGTGCAGAACCAGGAGATCATTGTACACAGCAACAACAAGATCATACTATGATCAATTCTGATGGGTATGGCTCTTTTCAACAATGAGATGATTCAGGCCAGTTCCAATGATGTTGTGATGAAGAGAGCCCTCTCCATCCAAAGAGAGGACTGTGGGAACTGAGTGTAAATCACAACATAGCATTTTCACTGCTTTTGTTGTTGTTTGCTCAAATTTTATTTCCTTTCTCATTTTTCTTCCTTTTTGATCAGATTTTTCTTGTGCAGCAAGGTAATTGTATAAATGTATATGCCTATATTGGATTTTCATATATTTTATCACGTTTAACATATATTGGATTACTTGCCATCTAGGGAAGGGAATGGAGGGAAGGAGGGGAAAATCTGAAACACAAGGCTATGCAAGGGTCAATGTTGAAAAATTATCCTTGCATATGTTTTGAAAATAAAAAAGCTTCAAAAAAAAGAAAAAATATATTATTGTTAGCTTATATTTTGGGGTGGATGGGGGGTAGGGTACAATGGACAAAGTGGAGCAGTGGACAAAGTGACAGCACTGGAGTTAGCAAAACATGAGTTCAAATCAGACCTCAGCTGTGTGACTTTGAGCAAGTGATTTGACCCTGTTTTGCCCCAGTTTCCTCATCTGTAAAATGAGCTGGAGAGAGAAATGGCAAACCACTCCAGTATCTTTCCCAAGAAAACCCCAAAGAGGGTCACAGAGAGTCAGATACAGCTAATTGACAAAGTTAAAAAAATACTTTCCCCTATGCACAAAGGTCAAAAAAAGTAGTGTCTGAATAAACACCTCAAGGAATGGGCTCCAAATTCAAATAGACTAAAATCAAAAGAAAAATTGTAGCTCTAACGCATTCCCTGGAACCAAGAGCATTCTGGGGAGTAGATCATTTGCATTTGGCCACCACATGGATTTGGTCTCTTAGGTGCAGTAAAACTTCAGGAAATGTTTTAGGCTTTGTTTTTTTCTATGTGGGTAGGTAGGCAGTGACCTCTAACACAAGTGGCCACTGAAACAGTCCCTAACTCACTGAAGTTTTAAGACTGTGATCTAAGATCTTACTAATGTGGGATGGGGAAATAAGGTTCACCACTTGGGCCATCCCTGATGACCTCCATTCTGATGATTTGTCCCTTCCTGCCGTTACCTCTGATTCCTGGGTCATTCATCTTGGCACCAGCCCCTACACTCATCCCAATCCCCTTCAATTGTCCCTCATTCTGAGGTGATGATGACAGCAAGTATAAAGGCACCCTTTCAATAGCAATTTCCTGTACTGAGTTTATCCCCAGCTCAGAAAAATCTTCCCATTCAAATGAACTGACGTCACATCAGACAAGGAAGAGAGGGGTAGGAGACCCTTTTCAAAAGAGTTCCCTGTGAGAAGAAGAAAGAAACAGACAGGACAAGGAGGAGCATAACTGAAACTATTAATTAGTCATTGTGCTGTCTCCCTGCTTTTGTTCAGCTTTGCCACAACTTACAAGAAGCATAAATCAATAAATTAAATGGAATTTTGGGGAAGGCTTTTGCTGATCTTGTTTCTTCTCACAAATACAAACAAAATAAGGGGAAAATAAATTTTAAAAAAATTCTCATGTATTTGGTGTTTTCCTTCTGTCTGCCTTCCCAATTCTGAAATAGTATTTCCCAAAGTTCCTTTTGAATCGATTATAAAGAACCAGTCTGCTACTTTTATTCTGCAGGAGAGTGTTGGGATAGGCAGGGGAGATGGAAGGAGAGAATACTGATCCAAAATGTGTGGTTTCTGTGTTTCTCCTCCTTCCCTGATATTCATCACTCACCTTTCCTTAACCTAGCATGCATGTCTTCCTGCTTAAGAATTAGAATTACCTCTCAGCTAATAATGTTGTAAGCTCATAAAGAACATCAAAGGACATTTTAACAGCTCTATTGACTCTCCTAGGCTTAGAGAAGAAAAATAATAATAATTACATATTTACAGTAATTATACTAAAAATACATTTTAAGGCATTCTGAAAGGAGAGGCAGATCAGCCCCAAACTTCAATAATGACAGTACAGATAATAATAATAATAAAATATCAGATTTTATTGAGTATTTTAAATTCATTTTTAAGTTGATTTAGTTTTAGTTTGATTTTTAAAATTTTATTTATTTTTAGTTTCATTATAGGATTAGGCTTCCTTCTTTAGAAAGAGATAGCCCTAAAAACTAAGTCAATGCTAACATAGTTTCTTAAGTCTAGATTAGCTATAAATTTAGTGAAGGGTTAGATTGAGAAGAGTTTATCATTTAGTAGTAGATAATTTAGAAGAATTAAATAATCATAAGATGTTTCATAAGGTTGTTCAAAGAGCTAAGGCCCCCTTTCTAGCAGAAAGAAGTTTTGACCAAATGCTAAGCTAAAAGTGGGACTGACCAGAGGACAAATTCTTCTTTCTGGCAGCTGAAGAAAGGTTAAATTAAAAGCCAGAGGTGAAATTAAGCCCCCTTTTCTTTTTCTTTAGTTAGAACGAAAATTAAGTAAAGGATTCTGCTAAGTAAGAGGGGGTAGAAGTGAATGACTGCTAACCACTGGCCATTAGTTCCTCTTTACCAGTACACTTTCTGATTACAAAATTACCACCTGGAGGAAAGGATGTTTGGTATAGGATTAAGAAAGTCTAGGAGAAATCAGGTGATCTACCTTGCCCAGTTGAATTATGTACAAAACAAGTTTCTATATTTTTTTTTAATTCCTATTTTTTTTGTTATAAAAACCATCTCTGCAAATCACTCAGGGTCTCTGAGCTCTGAGGAGTCAGATTATATGCTAGCTTTGCAAAGTCAATCATAGATGGCTTGGTAACTTTATCCTCAGTTTTTATTTCAGATAATCAAATTTAAGAATAATAACATCTCCCATCTCTACTGCATTTTAATACATTAATAATGCTTTTACAATAAGGGAGAAAGAAGAATGAGAAATGAGAGAAAGAGAGAAGAGGAGAGGAGAGGAAAAAAAAAAAAGAGGAAAGATGTCTATACCCATTTCAGCTGAGGAAATTAAGGTGAAAGGGCTTGCCTAGAGTCACACAGCTGGGAAATGTCAAAGCTGGGGTTTGGACTTGGTTCCTTAAAACTTAAGGGTACTGCTCTTTCCACTATACTGGGCTATTCTGGGCTCTTACACTCATTGCTTTTTCTCACAGCTTCTTTCCCTTAACATGGAGTTTTACTAGAAAGGAGATTTAAGCAAATGCTATTTCTGTTTTCTTTTTAGATAGCTCTACTAGGGAGAAGGAAGGAAAAGTATGATTGCTTTAGATATTTCTTACTGCATTTGACTTTCTTGAGTTTCACTGCTTCCCAAGCAGTCAACAATGTCTAGTATGAACTTGGCATCAAACAGTGCACCAAGCACTGTATCTGGGGAAGTTCCATGATTAGGAATCCTAGTTCCTCTCCACCAGTGAGATTTTCTGCTAGTATTTTTTCTCTTTTGTAGCCCTACACTCCAAACAGAAAGCAACAAAAATCAAATTGGTGGTTTAAGAAAAGAAATTTGAAGGAAACATCATTGAAGTTCTGGATGAAGACTTCAACTGAATCCTAGCTTTTCTATAGGCTCCTAAGGAAAAAACAGACTTTGGCCTGTGCAGCTAAACAATATGATTTACATTTTTTGTGAAAGCAAGAGTAGAAGTAGTGCCCGATGCCTTGGCCAACCCTGGTTGATAGAGAGAATGCCAACCTTGATTGTCAAGGAGAAAATTATTTTGAATTCTATGCATATTCACAGTGGTGATGTTATTTAGTAATTGATTCCTTGTCCTCTTTACTTATCAGTCAGTATTATCTTAAATATAAAAATAGATCTTTACTTTCCAACAAGATTATTGTCTTAAGGACAAAGAATGAGCAGTGAATTTGGATTAGAGGTGTCCAGACTGTGCCATTTGCTATATGATATGGGGAGGTTACTTTTCTCTATCTCTCAGTTCCTTTGTTTGTAAACTGAATGGGCTGACTTTAATGATTACTAAGGGACCTTCTAGCTTTTGATTCTATGATTCAAAGAACATGCAATGTATTTCTTTCATGTTTCATATAGTCCTGAGGACCTACTAGATATTCAATAAATAGTTGTTTAACTCAATATTATTTCTTCATCTGTCAGTGTTCTGGATATAGCCTCAGATCTGAGAATCAGATTAGATCAGAAAATGCTTTTCTACTGAGTTCACCATGACAAGTAAAAAGGAATTTCACAATCTCAGAATATCTGAACTTTCTGTTGATGATGGGTATGGAAGAAGATGTCAAGATTTATACTTTCTGTTGCTATGCTACCTTGCCAGATATTACAAAACCTGAAAACTTGTTTTTGTCAGTCAACAATTATGACTCAAAAGCACAACACAATACAAATGCAGAGTGAGAAAGTGCCATTTTTGTAACTTTTATGATCAGACTACTAAACTGAAAAAAATGATATTATGCAGTTCTATTGGAAAAACTTGACAAGAAAAGACAATCCATGAAGTATTCCTGTCACTTTGTTCCCCACCTATGACTTCAGTGATCATAGGGACAGTTCAGGGAACTGTCTCAACAAATACAGATCAGAAGTTTTTCTAGGACTTACATGGTCTTATGTCATTGCATATGTTATTTCACTTGAACCTCAGAATAATCCTGTGATAGAAATACTGCAAGTGTTAATAAAATACTGCAACAATTAATATTGTTGAGATACAAATTAATTAAGATTAATGAGATACAAAGAGACAGCTGAGTTACTTATGCTCATTTCAGTTGTGTCAAGAAAAGAACCAAAACTCAGGAGCCTCATGATTACAAACCCAGTATTCACTACAAGGATAGGAGGAGGAGGAGAAAGAGCTGACTCTTTCATGGGGTTCATAAAATCCTAGATTCATTCTGATTTAATATTCAGAGACACTATTACACTAAAAAAAATATGCTTTAGATTATCATGTCAGAGTTCTTTATTTGTGACACAACAGACAGCAGAATACTATTTGGGGGTTCCTTAAAATAATTACTGATTTTCCATTTCAAAACCGATAACATGAGAGAGAAATGGCATGACCACCTCTGTGATGGGCAAAGACCAAAAATGTCAGGATAGGGAAACAGGTCATTATGTCAATCTTTCTCTCAACATTTTATCTCTCAACATTTGGGTTAAGGCAATTCTCCCAGAAACATCTTAAAAGAAGAAAATGATTGCCAAAAATGCGCATTGGGAAAGAATTGAGGAGTAATAATAACAATAAATAATTTAACAACAATAATAAGTTAAAATTTATATAGCACTTTAAAATTTACAAAATGATTTACATATATTATAGCTAAGGCTTGATTAGTATGAATAATAAATTCCTTATTAGTGATCATATTATTCAAATTTCCATTGTATATTTGCACTAGGCTAAAACCAATTACCATATTTTATATAATTATAATTTTGAAGAGAGTAGATTCAAATACCTCAATCATTCAGAGGGTTTGTTATTTGCACTAATCAGGACCTAGCCATAATCCCATTTATATCCTCACAATAATCCTTCAAAGGAAATATTATCCTCATTTTATAGATAAGGAAAGTGAGACAAACAAAAGTTAAATAGTTTGGTAAGAGTCAAAGTAAGTATCTCAGACTGGATTTGAATATAGTATTCTGGCCATTGAACCACCTACAGCCCTCTAATTTTTGTCCACAGATTTTCTAAATTGTAGCATCATAAAATCTTTTATTTAATAAGAATAAACTTGTGGAAGGCTAAATTGGTTTCTGCAAGTCATTGGGGAGAGCTGTATTTTTGATAAGATTCAAAATTTTAACTCCATATCTGTCTCACAAAGCTTTTCATTTCACTAGTCCCTAGGACTCTGTAAAGCAGGAGGATGTTAAATGATACAGGATTGACCATCTTGATCTGCATCTGGCTCAGAGAACTCTACCTTTGGAGCACCTTCATCCCATATAAAATATCTAGAGTCCCCTATTCTTATATATCTCATCTTAAAATAAAATCTTTCCTCGTTTAATTATTATATATTTATCCTTTATACAGTTATCTAGCTTGTCATAATTATCTATCACAGTTACATAACTTGTCTTCTCCATTAGACTGTGAGCTTCTTGAGATCAGAGATTATCTTTGACCTCTTTTTGTATATCCAGAGCTTGGGATAGTACCTGGCACATAATAAATAGGTGATTAATAAATACTTATTGACTAAGATGTGAAATGTATGTCTATAAGGAAATGTTCACTAGTATAGATAGAACCTATGTAATCATTAATAAAATGTAATATTTTGTTTGGAACTTTGGGGACTAAATTAAAATAAAGATTTTCAGCCTATTACACTACTCTATGTATCCCAAGAAAACCTGCTGCTTAATTTTCAGAACTATCTAGAAATTTGATTAAAAAGACAAGAATGTTCAAGAGCTCTTTTGGAAATGCTTTCATGCTAGACAGTTTTATTTAATTGATTTTTCTAGTAATCTGGGCTAGTAAAATGATCCATATAACTGAAAGGGAATTAAGAGAGTTGAAATAAAAGAAAACAAAAAAATTATAATAAAATAAATAAATGATAAATGAAATTTTAAAAAGTGACATTAATGAAATGAAATGAATGAAATATAAGATAACAAATGACAGAGTTTGAGAAGTGAGGATAAGAGGAATATTTCAGGAAAACATCTGAAAAATGGCTATCTTTGTCATTCTATAAAATGATCTCAGTGATTCTTACAAAGGTCCAGAAGCCAAGAAATTATACAAATCAACAAAGGATTTGCTGAAGTCTTTACTATGAAAACTGAGACAGTGTAATGTATCATCTTGGTTAAGTCACTTCTCATCTTTGACTTCTCAGTTGCCTTATCTATGGAATACAGAGTTTATCATTTATATTGAATTTCAATTCTCTTGAGAACCTGTAAGGTAGATCAAATTTTGCATATGAGGAAACTGGGTTTAAATGACCAAACCAGGACCACACAATCAGTTAGACCTTAGTTCTTCTTAATTCAATCCACTAAGCAGGGAGAGGAGGTAGAATGGAAAGAGAGACAAAGAGAGAGCTAAATAAAGAGACTAGATGTTATCAAATCTACCCCTCCCTCATTTTGCAAATGAGAATATTTGCAAAATGCTGATGCTGAGAGATATTAAATAATCAGGGAAATACAATCAATGTATCTGAGGCAGAATTCTAATCCTGAAATCCCTAAATCTAAAGCCAAAATTCTAATTATGCTGATCATGAGGAAGTTATTTAACCTCCACAAACCTCAGTTTCCCCATCTATAAAATAAAGATGAATTAAATGACTCCTGATTTCCCTTCCAACTCAAGGTCTGTGACTCAAACATATTATGGCTCAGTCTTCTGACATTATCACTTAAGTTTCTTACTGCTCTAAAATTCTCGTTTAGTGCACTGGAAAAATCTTCTTATAGCAAATTCATTCCAGCAATATAAGCCATATTAGTCTCTTCACCACAAAAATATTCTCTCCCCAGATAATGAATGATAAACATTTTGTACATTTGGATTCATTGGAGAGGCAATGTGGAACAGTAGACAGACTATATTCATTATGGCACCAGCATATCTATAGGGTTCAAATCTGTGCCGATACTTATAAGACCTTAAAATGTCATGAATGTCTTTCCTCTGCATCCTTTATGAATCTCAAAATTGAGGGTATGTTTTAGACCTATATTTCCTCTGTTTAAATGAAAATCCTAGAATGAATTGTTCCCTTTCTTTTACAGGATTCCCTTACTGTCTACCCAAGGACCACTTCCTCCCTCTTAGTAAGAATTAGATTAAGCTAAATTCCTAACTCTCTATTCTCTATCCATACTCATTACCTCTACTTCCTTACCTCCCATTCACTTTTCAGTCCCTTACAATTTGGCTTCTATCCCCACCATTGGACTGAAACTGCTCTCTCCAAAGTCATTGGTGTTCTCTATATTGTAAAATCCAATGACCTTCTCCTCAGACATCATCCCTCTTAACCTCTCTTCAGGACTTGACAATGTTGAACAATTCTGGATTCTCTTATCCATGGGCTTTTTACTAACTCTTCTGGGTCTTTTTTTTTTTTGACTGATCCTTCATACTCACCTTTGGAGGATTATCCATCCCCTGCCCTTGATGTGCAGATAAATCTCAGGGATCTCTTCTGAGGTTTCTTTTCTTTCTACATTTTCTATCTTGTTGATTTTATTCCTGTAAAAATGACTCCCACAACTAGGTATGACAGGCTTTAGAATTCTTGGGGGGATTGTTCTGTCGATCTCTCTTCTTTTCTCATATTTCCAACCACCTGACATCTCTGTTTGGGTATGCCTTAGGAATCTCAAATATAATACATTAGAAATTATACAATGCTCTGCTCTTTATGTACATACAGTGGGTCTGTATCCCAAACAGATCATAAAAGAGGGAAAAGGAACCATATGTGCACAAATGTTTCTAGGAGCTTTTTTTTGTAGTGTCAAGAAACCAGAAATTGAGCAGATGCCCACCAGCTGGGGAATGGATGAATAAGTTTTGGTATATAAATATAATGGAATATTATTGTTTTTTAAAAATTATTGTTGCTGTTTGTCTTTTGCTCTTTTTTTAAAAGCTTTTTTTATTTTCAAAATATATGCATGGATAATTTTCAACATTCACCTTTACAAAATCTTGAGTTCTAATTTTTTCCCTCCTCTCACCTCACCTCCTCTCCCAGACAGCAAATAATCCAATCTATGTTAAACATATACAATTCTTCTATATATGTTTCTACAAATATCATACTGCACAAGAAAAATCAGATCAAATAAAGGAAAACATGAGAAAGAAAACAAAATTCCAACAAACAGCAACAAAAAAATAAAAATACTATGTTGTGATCAACACAGTTCCCACAGTCCTCTCTTTGGGTGCAGACAGCCATTGGAATTGGCCTGAATCACCTCATTATTGAAGAGAGTCATGTACATCAGAATTAATCATCATATAATCTTATTTTTGCTGTGTATAATAATCTCCTGGTTCTGCTCATTTCACTTACAACATCAGTTCATGCAAATCTCTCCAGGCCTCTCTGAAATCAGTCTGCTGATCATTTCTTATAGAACAATGAAATATTATTGTTCTATAAAAAATGATCAGTAGGTTGATTTCAGAAAAATCTGGAAAAACTTACATGAACTGATGCTGAGTGAATTGAATAGAATCAAAAGAATATTGTACACAGAAACAACAAGATTATATGATGATCCACTGTGATGGACTTGGCTCTTTTCAACAATGCAGTGACTCAAGGCAATTCCAATAGATGGAATGGAAAATGTCCAGAGAGACAACTACAGAGACTGAATGTGAATTAAAGCATAGTGTTTTCACCTTTGTTGTTATTACTGTTTTTCTTTCTTATAGTTTTTCCATTTTTATTTGATTTTTCTTGTACAACATGAAAATATGGAAATATGTTTTAAAAAACTACACATATTTAATCTATATTAAATTGCTTGCTGTCTTGGAGATGGGGAAGGTAAGAAAAAGAAAGAGAAAAAATTTAGAACACAAAGTTTTATAAAAATAAATGTTGAAAACTATCTCTACATGTATTTGGAAAAATAAAATACAATTGAAAAATAACAATACAATGCCCTACCCCTAGCTTCCTTGTTAGTCTAGGTTGCCTTCATCTTTTTATCACCCAAGCTCACAATCTAGGAATCATGCTTGAGTCATCACTCCCATTCACATCCTCTACCCTCATGCCCTAATAAGCTACTAAATCTTGTCAATTCTACCCCCACACCATATCCTTCTGTATCTTTTTCCATTCAAATTACCACTAGCCTATTGCCTTAAAGCCTCTTTCATGGACAAAAGCCCAAAAAGTCAGTAGCAAAATCATGGCCTCAAATGCCTATACACCAAGATCATGTGATCGTGCAACTATACTAAGAAATTGGACATTTTATCCCCAACAGTAAGGTGACAAGGCAACAGACCTTGGGAATAGAAGTCCTGAACTGGAAAGGAAGCAGAGACATTCCATGTGGCATAAGGAAGGCAAGGACAATGAGATATGAAACTCAGGGACAGAAGTCTACAGACCATCACAGAGAGGAAGTGTCCCTTCTTGGATGCAGACACCCTCATACAAAGCTCTGATTGTCCCACCCTAATTACAACTCTGGGATATTGCAGGAATGACGATAAGCAAATGTCATCTCAGTTTTCAAAACTAGGAAAAGGGGATTATTCTTCAATCTCTAGAGCACTTAGTCTGATGTCAATTTCTGGCAAAAAATAGAGAACATAATAAAGTGATAGAATGTGAGCATTTAGAAAAGGAAATAGTAATCCCTAGGAGCAAACTTTATCAAGAACAAATCATGCCAAACTAACCTTATTTCCTTTTTGGATGAAATTCCTAAATTAGGATTATCAGGAAAATGCCAAAGAAATTGCATGCTTGAATTTTAACAAGCCATCTGACAAAGTTTCTCAAATTATCCTTGTGTACAAGATGAAGAGATGTGAATTAGATTTGTAATTCCCTACCTTTGCAAGGAAGATGATTGCCTTTTTTAAATGTTAAAGAGAAAGATAAAAGGAAAGGGGGGAGGGGGGAAAGCCATTCTCCAGGTTTTCCATATGAGAAATCAGAGAGGTTTCCCATTCATATCCAGACAGAACCAAATAACCATTCAGATTCTTTTTAATTCCAAACCAAGATTCTGTGATTCTGTGTTAAACCCCTGGCTCTCACTTAAGTCAATTAGGAAACCTTCTGATTGGCAGGTTTCTGAGTGTTTAAATCATATTCCTAGCTAATCACTGACTACTTAATTTACCTTTCCTAAAAAAAATAAGAAAATACCATTAAATGGATGTATAATACATCTAATCAGAACCATTATACTAGACATACAGTTCCTCTCTGAACTTCATAAAAGATAATCCTTCTTTTTAAAACAAAGAAATTTGTCTGTGCTATCACTGTTAAGGCTTCCCAGCTCCAACAGATCTCCTAAAAAGAAGTCTATTAGTTTATCTCATAAAATACTTCCTAAGTCAAGATGATCAATACTTTTTGGGGGAAGAACTGAAATATTACTATGAATTGTGGTATTAATAGTTTCCATTGAATTAATGTATCAATAATAAGAGGATTAACTCATAGATGGATATATATATATATGTATATATGTACATAGATCTTTAACATTCTTAAAATGTTATATATAAATTATCTCATTTGGCTCCACAATTTTGTTATATAAGAGTAAACATTATTCTCATTTTCCATGTGTGGAAACTGAAACATAGAAAAAATTGGATTATCAGGGACTTGGCCAGGGTCTCTAAGCCATTTATTATCTTTAAGGCTGCAATTGAGCCTAGGACTAATTAACTTCAAGGCCAGAACTCTTTCCACCAACAATGCTGCCTTTTCCTTGCATAATTATGCTAATACTTATAGAATTTGTAAACAGACTTCATCAACCCTTTATTTTACAGATGAGGAAAATGAGGAAGAGAGTTGAATAGACTCTCTAAGCAATTGTTCCATCCTTTTTGAAGCTTTGGTTTGCTTTCTGAAGCTTCAAGTTTGCAAGTGTTCAGGAGATGAGCCCAGGAATTGAAATCATGGAAATAGATAGGGATGACAAAAAAAAGATTCAGGGAAAAAGAGGAGTTATTTAATTTTTCAAGTATATAGGCTTTAAAATTGTTGGTAGTAAAAGTTCTCCAAAGTAGCAGTTGTGAGACACTGCACTAGAGAGCCTATGAGCTCATAGCATTTGGGGATTCAGCTTCATCAAGAATAGCTTTCAAAGATTCCTAAGTTATTATGTCAATGTTCTAGATGGTTCTCTGATCTCATCCAAGTAGACATGCCCTCCAATGATGTAGATTGCAACCCTTCCATACCTGCCCATCCTATGTGACTCATCCACTTCCTCCTCCCTCCCTCAACTCCTCCATATACACAATGTTTTAATTCTAGCTCCTTTGATACTGTGTAGATAAGAGAGGATAAGCTTCCATCTAGCTCTTTTGATACTATGTGAATAACAAGGACAATGCATCAGTTCTAGTTCACTTTCACCATATACCCAGTCCTTTTTTCCCCCGATTTTTCATGTCTCTTGTAATATCCCTTTCATCATTTCTCCTGTGCTATATTTTCCCTTTATATGTACTTTAGCTTTCTCACACCCATTAAGCACTTCTCCATTGTCATTTTTCAACTTCAATGCTTCAGACACTATGGTAATTCCATAATTCACACATATACATCACCAAAAGAATATTAGTCTTTAAAAGCTGAGACTTTGTTTCAAAAACAAGTTCAGAATCATTTAAGACATTGTGCAAAACGTAGATATAGAAAATGAAATAATAAGGAACAAACATTGAGTCATCTGTATCTCTTTTCCATTCCTTCTCATCCTTATATTTTGCTTTGTCAAAAAGGTACTGCTTTTAATCACCCAGCAACAAACTTCTCTTCATTGTTGAAGTGTCACATACCTAGGGGAAAAAGTGAAAGGTATTTCTATTTCTTTGCGTTGGTTTGGTTTGTAATTTTAATAAAGTTCTTAAGATACTCGCCTCTAATCCTGTTTACTGGAAAATTATTTAGATATACCATGCTTTCCCCACAAAAGCCAATCCAACAGTGAAACCAGCTGAAGAAGCAGGACAAAAAGGGGATCCAAATTCTCCACTCTGCATTTTTCTTTTGACTGGTATCATTTTTGTCTCAAAACCATAAGCGGTTCTGGGCAGGAGCATTTATTTGTTTTGGCACAAGTGGAGTTATTGTATAGGCTTTTTATGCTTCCAGAGCTCTAGGAACAATAAATAATAATAATGGAAAGGGGCAGTTTGATGACATGAGTCAGTTGAAGACAGGAGGCAATGTGGTGGCTTACCCCAACTGTAAGACTCACATTTCACATCAATTACTGCATGGGGAAGGTAGATTAGGTAAGAAGGGAAAGGGCTTGCTTTTTTCTTCTTTAATAACTTGATTAAGTTGTGATGCCTCTGAAAGAGAAATGTGCTTGGCTTCTAATGAGTTTCAGGCATGCCAAGTGGTGGGGGGAAAGCAGAGACCAAGGCCAACTTGGCCAAGACTTTGTGCCCTCAAAGCACTTTGCAGCCAAGAACAATCAAGTGGAAATAAACCCAGCTTAAAACACTTTCCCTGTCATTTTAACTCAGCATCTTTCTGTTTTGCTAATTTCATCCATAACAAGGTGTGTGGGTGTGTAGCTTGTCAGGTGAAAGCTGACCCTTACTTTCACACACACACACACACACACACACTCACACACACACACTTTTCAAGACTCTTGAGAAAATCTTTATTGCATTTATTAAATACCTACTGCATGCCAGATACTGTGCTGCTGGAGGTACTAAATAAGAGTAAAAAAGCTTTTGTCTGTACAGTAAAATATGAAAGTAATGTAAGTAAGTATTCCCTTCAGAGAGCTTAAATTCTATGGAATGGGAAAATACAATATGAAAATAGATAGGTAAGTATATCCATGATAACTTGAAGTGAGAGAAAGCATTAACTAGATCAATAGTCAATCTTTTTTGTGTCATGGACTCCTTTGAAAGTCTAATGAAGCCTAAAGACTCCTTCTTATAATAATTTTAAATGGATAAAATAAAAGAAATGGGTATATAAAATGATCCAGTTATGTTGAAATAATGGTACATAAATTTTTTCCCGAGTTCATGGATGCCCTGAAATCTGTCTATAGACTACTTGGGCCTCTGTGAGCTGTAAGTTAAGAACTGTAAGTTAAGCACCTGAGTCAACTGTTGAAAGAAATCAGAACTCCAAATAAACAGTAAAAAGCAAGTTCTTTCTATTGGGGTAGAGATTTGTAAAGTTACTTTGATTGAATATCCAGGTGAGAGTAGGGCAATAACATTAATGAATCATGGAAACAGACTTTCCAAATGCAATTCTCATTAAAAAATAAATAGCTTACCAACAAGAGTTCTTACAGATCTAGCCTCATTTTTAGTATTAAATGATTCTTAGAACAGGATTTGTCTTTTCTCAGGTGTGATCAAGTCCTCATTAGTAACAGTGTGGATTACTATTGGATAATGGGCAACTTTCCCAACTCAACCAAATTAACCCAAACTTAGAGATAAAGTGTTTTCTTGTTGTTATTATTGGGGTTTTTTTGTTTGTTTATTTTTCAGGAATAGTGTCTAGTTAAGAAGACATGGGTTCAGTCTTTAACATACTAGCTATGACCATGGGCTAGTCTCTTATACTCTTTATGCACTTAGGAAACTCTGAGATTATGACTTGTAAATAAAGTATCAATCAGCATTCATAGAAGGAATTTAATAGGAATTCTCAATGCCAATTAAATCCCGGGTTTGAACAAAATTAAAAAAAAAAAAACAACAACAACAACTTCAAATACTTTTTCTATTTATATTCTATTTTTTTGTTTTTCTATTTTTATTGCTTTGATTTAGGGTCAAACCTGGGATTTTACCATTCCAGGGGGATCTCTTTGTATAGATCCATCCACCAAGTAAACAATTATTGGTATGCAACTTAAAGTCTTAAAGAGTGGCCTAGAAGAACTAGCATGGATCACAGGCAGGACTTAAACTTACAAGTCTAGTCAATAAGGATTTACCAAGCACCTACTATATATCAGATATTTTTTTAGCCTCTGCTTTTGCAAAGAAAGGTGAAGGAGATCCCTTACCTTCAAAGAGGTTATAATTTAATGGAGACAACATGCAAATAATTGTATATGAACCAGATCTATAAGACAATTCTTGATTCCAAAGCTAGCCTTTTATTCATCATGTCATGCTAACCTCTCCTCTATTATGATTTTATTATTGTAAATATGATTTTTCCCTCTAAGGTTAAGACATAAGTAATTTTATCTCTGGTATACTTCTCTCTTGGAAATGCAGAAGGGAGAAGCAGAGGTGACTCTTGATTCCAGTGATAAAATTCCCTATTCCCCTTTGCCATTATGGATAATCTATTAACTGTTCTGACACTATGGTTCCTCCATCTGTTGGATTAACTAATATTTAGAGTGCTCTGTATGAAAGATCAATCTGTGCACAATAGAATAGTTGTATAACAAACATGTATTAAGTACCTACTATGTGCCAGGAATTGTGCAAGGCACCAGGGATACAAAGACAGAGATGAAAAAGCTCCTTCATTTGAACAACTTATCAGGACAAAACCAGTCTCAGTAGATTAAGCAGTTGACTATGGGAGGAAGACACTTGACTAATCTTACTCTGCCAACCAATCCAGAGCAAATCATGTAATTTCAAAATTGTAAATATTATGTAAATAATATTTTAACAATAATAAACAACAGTAAATATTAATATATAAATTATAAATGTAATATAATAATATATAAATAACAATAAATATTACTGTTTGTGGATAACTTGATATGTACAATACAAGATCCTAAGTATTTGAGATGCAAAGATGTTTAAGACACAATCCATGCTTTCAGGTAGACTGTAAGCTATCCATACTTTCAGGTAGCTTATAGTTTAACGCAAAGAATAGGAATTGAAGACAACATTTACTTGAAGGGAGATCCAAAGTGGAAAGTTCAAATAATCTGTCCTTGGTCCTGCGCTGTTCAACTTTTTTTTTTTTTTTTTTTTTTTTTTAGTAACTTGATTAAGGTCTAGAAGATGTTTTCCAATTGTCAGATGAAGCTTAGAGGAATAGCTAATATGTTAAATGATTTTTTTAAATGGATGCTCTCTAGAATTGAGAGTGATCCAATAAATATTTATTATGTAAAAGGTACTGGGTTAGGACTTAGGGCTATGAAGATAAGCAAAAAACATCCTTCCCTAAAGAAGTTTGTTTTCTACCTTCTGGGTTATTAAATAAACAAACAAATGAATTAATAAAGAACCATTTATTAAGTGCTTACTATGGACCAATCAGTGCACCAAGTGTTGAGGACATAAATGCAAGAAAGTAACTCCCCTGTAGGAGTTTACATTCTAATCAGGGGAAACAATATATTTAAGGGGGAGTTGGCCAAGGAAGGATATTTTTGTTTGGAAAAATATAGAGGTGGTGAGTGGAGTCAAAGGAGAACAGATCAACATACTCTTACCAAGATCAATAGCAGTTGATTTGATTATGGCTGTAGAACTTGGGGTGTAAAGAGGGCTGGAGGAGAGGGGAAAAAGCAACAAGGGGAGAATGGACAGGGACACACATATGATAGCACGGAGGCTGGTGAAGAGAGAAAAGGGGCTGAAGTGAAGTGTAATCAGAGCTGTTCCTCACTGTATTAAGTGACAGATAACCAGAGGTCATGTGGAGACCCCAAAAAGTCCTTCCAGAGTGAGAGATCCAGGTGTGAAAGAGCTAATCTTATCTTTTTCTGAATGTACTATATTTCATTTAGCACTAGACACATGACTTTGGTATAATGGAATTGGCCCCCTGTTGAAATAGACATGGTAGACACCAAAGTGGAATAATGTCCGCCTACCACTCTACTCTCACCTGTGGTTCCAAGAAGTTATAGCATATGCAGCAGGCATACCTTAGCAGAGGTCTCAGTAGATAATTAAATTAAGATGAGTAAGTGAAAAGCCTTAAACCCATTGGTGAGTTAGGGGGAAATGTCTCCTTCAAGCATGGGAAGACTTCCCCCAGAGAAATGGGGAAGGACAATTGTTCCAATGGGAATTATGAAGGCTGAAGCAGGTACATGGAGCACTGAGAGCTTGGTCATCAAATAAACCAAATAAACCAATCTACTGCATCCCACACAATCACCAGTCATCTTGATTTTTATCTTGTCACTGAACTGAGAAGACTCTGGAAGAAGGAATGAGATGGATGACTTTGTGCAACTCTGCCTCACTTAACTCCAGTTCACACAAGAATTAAAATATCACCTCATAATGTCATCCTTCCTCTTCTAAAATGAAGGACATACCTCAATCAAATAAACAGTATTTCATAATAAAGAGACTTGTAATAATGAACAATAAAAATCCACCAAGCTACTGAAAGTCTGCCGCTGTTTTAGACTCTGGAAGCACCCAATACTTAACGATGAGTCTGGCTTTCAGAGTTGTATTACACATACACTTTAATAATTCTGAAGGTTACATTCAAGGCAGGCTTTTCAAATGGATGATTTCAGGTATAAATGCAAAAATATCAGGATTTGTATTTCCAATAAAAGACCATAAAATATGGGATTTATTGTGAGCTGGAAAAGTCAGTGCTTTCATTACAGCTGTCAGATCACTAAAAGGGAAAAGGGCAGGGGAGAAGGTAGTACCGAGAAGCAAGTGTTTATTAAGTGACTCTTACATATCAGAAAATGTGCTAAGAACTTTACACATATTATCTCATTTGATTCTCAAGATAACCTTGTCAGCTAGGTGCTATTTTGATTCCCATTTTGTAGTTGAAGAAACTGAAATGGATGAAAACTAAATGAGTTAGGGAAGTCACAGGCTAAGTATCTGAGGCCAAATTTGAATTCATGTTTTCCTGACTCCATGCCTAGCACTCCATCTCCTTGTGCTATCTAGCTGCCTCCAACAGACTCATCTAAGCTCCATGATGGAGCAACATGAGTGGAATTGAATCATGAAACAGGTACACACAAGGAATTCCATCACTGTTGCTTACTCCTATGTCTCTTCCATTCTTACTCTGATCTTCTTGCCTTTTGCTTTATAGTCTCACTTCCTTCCTCTCAATCCCCCTTCCTGAAACCTCTACTGCTCCATGAAATAAGTGGCAAAAGCTGTGGAATATGGGGTTATTTCAGGAAGAGTGATCATGACTTTTCACTTTAGACTTATTCATTGAATTTGAGGTAATGGTAGCACCTCCCAATAGATATGTTCAATATGCTATTAATATGGAAATCAAGAAAGAAGAGGTCAAGGTAGGAAAATGCCATGTTACTACAAATGTAGGTTGCATTCCTAAAAGTGCCCTTTGAAAAGGCAAAAAGTACATGTGTGTGTGTGTGTGTGTGTGTGTGTGTGAGAGAGAGAGAGAGAGAGAGAGAGAGAGAGAGAAATAACACTGATTTTATGCTAGTCTCTTGGATTTTATGTTAGCTAGATTATTTGCCTACTGTGTGACGCTGGGCAACTCACATAACTCTAATTGCCTCATCAAAAAATAATTAATTAAATTTTTTTTAGATGAATGAAATATCTGATAGAACATGGAGAAAGAGTAGAACAAAGCCCAAGGGTTGGATGTTGGCCTATAACCCAATTTAGGAGGCAGAAGAAGGAATAGAGTCAAACAGGAAGAGAAAGAACAATTCAAGAAATAAGCAAAATCCTTAGAAGGAAATATTAGCATTTGGATTTAACCTTTTTGTCCTTATTGCTAAAACAAAAATAACTAAACTGATGCTTTCAGATTGTCAAAAAACATACTATAATTAAAGGAATCCTGGGCTTAGGGGTCATCTCCCTTTTGCTTGTTATATGATTTATGATTTTCACCTCTCTTAATTTCAATTTTTCTTCTAAAAGATTGGAGCAACTGTACAATTTGAATTCTAAGATAACCTTCCAACTGTATCCTTCTGTTATCTGAAAAGAGGCAAAAATAAGAAAGGGAGAGAAGGAAATAGGTACTTGGTACAAATGAACTACAAAAATAAAATCAGGATAATATCCATAGATATTTTTAGTTTTCTAACATTCTGAATCTATCTACCCTTTACTGTTTTCCTCTCATTCTAGGTTTTCCTCATCCCTGTTTTCAGAAAAATTTGATGATTAGAGGGGCAAGGATGGGGTTAAGACTGAAACAGAATTACCTACTAAATCCTATTTAACTATAAATCCAGAGATAAAGATGTTCTAAAGTCAGAACTGCCTAGACATTCTAAAATTTTCTAGGTCTCAAATCTTCCCAGGACCAATATTTATAAGAAAGCACATTCTTTTTAATTATAGTAGATTTTTCATATTCTTGAAATAGTTGGAAAACTAAACTTATCAGTCAAAAATTCCAAAATTATTAACAATTTGTCCATCAATTCAAATACATCAACATAAAATTCCTTTTACATAACATTGCTTCCCCAGTCCACATCCTTGCTCTTTGTGCCCTGCTTTCCCCTAAATATATGACATGTCAGCTGTATACAAGTGATTGAAAAGAAAGCAAATTAATTTGGCCTTTCCCAATGCCTAAAATGGGATAGAAAAAATACTCCATGTGGCTCCTCACTTGTACTCTTGCCAAGCCAACGCCAAATCAAAAAGGAAAAAATATATAGATCATGTGATTCAGAAGTGGGAGGGACCAGATATTGTCAATATACTTTATATATGTAACAATAATAGCTAATATTTACACAGTACTTACTATGTGCCTGGCCCTGTTATAAACACAAATTATTATCTTATTTGATCCTCCCAAAAAGAGTCAAATGTGACTGGAAAAAGAATGATCAACAACAAAGAAAAATAGAAATTAAGTGGCTTTTCCAGAGTCATGTAGTTAGTTTCAGAGGGAATTCAGATCTCCCTGATTGTAGACTCACACTCTGTCCACTATGCCACCTGGCTGCCTTTAACTTTTAACCTAATGCCTTTAATTCAAATCTATGCTCCTTCTACTGGACCATGATAGAGAGGAGGGTTAAATGTGTACTCCTGGATGCTTTGGAAACACTAAAAATGGATAGGATAGATTTAGGACCTGAGATCAATAAAGCATTATTACATTTTGCATTCTCTTCCTTCCAACTCAAGCTCTTCCCTTAACCAAGGCAAATGAAAAGAATTGTTCTCCCTAACTCTGGCTTCTCCATTCCATTGAAGCCATAGCAGTGGAATTTGCTATAAATTTCAAACTCCTCTTTCTTAGGTAAGTTTAAGACTTTACCAGCCAGAATGGTTTTGTCATCTATGTCCTGAACATTATTTTTAATGGCAAGTTATTTTAGTTTGATGTTTTCTTAATACACTAGAGAATTATATTCTCTCCAAAAAAGTATTTAATCTTTTATTACCCCAAATGGCTGACTTTTATTGGGGAGAAACAGAGGAAAATGATTGTTTTAGGCCTTTTGCAACTGTTACACAAGTTTTTTTAATTGTGTTCCTGCATTTGATAGTGATTTTGTTAATCCTGAAATAAGTTTCATCTGTTGAACATTCATGTCCTATATTAGAAACATCAAAAGACCTCGAATTTTTATGACATTCATCTCCAAAAGTACATACCCAATCACAGCAAACAAGAAAGGCAAATCTAAACAGAAGATATTCAAAGGAAACCAGAAGGACTTCAGAAATGCATCACGCTTTGAACCATTATGGAATAATGAGCAAAAAAATCTCTGTCTTATGCTACCTCATGCTGAGTGTTCAGACAAGACAAGCCTAATTTATTTATACCTTTTAACAATTTCCCTTGTGTTAAAATGCAATATGCTACAGAGAAGAGAAAGGTTGAAGATGAGAGGAAATTTTGGGAGTGGAGGAAGGGAAGAATGGATGTGAATTCTTTGCAGATCTTAAAGCATTTCAGAAGTTATGAGTATCTGTAACTCATCTATTAAGCTCCACATCTTGTTCCTAAAGCCAATAACAAAGATTTTAAAACACAAAAAAGCCCCAATATATCCCTTATCTTTATGACTTTAGGCTTTCCACTGGTGAAAGCTTTAAAATTTGGAGAGGGCATACTATTTCATTTATGCTTTTTGTTGTTACTCAGTCTCATTTCAGTCATATCACACAGCTATTAAGTATCTAAGACCAGATTTGAACACAGGAAGTCTGCCTGACTCCAAGCCTAGCACCCTATCCACCAAGCTGTTTTTTTTGTACTATTTATCATATGAAATAAATGGCAGAAGAAATAGTATTCAAGAAGTAAACTATTAAATGTTTAACACTCAGAGAAAAAACAAACATTTGATATACTCCTAATTTTAATATCCAATATTATTCTTCTATCACTTTCTTAAGTGAGGACAATTGGCTAAATAATAAATCAAGTCCTGATTTGTAGTATTTGCCACTTTCCAAGGTATAAATGTTTACTGAAATTTTAATAATAGGCTTTCCAGAGTTAGTTTGATTTATGGCTCCAGCACACCTAGGTGATACATGATCAGGAAAGGAGATAAGACACGTAGATGATATTAGTGATGGATAAGAGGAAAAAACCAAAAGCTCTACTAACACTCACACAGGGTAAAACTGAGCAAGACTTATAGTAGTTGGTCAAAAATTGTAGATTTAGAGTTAGATGAGAATTTGGAGGTCACCTAATCAAATCCTTCATTTGACAAATGAAGAAACTGTGCTCAAAGACACTAAGGAACTTAACTGCCTAAGACCATTCAGTTAGAATCTCTGTGGGTGGTTTAATGCGAGCACATGGACAAGAATCACAGAGGCTGGAGAGTCATGTGTGGGTTAAGATCTGTGTGAGTGAAGGTGTATCTGAACCAGTGAAATCACAAGCCACATGAATAATTAGTATTCAGGAGCTTTCAGGGTCAAAGAGAGACTGAAAAAGTCCCTCATTAATCCAAGTGGCTCATCTCATTAAGAAAGTAGGGGTCTCATTATACTAATATTCAGCCACCTCTGTATATAACCTTACTTAAGCACCAAAGATGTCCCTAGCTCCTTCCTACTCCCCAATAGAAAATGTCCCTCAGCAGCTTTCTACAAAGCCTAAAATTTTCAAGATTAAAGTGACTCCTCCAGGATTATTAATATAATATATTGTATATTTTAATAATATGTATACTATGTATTAGGTTTTAGTATTATTATTATATTATATAATTATATATTAATATAATGTTATAATAATATAATAATATGTAATATAAACAATATTCACATAGAATTCTTAAGGTTTAAAAATATACTTTATTTTCCGAAAACCTGTAAGGTAGGCATTAAAAGTATTATAATATCCATTGCACAGATAAGAAACTGAGATCTTAAGTAACTTTTCCAGGGTTATATCACTTCCAAGTGAGAGTTAAGGTATTCTATCTCCAGAGGGCCCAAGTTAGAATGCAGATGGGCTCCCTGAAAAAGTAATTCAAACCAATATTCTTCAGCATCTTTGTCTAATTCATTTTATTACATGAGCTAACCAATATTATAAGAAAGACTTAAAAGGAAAATAGATAAACATTTAACATTTATTAAACATTTATTACATTTAACATTTAATTAAACATTTATTAAACATTTAACATTTAATAAACATTTAACATTTATTAAACATTTAACATTTAACGTTTAACATTAAACATTTATTAAAAACCTATTCTCCTCGACAAACCATTCTTTCTGTGGAGCCCTCGTGTAGTTTGTCATTTAGTAGAGGGTATGGATTGCACAATGAGCACATACAGACCAAGGATAGATTTTCAGGCTAAGTACATGAACTCAAATCCCACCTCTATCACTTACTAGTTGTATAACTTTTTATTTCTTTTGGGTTTCAATTTTCTTATGTATAAATGAAAGTTTTGGACTAGACTCTATCTAAGGTTCCTTTCAGATATAAATTCTAATCCTAATCTTAAAATGCTTACCTAATAGTAGAAAAATTAGTAAGTAAATGAGAAAAGGCAAATTAAAACCTATAACACCTAGGTCAACATCAGAGTGAGACAAAGATCTTGGAGATAAGGAGAACTGTCATAAGACTCAAGAATAAAGAATGCTTTACTGTTTAAAATAGGGAAGAGAAAAGATCAATCAGTGAGATTATCTTCAATTCCTGGCAAATATTTAGAATATATTTGTAAAGGAATAGATAGTGAATATATATAACAAAGGAGCTAGTGATCATTAAGAACCAACATGACTTCAAGAACAAATTATGCCACGTTCAATTCATTTTCTTTCTTTCTTTTTTTTTTTTTTTTTTTTAACAATTCTGAGTGATAATCTAGATGGAGGGAATGCTGTAAATAGAGTTATCCCTGCTACCTTGCAGAGATTAGTGGCTCAGTGCCCTTGTGATATGGAAAATTGACATAAAATCGTGTGTTATCCACAGCTTTTGGGGTTCTTTTTGCAAAGTTTAACTTTTGACTTATTTTAACTTTAAAAATCAATTAAAAATCATATTTGTGGCATTAAAAGATAAAATATGCTAATATTATATGATATTATTCATATATTTTGTATATTTCTGAGCTTCTAAACTTTTTGGGGGTCATCTGCTGGCCTAGATGTGTTGTCTCCAGCTTCTGCAAAACTCCCCCTAAAATTCCTACTTAATTTCTTATGCCAACCTGTGATATATTAAAATCATAACAGGGAAAGACACATGTAGAAGTGTAGTTTACCAGATTTTAGTAAAGCATTAAAAAAAAAAAAAACCTCTCATAGTATTCTTGTAAAAAAAGGTAGAGATGGGGTAGATCAATGATCCCTGATTTCAGATTCCCCTATCACCTAAAAAATGTTGAGTACTTATCATGAATACAAAAATATTTATTTGTAAATTATTTCCTATATTTGAGGATATGAGGATTAAAAGGATGAAATAATGATGAAATATTTCAAGATCAAAAATTTTATTTATTACAAGTGCAGCTAGGTGGTGCATAGGTAGAGTACCAGCCCTGAAGTCAGGAGGACCTGAGTTCAAATCTGATCTGAGACACTTAATATTTCCTAATTGCCTCAGCAATATTTATTTATCTATTTGTTTGTTTATTCCATAAGAAGCAGAATTGGATACTGGCTAGAGAGCTTACCTCAGATATCGCCACAATCCAAGTACAAATTCTGTCTCTGATATGCAGAAACTCTGTAATATTGGGCCAGCTATTTACCATTTTGGAGCTATCACACAACTCTCTAAAACTTTACATTGCACAGCATTTGTTGACCTATCTTGGTGGAGAGAGTTTCTTCAACTGGAAATTTCCTTCTCCCAACCAATGAAATGACATATATTTCAACTAACACAAACACCTGAAACCTACACAGAGCACTTACCAAACACAGACTTAGCCTCAATGATTAGGATGCTTCCAATTTGGAGTTTTATTGATGTTTTGATTGTCATATGAGTGATATTAGATGGCCACTAGCAGAGTAATCCTGAGAAGGGCTCACTGTTAGATGAGTCACTTTTAGTGTGGCAATGGTAGAGTTGCCAGGAGAGACAATTACCTCTAATTCTCTTATGTCTAACATTTACTAGTTATGCTACTCTGGCAAGTAGATCTACTTTTTAAGGCTTAGTTTTATTATCTGTAAAATGGAATTAATAATGGCCATAATATCTACCTTACTGAGATATACAAAATGATGTAGAATGTGTTTTGCAAACTTTAAGAGATTATATAAATGCCAGTTATTATCATCATCATCACTATCTTTATTATTAGATTTATCAAGGGAGAGGATGGGTAAGAGGTAGAAGAAACTTAAATGAATTCTGATAACAACAGAAGTGACGTGAAATGAGGCATTCCCTTCAATCATAAAAAATTCCCATTTCCTATATCTCATTTGAAAATGAAGCATCTTCTTCCTATTAAGAAGCTCCACAATGCTGTAGTAACTATGCAAATAAACCAACTTCCTGAACATCTACAAATCAAATATATGAACAGAGGGAAGAGTGCAAATCATTCCCTTCTTCCTTTTCCTCTATGAAGAAGCTCCTGAAGCTAATAGTTGAAGCTAACGTATTTCTCATTTGCGATACCACTTCCAATTCCCTAATTCTCATTAGACTAGATTAGAAAATTCTACTTGAAAGACTTTTTAGAGATTATAAAGTCATTAAAAAAAGGATTCAATCTGAATCCAATGTCCCTACTCTTTGTGTTACCTTAATAAGCAAGTCATTTCAATTTTAAAATGAAATTAGATTGGTTATTCTCCAAAGTTCCTTTTAACTTTAAATCTATGAGAGCCACATTTTACAAATAAGGAAATTGAGACCCAGAAAGCTAAGAGATTTGCCTAAGATGATAAAGGCAATATGGGGAACATTGCACACAAAAGCATGATTAATCAATAATAGTAGATTCAGGTCTTAAACATAGATCACAAAATCATAGAAATGTTAATGAACTTTCTTGCTGATTCTATTGCAAGTTTTCCATGGGGTTAGAAATATACAACTACTATCTAGATCAGGCTTAGTAGGCTGAGTCATCACTATTGCCATCAACATTAATATTAATTTAACTTTTTTCCATTTCTCACTTGTAACTCTCCTTGACAAACCTAACAGTGATGATGATAATGATGATGATGGTGACATTGATGAAAAAAATCTCTGGACTGGAGTGAAGAGGATTAAGTTCCAATTTAAGCACTGGTGATTAATGACTTTGGAAAAGTGATAACTTTGAGTACTTGATGTTCTCATCTGTAGCATCAGGACTTTAGAATAAATGATCTCCTTGGATCTCTTTCAGTTCTTAAAAAACTTATATATAAAAACTTATATAAAACTTAATAAGGAAACAAAAAAATCATCTACCTATTAGATTTGTATCAAATCTCTCTCTCAGATCTATCCTATGTTACTTAATGACTTTGATTTCACAGAATTATATAAAAGAAGAATTAAGAAGTTAAGAGGGCTCTTAGTATTCAAATTCAATACCACTAATCTCTTCCTCCCCCCCAAAAAAATTTTTTTTCCCTACAAATACTCAGCAAGTGGCTAAACAGTCTGTGCTAGAAAACATCCAATGAGAATGAACCCACATCACTTCCTGAATTAGCTCTATTCCCATTCCTTTTACAAAGTTCTAATTGTTAGCAAGATTTTTTTTTCTTTACATTATGCTTAAATGTGTTTCCCTTTGCAACTGTACTCTTGGCCCAAGTAGAACAGATTTAGATCCTTTTTTTTTATTGTAGCTGAACTTCAAGTATTTGAAAACAAAACGGCTATTGCTGGCCCAAGATATCTTCTCATCTATAGGATAATATCCTCAATTCCTTCACCTAACTCTCATAGGATATTCTAGTATAACAGCTCAAATCCTTACTTAACCCTAGATGAAATTTTTACTCATTTAAGTTGATTATTAGTTGACACCCTAAGGGTTGGACAGTTAATTCCTCTCCTAAAAATGACTTTTATTATTTTTTTCAGTAGGATCAGGCCCATTATTTAATTTCTAGGCTCCCTAAGAAATGTATGACTCAGTATTAAAGTCGACCTCACCCTAGACTGAATCCCTACAGACAATACTTTCAAAGAAGCAAGCCATATATATATATATATATATATATATTCACAGAATGTTGAAAGATATAAAAATTATCTTGCCCAATCTCCACATTTTACAGATGAAAAAACTGAGTTCCAAAGAATTTGAAAAGTGATTTGTCCAAGGTGACAATTCAATGACTAAAAGTCTCCTGAATTCCACCCCAGTTTTTTTGTTTTTGTTTTTTGAGGTTTTTTCCCCCACAACATCACACTGTCAATAACCTCCCTTTGGCCTGAGGAAAATGTCTTTGAAGCAAATTACTGGAACCACCTGGCTGGAGAATCACAAACTGATCTGCTCTCAGGCTTAACTCTGCTGTTTGGCAGTAGATTTGATTCAAGAATTCAAGGAGGTGGGGTGGGGCTGGGACCAGAGAAGGGGTTTCCCTGCTGATTCTTACAGGTGGAATGTATTAGCTAACAAGTCTGCACCAGTGTCAGGAAGGTAAGGGACTACGTCCGGTTGTTCAATGACACGGAATCATTCATTAAGTAATGTTTCCTTTGTAACAGTTCCAAATTAATCTCAGTCTAGAGATCTGCACTCTATCCCAGACAGGCCTTTTCTCTCATGGAAGCTTTTGATATCTGGGAAGGTTGCCTCCTCTCATCCAGGACAAGTCACTCTTGGGATCTGTCAAAGCACATCCCAGGTAAATTAAATCTCTTCCATTTCACTGGCAATTTTGAGGTGAATGGGGCAACGTTCTCCAAACTCTTGCCAAAAGGGGCTTGCAAACCTAGGGAATAAAATCCTTAAAACTTGCCTATAGAACGGCCTGGTGCTTTGCTGCATTGCCAATAGGCATTAAACCTACTTCAGCAGCCAAAGTTCTGGAGCATTGCCAGCCTTTCAGAACTAGGAGAAGAAGCCCCAGGCCCCTTCCAGCTGGGAGAAGCTACCTGAAAACAGGAAATTTCTGGGGGGAAAAAAACCGTAGGCAGAGGAATGTAAAAATCTAAATGAGCCCTACCAAAAGCCTCAGGGTCAAATAATAGCATTTTAGAGCTGGAGAAGATTGTGGAGATATTGACATATTATCTCCTTCCTTTTTCAGATAGGGAAATAGAGGTTTTGAGAGGTAAATGACCTGTCCATAACTTAAAAGTCTAGTCCCCTTTCCCTTATACCACACTTAGCAAGAAACAAGTGAAAATATCCTTCCACTGTTATATCTCAGCATGTATCCTTTGCCTAATTGCTTTCTCATCTTGGATCATAATTTTTTCTTTCCATATCCTACCTTCAAAAAATTACATTGGTGAGGTAGCCTGAACAATGTCCAGAAAAAGGGGGAAAAAAAGATCAGTTGTCACAGTAGGAGACATGATTAATCAGGGAACAATTGCATCCTCCATTGGTAGCCCCATAATATCAAGAGATCTAAAGGAAACTACTTGGCACATTGGGTAATTTCCCCATGGAATATGCCCAGAAAAAAATAGGTAAGAGTTGTCTTGTGTAATCATGTATACATGGATATCCACATGGATGAAGTCAACAATAAATAAAATTAGCAGAGTACTATTTGCATAAATCTTAAAGTATCAAGTATAGTCACAGTGTATAAAGTCTCATCTCCTTCTTTAAGTGTAGTTTCTTGAATAAAAAATAGTTATCATACTAATCCTGCATCTCCTATAGTACCTAGCCCAGAGAAGTGATCATAAGCCCTTAATGAATTTTGTTCTTAAATAATGACAGCTAGCATTTCTATCAAGACTTAAAGTTTGTAAAATGCTTTGAAAATATTTTCCTCTTAACCTCACAATAACCCTGGAAAGTTATTGCTATTATGAACTCCATTTTATAGATTAGGAAACTGAAGCAGATAAAGATTAAGTGATCTGTTGAGGATCACACAACTAGTGTTTGGGTCAGATTTAAACCCAGGTTTACCTAACTCCAAGTTTACTACTCAGCCTGCAATTTTGTCCTGACTACAGATTTGCCTTTGCTATCTCAAATTTTAAGACTGACATTGTAACTTAAATTAAACTATTTAAGTATATGTTTTACATGTCTCCTTTTCTCCCCATTTAAAATTATCAAAATGATAGAAGTAGGAAATTTCAGGGCCAAGGGATGGGAAATAGGAGGCCTAGTCTCTTTCCTGAGATTAATTCCTAAAACTAAAATAAAATTCAACCTGTTAGCTAAATTTGGCATTTTTCCTATTAAAATACCTCCGTAATCAGTTCAACATGTGAGAGATACATCTAACTGGACCACACAGCTGTGGGGCAGGGAGAAGGTGGAAAATGGAGCTAGTTTCTACTCTATAGTGTCATCCATGTATTTTACCAGTTTTATGTTCATAAGTCATGACACATCATTTACTTGGAGGTATATACATTCATAGAAAAAGCAACAGACAATCTACCTACCATAACTTCAAATATAAATAGAACAATTGTACAACAATAATTTTTGGTCTGTAAGCCAATGAGTAAAACTCTTTCTTGAGCATTCAAGTCTAAAGTCATGATAAAAATGCATTGACAATCAACACAGATTTAATCTTAAGTTATCACATGACAAACTTGCATCCCCTGATCTCTGGAGAGATTCAAAGTAATTCAAGTCCTGGGTCACATTTCAAGGGAGAAAAAGTAGACTCTCAACCAATCATTTCCACTCTATTATCTTTCCCAACCTATTGCATTTTACTGCAGGATTATGAAATGAAAGATAAGCAAAATATAAGTTTTGTTGCTTTTATTTCTTCCTATTCTCAAATAATGTCAATGACAGAATCATTTTCTATTGTTTTTTAGGAGTCCTTCAACTCAATGTGTTATCCATCAGTATTATACTAATATCTTAATTTTATATTTTGGTTTCAGTTTCACAAAACCCTTTATTAAGCAGCTTGTGCCTAACTATTCATTTGAACATGCTAGGAACTGTCCAAGGAACTGAATCTCTGTTAGATAAATAATTAGGATATTCCCAGAAATGCACACTATTCTGTCACTCATTGTTTCCATAGAAGGACTATTAATAGAATAACAGAATTACAGATTTGAAGTTAGAAGGAACTATAAAGATAGTGTACTCCAATCCCCTCATCTTATGGAGGAGGAAAATGATATTCTCCACAAAGTTTAGGTGACCTGCCCAAAGTTACACAGGGAGCAAATAATACAGCTAGGATTTGAGCCCCACTTTTCTGACTTTCCAAATCTAGATAAATTTTTCATCAATCTGGTTATAAAACAATTCTACTTAGAATTGACAAACATGTTTGTAAGATGATCAATAATTTCTAGACTATGTAATTATTTTTACAACATGCTGCAAGTCTGAATTTTTGTAATTTTTTTTCTTATGGTGGACAATGTAAAATTAATAAAGCTAGCACCAAAATAATTTACTTGATCCAACTTTAAATGCAAGATCTGAAAGCACCTAACTGCTAAGCGGGAATAATTTTCATTGTACTCTTGCTCAGATTTCCTATCCTCCTTACCACTTATGCCACAAAGTTTGAACTATACCATCTAAACCTGAATTGTATTGCTGTTACCTTCCTTAGAAATTTAATGCCAATTGGACTCCTGAAAAACAATGTCTAGGTCAGGTTACTCCCTGCCAGAGAAAAGAGGAGGGGAGAGCTCATTTTGAAGCCTTTAGGAATGATTCTCTAGAGACAACAATCTCTCTTAAATTTGAAACCCATCGACAACTGTCACAATGCTGACTGGCCTTGGAAATTTCCCTCATAACAAGACCATTTTGTGCAGCCAATGAAACTGACCAAATCCTTGATAAGCTATCTCTGAAGTGCATAATATGCCAAATATGTTCTTATCATCTTCACCTGTGTGCTTTCACAACTCATTTGATACTCTCCTTCTTTCTCTTCACTTATACAATTTATTTCCTGCCTGCCTGCATACAGGGGCATGCCCCAATTAAGTATAATTGGGTTGAAAACATAGGAAAGTCAGTGATATGAGAAACTCAGCTAGTCATAAGAAATTACTGCGCAGCTAAAACTAAAACTCCCTGAGCAAGTGAATTGTTCCTCTTTTTATTTGGTAAATATGGCTCCATTTTTCAGACTAACATTATTTCTCTCTTTCTTGACTAAAAGACAATATTGATGGCAACTTCAATAGCCTTGTTTCTCTTTTCCCACGTGAAAGCAGTTTTCAAGGAAAACTTCCTCCATAAACATGGCTTTTTCAGTGTTTATGATATAAAAGTTACCTCTCTACCTAAACCTTCATACAAGGCATAAAAATTTTGTAACTTCCTGTAAATGGCAAATCTGGTCACAGAGCTAGCCTACTGTGTTTATATATCAATTATAATGAAAATAACAATAATAATAATAATAACAACCAATATTACATATATTACTTCAAGGTTTACAAAACAATTTCTCTACCTAATCTTATAAGAAACTCCAGCCATTTTTGTAAATATCTAAATAAAATCAGCCCTGTTAAAGAACAGCCCTATTAATAACCAACCTTAATTATAAAAATGGCTAATATTTACAATTCTCTAAGGATTGCAAAGCATTCTCTCTCTCTCTCTTTCTCTCTCTCTCTCTCTCACACACACACACACACACACTCATATCTTCATATCCACATACATATAAATCTTAATGTCTGTATAAAATTTCATTTGCTCTTTACAATCACACTATGAAATTAATGCTATTACTGTTCACATTTTACAGATTATAATAGTGAGGTTAAAAAAGGCTAAGGGATTTGTCCAGGATTATACAGGTAGTAACTAAGTCAAAATTTGAATCCAGATCTTATTTTTATCAAGTCTAGTTCATTAGGCACTGTCATGCTGCTGCTTAATTCCTTGTATGTTCAGTATGTTTTCTCAGAATTGAAGCAATTCACCACTTTCTCCCTCATCCCCATCCCTACCGTAGGCAAGGTAAAAGATGAAAAAAAAAAGATGATGGGAATAGCTATTTCAACCAAATATTTGAGCAGAATTAAGGTACTTTTTAACAGAAGTTCTCCTCCCTAACACACAAACCTTGTGTTCCCCCACCTTGGGTATAATTACTATAGTTTAAATGATTCCTATGTACAAAGCATTGTAAATACAAAGTTATTCCAAAGTTACAAAGTTTCCCTAAAATGCAGGCTCTGCCTTTATAAATGTTATTATTTAGAAGGAGATTTAAAATAGACAGGAATAGACAATATGATTTGATTCAAAGTGCATTTTAAAAATGCAAGCAAAGAAATACTTAACAAAGTCATCACTAGCCAGGAAAGACAGAGAAGAATTTATTCAACAGGAAGTTTCTCAGTTGGATTCTAAAGGGCAAATGGAAATTTAATAGGTGAATTGGGAGTAGGGCAGAGGAGAGAGAAAATATTGAGAAGTACTTCTCTAGACCATAAGAAAAGCAAAACTTGGAGTCAAGAAAATCCAGGATCAAATCCAAATTGTGACTGTGTGATCCTGAGCAAGTCATTTAATTTCTCTAAGGCTCAATTTCCTCATCTGAAACACAGAATTTAAAATACCAATAGTATTAATCTTACAGAGTTATTGCAAGGTTTAAATCATATAATTTATGTAAAGTATTTTGTAAACTTCAATATGTTCTATAAATGTATTATTCTAATTCCAGTTATTATTGTCATTCCTTATAGAGGAAACAACATGAAGGTAAGAGATCTCAGAGCATGCTTGGGAGACAGAGCAGTCCAGTTTAGCAAGAGCATTGATTGAATGGAGGAGGTTATAAGAAACAACTCTACAAAGATAGGGTATGGGTGTAAGGGTCTCAATTTTCTGATATTCTTTGCCTAAAATGGTGCTAATTATACCTTTAATGAAAAATCATCAAAGGATATGAAATCAAGAATACATGATGAAAACTTGGATTTAATAGTAATTATCAAATTTCTTTTGCTTCTGCCATTCAGAGAGTCATTTTAAGTCCCAATAGCAGCTTATGTAAACCATAAGAATCAGGAGAACAAAAATACCACACATATACACTGCAAATATGTTTATCTGAAATTTTAGCTGCCATGTTGAAGATTAGGGTGCAGGAGGTATAGGGCATGCTTGAATAATTGTCAAAACAAAGTCTATATCACTTGAAGCTGCTTGTCTCTGGACTCCTTTTTTGTTTTATAACTTTTTTTCTGTAGTATTTTCCTCTTCAGATTTATTTTCCTGATCCCACTTAGTTATATTATTACTTTGCCCCAATATCCATGGAGGTATTTCCCAAATTTTTACTTATGTATAGCAAGCAGGACTTTGGAAAGAGTGGGGGAAAAGAGATCATGGAAGGCTTGACCAAAGTTCTCAAGAGTGATACCAAATTGTGAAGGCTAAGCAAGATAATGTAAATTTTATATGGTAGGCACTAGGGAGGCACTGAAGAGTTTTGAGGATATGCAATATCTAGATCTATTCTAGAATGGATGGGATTGATGTAATTACTGAAGATATTAATACATAAAATCTGACTGTTGAAAGTAGTTTTCTAATCTCCCAAAGGAATCCTTATTATCCCATATCTGAAAAATAGTGGTCCAGCCTCTCTTCAAAGACTTCAAAGGAAGGGGAATCCATCCTGCTCAAGGCAGCCAATCCCACTTTGGGACCACGCTATTTGTTAGAAAGTTATTCCTGTTAAGAAAATTTTAAATTTAACCTCTTCCCAACACTTAGCCATTGCTTTGGCATCTACCCCAAGTCAAATAAAACAAATCTAATTCTTCCTTGGGACCACAATCCTTCAAATTGTTGAAGATAGCTTTTAAGTTCAACCCCTACTGCCCCAACTTGAGTATTCTTTTCTCCATGCCCACTTCCATCAACTGATTTTCTTATGATATGGACTGATTGCCTCCCACTGGAAGGCATTCCTGCACTGCCACTAAAATCAATGCACTTAAACTATTTGTTGTTCTTGTTGACTTGTTTTTTCAGTTATTTTTTATTCTTCCTGACCCTATTTGAGGTTTTCTTAGTCCTGTTTGTCTCGGTTTCCTCATCCATATAATGAACTGGAGAAGGAAATGGGCAAAATCACTCCTGTATCTTTGCCAAAAAAAATCCTAAAAGGAGTCATGATGAAACTACTGAACAATATGACTTAGACTTATGAGTTCATGGGTACAGAGAACTGGTGGATGAGGAAATGTCCTCCAAAGAAAATCAATTGACATTTTCTCTATAAGTTGACCTTGGAAAATTGTTTAGAGCACTACGTCAGTCAGTCACTTAATAAATGTTTAATAACTTTTTACTATGTACCAAATGCTATGAGGTAAGAAGGGATTTGAACCTAAATCTTCAGGGCTCTGAGATCAACTTTCTGTTCACCACACCAAGCTGCCATTCTGCCTGACACGTAGTAGGCACTTAATATATTTCTGTCATTGTCTGATATACATTTTTACCTCATTTAGTTGACATTGTAAAATAAGGTCTTCCCAACCATGTGAATTTTCCAGGCAACTGAAGCTTGTTACACTTTTAAACATCAAAACTCATATTATTTTAACCATCTAAATGAAAAATATTCTAAAATGTATCACTCCATGTATTGACTTCTTTAAGTCTTCCCAATCTGGTAAGAACTTAAGAAAAGTTTGCTAAACATCATCTTCAAAGCACCAAGGTTACCTCCATATACATAAACTCCTATCAAAGTAGGGTTTTATTGTAGAAAACAGAGAATTTATGATATTGTTTAATCATTTATTAATGCCTCAGGACCATCATTAGTTACAATGATTATTATAACTGCCAAAATATGGTTATGTCCTCAAGGGTTACTGAGATGTGAATGGTCATTTTTCCTATATTAATATACTCCAAATATAGATTTTTTCTTCTATCTTTCTTTGATATATATGTATATATATAATATATAATTTTGCATTGTTAACATTATTTTAATGGTGTTTTATTTATCAGTATACTCCATTTCCTATGGCTATAAAATAAAAATTAATATTAGCCCATTGAATTGTCAGTCAACTGGTATTTATTAAAGGCCTACTATGCAATAAACACTATGCAACAAATAGTGTTAAACCACTATAAAAATGAAAGGTATTGTTATTTTTATAAGAAACATCATTATACAAGATTTTAGGTTATTCATCCTCAAGATAATAATTGTAATAATAGAAGAAAGCATAAAAGAAAATGTCCATTCATTTAAAATTATTGCATTAGGAGTTAATAGTACTAGATTCTATGCTAGATACTACCTGTGAAAGTTATAGGATGCTAAGTGATTTAATCCTCAGTACTCCAGTTTCTTAAGTGTGTAATAGGGAGATAATAAATGCATCACTTGATGATTTTTAGAGTTATAACAAATTGAAAGTGTAACTCAATGTACAAAAATCTCTTAGATCATTTTATTATATTTGAGAGAATAATATATTTAGCATAATGACTCATAATAAATGCTAAATAGATGTTTTTTTTTCTTTCTATAACATGGAAGAAGGGAAGAAAAAAAGGAGCTGGGGTAAAGAAAAAGGAAAAAAAAAGATGTTAAAGGAAAGGAAGAAGGAAAAGAGTGGAAAGAGAAATGGAAAAAGAAAAGGAATAGAGGGGGAAAGAAGAAAGGAGGAAAGGATGGACAAGTGAATAAACAAGCACCTGATTTGATGTTCAGATGTATAAGGCCCTTGACTTTGTGCTAAACTCTAAAGTAGGTTGCAGTTCCTTCTCTATTTACTGATATCGCTGATGGTCAATAAGTACCTACTACGTGCCATATATGCTAACCTTGGAGGATAAAAAGATAGTCTCCATTCTTGAAAAGTTCACAATCTAATAAGGAACATAATATAGAAATAATTATGTTATTTGATATATAAGAACTGTTTGATTTCATAGCTTGATTGGACATCCTTGGACATCTACCAAAATTGGGAATGGGGAGGTCTTCAAATTGCAGGAATACCATAGATACCAGGTAGAAGGTACTCATGATAGAAATTATTTTTAGGCTTAATTGGTACAACGGCTAGTACCCACCCTACCAATCTCCTCTGTCTTTAAGTATTTTGTATTATTTTGTATTTAGTCTATGTTTATTCTATATATAATTGTTTTCCTCATTAGAACGTAAACTCTGGAACTAGAAATTATTTCATCTTTTTATCATTGTATACTCAGTATATATGTATATAGTGGGTATATATATCTATGTATTGGGTATGTATATCTATATATACTGCTAAATATGTACTATATCTACTGCTATATCACAGTGTCTAGGATATAGCAATATTTAATATTAATTGACTGATTCCTATCACTCTGAATAAATGTAAAATTCCAGCAAATCCCTCTCTTAGTTTGCTATAAGATTCATCTCTTTTAAGAAAAAATTATGCTAACCTAAATCGAAGTTATCCTCCAAGCACCCCCACATCATTAGGGTTCATAACGAGGTGACTGCAAACTAGAACCAGTCTCCTAGATCTATCTTAATCAAACTCCTGCCACTAGGCTGATTGAGGAAGTATAATATCAGCAAAAGAGGACTCCTAGGTTTGAGGAAGAAGAGACCCATAAATGGCGCATTTTCCTGGGTCAGCTTGTGCCCAGTGAAGCCAGGAAAACTCCCATTTGAATAAACATTATAGGTTTTCCAAGGAAGGCTGAGTGTTTTCTCCTTGAAAACATATGTCCCATCAGATAGAGGTTCTCAAAGACTGTAAATATAGTGCTACCAAATGAATAAAGATGGGGTCATCAATGTTCATTCCTCAGGCCTTCTGCAGGAAGTGTGAACTGCATCACCTACCCCAAACAGAGCCAAGCATTGTGCCCTTCAGCAAAAGCAAACATCCTTCGGTTGAATATTTAACAGAGAACCACAGCTTATCACTTTCAGAAAAATATCTTTATATATTGTTGCACAACTAGGTTGATAACATCTTCACCAATTTTGGAAGGCCAGAAAAGAAAAAAACTAGTATGTTTCTCATTCTAATTTTCTTTCCTTTTCAAAATCTGGACCATTCCAGTCATCCGCAGTAAATTCATGTATTTCTTTTTCTTTCCCACCCCTCCACCTCTGTCCTACTGTCAACTAAATTAAAAGGTAATTCACCTAACTAGAGCCATATCTAAGAATTTTTGTACCTGGACAAGGATAACAAATCACACATGGGGCAAGTGATATGGAATGTGTCTTTTAGATGAAGGTAGAAAGAGAGTAGAGGAGATTACCATCTGGTAGTTTCCCATTTAAAGTAATTATTCTTAACTGGATTCTAAGTTCTACTGTCTGTATGTTACTGGAGTCTTTTTAGTTTTTAGTATTCATTTGTAAAATTAATAAACCATAAATTTCGCATTCTGGAACAAAATTTCTTAGTTACACCTCTGCTCTCAAAATCACTACCACAGGGAAGTAGACAAAAATTCTGGATTAATGAAGTATTTATTAAACTTTGAAATTAGGCTAACATATTCCAAACATGTTAATAGATAAGTTATTTATCTTAGGATCATTGTTTTGTGGTACTAATTCAACCCTGCATTTGACATATGAAGAAACTAAGATAGAAAGATTAGATGACTGATCCAAAGTCACATGCTAATGAATGGCAGAGCAGAGAGCAAAGTAGAATTCAATGATACCTTTTTCTGTCAAAGCATCTTTGTCCTATACTAATCTAAAATTATGTTTCAAAAATCTTTAAAATCAATACAATACAAAGTGAAGCATCCCTTCTATCATGAAGATTCACAAAAGCTAAATTTGTTATTTGTGCCATCAACCTGATATTATAATAAATAATGCTGCTGATAATTTACGCATATTCAGTGCTTTGAAGTTTACAAAATACTTAACAATCCAGTGATTATAGCAGCATAGTATCATTATCTTCATTTTATACATGCTAGAGATTTAGAAAAGTTAACATGACTTGCCAAAGTCACACAGCTATCAAAAAGTAGACTTGGAATTTGAACCCAGATTTTAAGTTCAGTAATTTTTTCTAATATACCATGTTAGAGTGAACCCATGAGTTCCAGCTCCATGGTATAGTAGCTGTATTGGCCTTTAGCAGGTATTGTTCAGCCTTTCTGAGTCTCCATTTCTTATCTATAAAAAAAAGGGATAGTACCTACATTACCTGCTCACAGGTATGGATCAAATAAGACCATGTGTGAAAAATGTTTTCCAAAAGCCAAAAACCACTAAATAAATGTGAGCTGTTGTTCTATTTAATTAAATTAAAGAGTTATTAAAGGGCAGCTGGTGATACAGTGAATAGAGTACCCAGTTTAAATTCAGAAGGACTCATCTTCCTGCATTCAAATCTGCTCTCAGATACTTACTGAAGCTGGGTGAGTCATATAATCCTTTATACCTCAGTTTACTCATTTGTAATATGATCTGGAGAAGGAAATGGCAAAGCTCTCTGGTATTTTGACCAAGAAAATATCAAATGGAGTCACAAAGAGTCAGACTTGATTGAAATGACTGAACAACAAAAACAGCTATTAAGTACCATCTAAGTAGGAGAGACTGTGACTTGTTGGATCCACCAGGATGTAAAGGGACTCCAGGGCTCGAATGTCTCCTCTCTGAAGGAGTTTGCCTTCTATTTGAAGGAGAAAGTATAGGTGGCACAGAACATGCATATGTAAATGAAGATAATTTTAGGAGATTCAGAGCACTGAACAACTGAAAAAAATCAGAAAAGGACCAGGATGCCATCAGGTATCCAAGATAACCTTAAGGTAAGCTGAGGATTTTGGAGGGAGGGAAGGCATTTCAGGTTTAAAAAAAGCCTATGTTGAGGTCTATGTAAGATGAGTTAGACTGTGAGCTTGGAGATTCAGGAAGGTCCAGAATAACTAATAGTTCAAGTACAAACACATAGTACATAATAAAATAATAAAGTCAGTTTTATTCAGGGGACATACTTACAACATGAAGAGCAGTCAAAGAAGAGAGTAAAAATGTGTCAAATCCTCTGGAAATTCAGGTAGAATTGGGTACAAAAATTCAGTCATGTCTGGATTTTTATAGTATTCTGATCTTGGTTGAACAGGTCCCAGCATTGGGGAATGGGAGTGAGGAACCTGGACCTGGATCTCATGCTTGTTGGAGACAGGGAAAAAATTCATGAGAAATTGGCAGCCAGTTGATATTCAAACTTCTTGGAGGGAAAGGCGGCTTTGGGCCAGTCAGTACTGTAGGTCTTACTCTAATGAGTGACTCAGGGGTTTTGAGCTTCCCTGGGTTTCTTTGTTTAACAGGGTGGGGAGACTACTGGGTTCATTACAAACTTTGAATGCATGAAGGGGATTAATATGAAATAAATCTGGAAAGGTAGGTGGAAAACAGATTGTGGATAGGGCTTGATTGCCAAGCTGAGGAGTTTGTATTTTTATCCTGTCACTGAAAATTTTCAGCAGAAGAGTGCTGTGGTCACACCTGGGTATTAAAAATATTAATTTAACATAATTTTTATATAATTACACATGTATATATATATATAAAATATTATATAAGATTGATCATCACCTGAGGCAGGGAAGAAGAGAGGAAAGGAGGGATACAATTTGAAACTCAAAACTTAAAAAAAACCTAAATGTTTAAAAAATTGCTTTTACATGTAATTGAAGAAAAATAAAACATTATTTAAAAATTATCAGATTTCAGAGGAAAGAATGGAGAAAACAAACTCAGAAGCAGAGTAAATAGAAAACTATTACTATAGTCTCTATGAGAGATTATAACATCCATGAAGATCTCAGAGATTATTTTTAATAATAATCAATATCTAAATTATATCAATAGTACTTAATAATTTTAAAGTAATTTGACACATATTTTATTTAGTTCTTACAAAAAGTCTGTGAGTTGGTAGTCAATATACATTCAATATGTAGCTAATATGTGTTAGGCATTTTTCTAGGTTCTGTGGTGACAAAATAAAAGTGAAATAGTCCTGGCCCTTATTCAACCGAATGAAATAGATAGGTAGATAGATAGATAGATAGATAGACAGACAGACAGACAGATAGATAGATAGATGGCTGACTGACAAATGTGTGTGAGTGTGTGTGTGTATATATAAGTTAATTTTAAGAAAGAGTTACTACCAGGGGAGATGAGGAAAGGCCTTTGTAGGTGGTAGTAGTATTACCTCTATTTTTCAAGGATATTTTTAAAGAAACTGAGATTTACGTAACTCATCCAAAATCAAAAATAACTATCAATGACATGTCTCTTGACTTTAAACTATGGCTCTTTACACCAGACTATGCTGCCTCTTTAATCATAGTTTAACACTGGAGGAATAGAAAACATCCTTGTTATTAAACACTTGCCTAAGGTCCGGGGTACTCTTCTAATAACAGTCAAATATAAAGCATTTTGGAGAAAGATGATTTTTTTTAAATCCCTCATAAAAGATAAAGAGTAAAAGACTTGCCCACAAAGAAAAAACAGCTGTAGAGAGTATGAAGGAAAAATAAGCAGTTAAATGAGTGGTTTGATATGTAGGGTGATGGAGAGGTCTAATTGACCTCAAATATCCTAGCTACCACCCTGCCATAGGTGCTTAAAATTCCCAGAATAATCACATCCCGGAAGGCACTGAAGGTTCATATTTATATGCCAATATTTTATCTAGAGGCAGAAACACTTAACGTTTTTATTAGTCATTAATACATTACAAAAACTTACCATATTTGTGTATCTACCAAAGTCTGAGAGAATGGGAAAGTCAGTTGAGATGGAATAAAAGGAATAAAACAAGCCAGAATCATAAGGCACTACTAAGGAAGGCCAGGTGGGAGGCCCTGAAGTAGTCAGTCAGTCATCAAGCAAACAAGAAATTATTAAACACCTACTATGTGTCAGGCACTGCTAAATACTAGTAATACAAATAAAAAATAATCCCTGCTTTCAACGAACTCACAATCTATAGGAGAGACAACATGGAAACAAATATATGCAGATAAGATATATGTAATATAATTTAGAGATAATTGATAGAGGGAAGGCTCTAAGATTCAGGGGAGATTCTTGTTAGAAGATATGGTTTCATCCAAGAGATAGCCCAAAGAAGGCAGGAGTCAGAGGTGAGGAGGGAGAGGATTCCATTAATGGGAGACAGTCAGTTAAAAATGAATCATCCCAATTCTGTTTATCCTGTCTTCCTCTTATGGCACCTTTCCCCTTCCACTCAAGAGAAACAAAATGGTTCCTGCTCAATTTAAACTCTTGAGGCTCTTAGGCAAGAGTTGTATTCAATTATTCAACAAATATTTATTAAGTACTTACTGTATACAGAATACTGCCCTAGAGAATGGAAGACTTAAAGTTTAAATAAGAAACATTCCCAATTCCTAAGGAGTTTAGATTCTTGAAGCTTTATAAAGAGCATGAAACATATACAACTTGGGGAGACCACAACAGGCAAAACTTCTTTCAAAATAAAGATTGGTGGTGTTAGTTGGATAAATTTTCCCAATGACTTGACTACATTAAAAGAGGTATAGTATCCAAGACTATGGAGGTATCAATCCCACTATTTTCTGTCATGCTCAGATTATATCTGGGGTACTCTATATTCCTTTCCGAGCAGCAACTTTTAAGAGGAATACTGATAATATTGAGACTGTCCAGAGAAAGGTAATCAAGACAGGGAAGGACCTATGTAGCTTGTACCCTATGATGATATATGGAAGGAACTGAGAAATTTTAACCTGAAAAAGAGAAGCCTTTTAGGGGATAAGATAGCAGTTCTTAAAGGGTTAGATTTGTTCTGCTTGGTCCCAGAGAGCAGGAGTAGGAAAACCAGGTGAAAGGTGCAAAGTGTCAATGTAAAGCTTGATCTGAAGGGGAAAACAATAAAAATAACTTTGTAAACATCAATTATCCAAAAGTAGAATGACTAAGCTGGACTCAAGGGGGTTCCATGTAACTTGAAGTCTTCAAATATCATTTGTGGGGTATTATAGAAAAAAAGATCATTGTTCAGAGTGGGGCTAGATGGACTTGGAGATCTTTCCAACATCCCTGTAATTCTATGATATATGTTATGTGCCATTTCCCTTTGATGAACCTGTAGACTGGGCCAAGATATCATTTTTACACAAGAAACAATCAAGTCAGTTTTTTTTTTTTTTTTTAATGATGTTTCCTGGAAGACTAAATTGTACAACAATAAAAGAAGAACTCAAAATGAGTCGAAGTACTGATGGGAGAAACCTCCCCACAGCATCCCCAGTGGGTGATGGATGCTAGCATAGATCACACACTCCTAAGATTTCTCATGTTATAAATGACTCAGAAGGTGGGGAAGCTTTCCCAGGCTTCACATCTCCTTTTTTGAGGAACTCCACTCCCTCCCCACCTCTCCACAGGGAAAAGGAGGAGTCACACAGCTGTGAGGAATCTGCTCGTGCCTGACCTGGGGTCAACAGTGGGCTGTGTGACTATAACAATGACCTATGGAGTTCTAGAATCTCCGCCTTCACCTTCTGGAGGATTTTTCACAGCTCTGCATTTTTGGAGTGAAACTCGCCATTTTTTCCACCATAGGATGGAGAATAAAACCCAAATGTGATTTCAATTAAGGCAATAACAAATTCATGAGGGAGCAACCCTCACCATCTGTCTAGAAAGAGAGTCAGAGATCCCCATGAATAGCTTCACAAACCATCTAAATAAATCAGACAGATCAAATAGGCTTTCTAAAAAAGACAAAAGATCAAATTAATAGTAAAACTGCCTTAATTCCCAGCACATTGTTTAGTTACATAATTTATCACTTCGCATTTGCATAATTAGGTGGGATTTTCCATTTAAACTCCTCAGCATCAATGCAACAGGCAGCATGGAAGAAACCTAAGTAATTTGGGACTGACTGAAACATGGTTTCTGTAGCTGATTCTAAGCAAGCTTTGAAAGAAAATAGTTTTAGTGGCTAAAAGATGAATATGAAGTTGTAAGCACTTTATTCTTTTATTTTTCAGCTTTTTAAGAGTAATACAACTTTACCCCAGTGAATATTTGGGTATTTATTGACTAGATATGCCCCTTCCGGGGACACCACTGTTTCTTTAAAAATGGAAACCATTGACCCAGACACCTAGGTTGGTAAGCTCCCAGGCACTCTGGACTTTTCACTCCTCTGACCCTCCCATACTCATTTGCTAAGTTAATTCCATTTCCACATCTTTTGCTTATCTATTCTTTTAACTAACATGGCCACCACCCTTATTACCATGGTCTGTCCTATTAGAATGTAAGTTCCTGAAAGAATGGAAATAAGTTTGTAATGGTTTTTGTTGTTGTTGGTTGATTGATTTGTTTTTTGGCTTATTTTTTATCTCCAGAGTTTTGCACAATGTAGAGCTTATAGCATGAGCTTAATAAATATTTGTTGACAGACTGATTGATTCAGATCATCAGATCTCTCATCTGAATTACTGTAATCATCTTTTAAATTTCCTGGTTTCCTTTCTGCTCTTCTTTAATTCTCCAAACCATTCTACAAACAATTGCTGACATTATCTTTTTTTTTTTTAAATAGAACTATGATTTTTCTAGTATAGGAATTCCTGAGGAAGCTGCCTCTACCAATGCAGAAATGAGTATTTGCTCTGCTGCTTATTAAGAGAGTTGTCCAGTATGTGGAGAAGTGGAGAGACTCATATAGGATTCTACAACCTGTATTTCTCATAGTAGGACTTGAATCTCAATGTTCCTAATGCACAGGCCAGCTTTCTAACTAGGAAGTTTTCTATTGCTTCTCCAGCTTTTCTCAAGAATCTTCAATGTCTTCTTATTTCATTTAGGATGAAATATAAACTTCTAAGGCTTAATACTTAAGACTCACTACATTCTAGGTAGGCTTCAGCCTACCTTTCAAGTCTTGTTTCATATTACTCACCTTTTTTATATACTCCACATTCCAGTCAAACTGGTCTATTTATTGAGTCTTCCTCAACCTTGGTACCCCATCTTCAAGCACTGTGCATTCATAAAGCCTGCTGCTCACACAACCTCTTTTCTGTCTCTAACTCTCAGAATACTTATTTTTTCAAAATCAAATTCAGGTGGTGTTCCCCTTATAAATCAATCAATCAATTATTAGGGAACTACTGTACCAGGCACTAGGGATACAAACAAACAGAATGAAACAATCCTTAGTCACAGTGTTCTTACGTTCTTGTGGAAGACATGAGTATAAAACCCACGAATGTAAAATCAATACTTATACATTCTCATACACACAAAGTAGGAGAGAGAGTACTAGCACTTAGGTAGGATCAGGAAAGGTTCCATATAAAAGATGGTTCTTGAATTACTATATGAGATTCTATATGAGATGGAGGTAAAGAGGGAGTGATCAGTGTGGAAATTTGTTTCACCAGGTTATGATTATATATTTAGGGCATTATTCTCTTTTTTTTATTATTCAGTGGGGGTGGAGGGTGAGAGTCTAGGAAGAAGAATAGATCAATAAAAGAAAAACATATTCGGGATAGTATTTTGGGAAGGGGAAAGGAAGGTGGGAAATATGCAGGAGGAAACAGATGATTTTTTAAATAATTTTTTAAATGTTATCATACTAATAGATGGATTGGGAGAAAGACAACAGTGCTTTTGTTTTCTAAAAGTTCTACCTTGTATGAAAGGCAAAGAATATAAAGAAGAAACACGTGAGTACAAAGTCCATGAATAGAAGAATAAATTCTAAGGTAAACTACAAGAAGAAAAGATTAACAAAGGGAAATGTATTAAATTGACATTTCTTAAAAAGGGATGCCACAAATGATTTTTATTGAAATTAAAAATGCCTCAGGGATAAGGGAAGAAAATTTACTAAACTCTTTTATGGACTACACAAAGCAATGACAGGAAACTTAAAAAATGAGAAAACAGAAGAGAGAAACAAAATTGGTGGTGGAGACATAATATAGTAATCAGAGGGGCATTTGGAATCAGAAAGACATGAATTCAAATTTGAAATGTAATACTAATTTTATATAAATGTACATATATATGTTATCGAATTTATCTGAACCTCTATTTCCTCATCTGTTAAATGGGGTTAATCATATCTGTAATAAAATCCTGCAATTTTTGTGAAACTAAAATGTATATAAATCATCTTTCAATTAAAGTATAATATAAATATGAGTTATTATTAGACAAAGCAAATTAATATAGACCAGCAAATTAGTACCAAAAAAATAAACTACAGAGACTAAGGGCTGATTTACATGAGGAAGAAAATGCAACTTTCACAATTATAATCCTAAAAATCGATTAAATTCACCAGCAAAATGAAAAAGAATGGGAAAATGGGAAAAAACCCAACAATTCATTTCAATCAAAAAGCACACTATACACAGGAAGACATATAAATAGTGAAAATGGGATGATAATAAAAAAATTGATTGCTCCTCAGATGATTCCAAAAAATCGGGAATGGCATCATAATTTCATATAAAGCAACAATAAAGTTGACAATTTTGGAAGAAGTAAATAGGAAAAGTACATTATATTTAAAAACCCTGAAGACAAAGAAAATATAAAATTGTATCTATGTAACTACCTATCTATGTACCAAATGACAACATCTATGTTCCTGAGAAAAATGTTAAGTTGAACTGGAAAAATTATAAGAAGATGATACATTAAAAGTAGAATTCTTTAATATTTTTCTGTTGGCACCAAGTAATCTCAAGAAAGAACCTGGGCATTTCATCCTAGAAAAAAGTAGACCAAGGATCACCATGATGGTCTGGTTTAAATACCTTAAAAGTTATTATGTATAAAAGGGACTAGATTCTTTCTGCTTAGTCCTATAGAGTAGCACCAGGAATCTTGGGTAAGGTTGCAAAGAGTCAAATTTAAGTCTGATACAAGGAACTATGTCTTAACAATTAGAGCAATACAAATGTGAAGTGAATTATTTCAGTAGTAGCAAATTTATCCCAATTGGAGATCTTCATACAAAGTCTGAATAACCATTTAATAGATATATTATCAGAGTTATTTTGATGATATTAGTTTGGCCAGGGAAGATGTAGAAAGTTCTGATGGTTACTGAACCTCTTCCAACTTTGAATTCTGATTCTAAGATTATTAATCATAAATTCAGTAAAGTAGCAGTATACAAAATAAATACTATATACATAAGAAATCACTGTCATTTCTGTTAACGCTTTTAAAAAGTAGAAAAATGGAAAATCATATAAAATAATTGCACATAATTGTTCAGAGTCAACCTACTAAGACATATTCAAGACTTATAAATCCTACTATAAAACTCTTTAAGAAATAAAGGAAGACAAATTAGAAATATATTTATTGTTCATGATTGAACTACTTTTAATATAATAAGATGATGATAATCGTTAAATTATAAACTTAATGTTATAGCAATAAAAAGGGAAAGTTTACTTTAAAATAGCTATATGAATACTAAAAATCTTTGCCACAAAAAAAAAAATCTAGAATCTGATGGGGGATTTTTTTTAAAGTAAAGACAAAGGAGGCTTAGCTTTACCAACTCTTAAACTATATTATAAGGCAGTAATCATCAAAATGATTTAGAACTAGTTAAAAATAGAAAAGTAGATCAATGGAACAGACTAGACAAGTAAGACCCAGAAGCAATGAACACAATAGTTCAGTGTTAGATAAATGCACACACACACACACACACACACACAAATTACTGGGAGGAAGGACTCTCTATTTGACAAGAATTGCTGGGAATATTGTAAAGTAGTTTGGTAGAAAATAGGTTTAGACACCAAAAGGCCCTACTCTAACTTGCCATTAGACCACAAGCTTCTAGATGCCCAGAGACATACTATTTCTTAATAGCTTACTAGGTTCCTAGAATATAATAAGATACAAAAATCCCCAGACCTTATTCATATTAGCCACTAGTCTAGACTTGAGGAAAACAAGAATGTGAACATTTAAACTTCTCTTCACAACCTGGCCCCTTCCTATTTTTTCCAATCTTCACATTATTTGCTTATGTATACTGCCCATCTATACTGATATACTTGCTTTTCTTTATAAACATTACTTCATTCCTATTGTCTGTGTCTTTGTGATTGCTGTCCCCCTGTCTGGAATGCTCTCTCCTCGTTTATACCTCTTGGAATTTTTAGCTTTTTTCAAGTTTCAGTTCAAAACACCCCTTCTAGAGGAAGTCCCCTGGCTACTATTAGTGTCTTTCCTCTTAAAATTACCAAGGTAATTATATATATATGTGTGTGTATATGTATAAGTGTGCATATAAGTGTGTATATGTTTATTTCCAGCCCTTAATACAATGTTTAGAACATCACTGAGTTCTTAATAAATGCTCATTTTATACCTGGCCATAATAAGGTTTAGAAAATTATCTAAAAATAAAAGTCATAAATATATATATATATATATATATATATATATATATATAGGGGAATATGAAAGGATCATGGACAAGAGCAGGGAGAGAGAATAGGACGAGATATTTTTCAAATACTAGACAAGAAGGAGTTTTCTAACCAAATAAAGAAGAATCCAAAAAAAAATTCATTTCAGTTGTATAAGACTTAAAAGCTTCTGCAAAGAAAAATCAATGCCACTAGAATAAGAAGATAAATTGTTGAGTATGAAAAACTATAAGCATTAAATAATTCTATGTGAGTTATTCATGTAAACAACAGATATGACTAAGATCCATTCTTTAATAAATTTCATCAATAAAAACAGTTTTGTTTCTATGTTTGTTTTTGCTGAGGCAATTGGAGTTGTGACTTGCCCAGGGTCACATAGCTAGGAAATGTTACAACATTGTATCTGAGACCAGATTTGAACTCAGGTCTTCCTGATTTCAGGGCTGGTACTCTATCCGCTGTGCCACCTAGCTGCCCCGAATTTATATATTTTCAAATGACTTTTTGACTTAAAGAAAAGGATATTATTCTTTGCTACTCTCATCTAATTTTAGTCCTGCCTGAGGAGCCTAGATTTAGATTGATAAATTCATCAAGTCTGCCCTCCAATCATTTTATAGATGAGAATAATTTAGGCACCGAGTAGATAGTAACTTGACCAGAATCATATAGGCAGAAAGTGACTGAAGTTTCATAATTAAACCCAACTTCTTTGAATTTAAAGCCAGTGTTCTCTCCCCTATACCAAACTGCATCTCTTCAGTCAAACAGCCATATGTACTAAGCATGAACATGGGCAGATAATTGAACCAGGAGAAGAGGAAAAACTATGAGACCTCTGGAACAAAGAAAAAAAAATATCTGAGAATTCACAAGGAACCATATTCGCTGGAATTTGTTCAAACAGTGACTGAGTCTCTTGTTTTAAATATCACCGATTTGTTCATTATAATCTATCATTACCTATCTCCTCAAAATGATATCTAGAAACAGAAATTTCTTCTGAATTTATATAATTAATTGTAATAATAATAATAATTACAAAACCAATTAACCTTTATATAGCACTTTAAAATTAACAGAAGATTTTCTGCACAGGAATCCTGTGAAATAGTATTTAAGATTGGAAATTAAATTCATGCAATTTTCAGAAGTAATGGGTAAAAGTTGCAAAGAGATTAATTTGTCATTTTAGGACTGATTTTTGGGAAAGCCAAAAGTGGAATGAGTTGTCATGGGAGGCTGTGGATTCCTCCCTTTATTGGAAGTCTTCAAGCAGAGGCCAGGTAGGTGACATATTGGGTATGCTATAATGTGGATTCTGTGTGTGTGTGGTGCGGACAACTTTCTAACTGAACTTCTGGCTGGAATTCTGTAGTTGAATAGTTCTAGAGCAACAGTCTCACTTACTGTATCACACTTTATATTTGTGGAGTGATTTACATAAAAAAACCACTCCCAACATCCATCATCTCAGTTAACTAGAACAATCGTGAAATTGAAGAGCAAAGATTATTATCTCCATTTTGCAAATGTGAGAGCTCAGAGAATTTGTTCATTTACCCAAAAGCTGGTATGAGCTACACATCTTCTTTTTCTCGATTTAATGTTCATCCAAATGCTCTAGATTTGCCTCTCGAGTTAAAAGAAATTTCATTTCGGTTATCTCTTCTGCTTACAAAGTTTTCACTATATCTGGTTCCATTTTCAAATTCTTAAAAACCAAACATTCTGGAATACATTGTCTCATTTGATTTTGTAAGATTCCTGCGTGTGCTCATTTAGATAATTGATTCCCAGTCCAGGACTATAATTTTCCAGGAGTAATACATTGTTGTTGTTATTGTTGTTGAACCATTTTGTCTGACTCCTTGTGACTCTATTTGGGGTTTTCATGGTAGAGATATTAGAGTGATTTTCCCTTTCATTTTACAGATGAAGAAACTGAGGTAAACACGGTTTATTAACTGCCTTGCTTGGGGTCTCACAGCTAGTGAGCATCTGAGGCCTTATTTGAACTCAGGATAGTGAGTCTTCCTGATTCTAGTCCCTGTACTCTATTCACTGTACCACTTATCTACCCTTCACAGAACATATATGGACTCATCCAAACATTTCAACAATTGTTTAAAATTTTCAAAAAAACCCCCACAAAAATAATATATATTTACTTATGTATTAGAAACACAAATTTACTATTTGTATAGGAGCAGGTTAAAAATAGTTCTAACTCTAAACCTCTTAGACTCTCTCATCTGTCTACTTCTTTACAATCACAAAACCCTCATTCAGGTCCTAATAACATTTCTTTTCTGGACTTTTGCAGCAGAGTTTTAACTGGGCTTTTGGCTTCTATTCTCCCTCCTCTTTAATCCATCTTCCATATTGTTGGATATGGATCCACCTTCCTAAAACAAAACTCTGACCATATCTCTCTGTTCTCAATAACATTCAGTCCCTACCTATTGAATCTAGAAACAAATGCCTCAGGGTAGCATTTAAGGTCCTTCAAAATCTATCTCCAGTCTACCTTTCTAGGCTTATTGTGAATTACAGTCCTTTAGGTATTCTTTGTTATGTTTCATCAAATTAAATTACAATTTTTCAAACATGGTTTTTTGTCTTCCATTTTGGTGTCTTTTCATGCCTTTGCATAAATCTTAGAATTCTTTCCTTCCTCATTTCCATATAAAATCTTTAGCTCATTTCAAGATTCAGCTCGGGGGCTATTTCTTACAAATGAAGGGAGAAGGAACAAGCATTTATTAAGTACCTACTATGTTCTAAGCACTGTGCTAAGTACTTTGCAATTATTTCATTTGATCCTCACAACAACATTGTAAGGAATGCTATTATTATCTCTATTGTGCAGTTGAGAAAACTGAGACACAGAGTCTTTAAGTGGCTTGCCAATGATCATATACTTTGCATGTGACTGAGGCTGGATTTGAACTCAGATCTCTCTGACTCCAGGCCCAACACTGTCTATTGCATCACCTAGTTGCCTTTACAAACTGCCTTTTCAACCCCCTAGTAGTGCTCTCTCCTAGCTCAAATTATCATGTATTATATATCCATTTAAATGCTATATGCTTCCAGAAGATTAGAAGGTAGGTAGCTAGTAAATACAGTGGCTAGAGCAAAGGGCTTGGAATCAGGAAGCTTCACCTTCAGGACTTCAAATTTAGCCCTAGAACTCACTAGCTGAGTGACTCTGGACAAGTTTGTCTCAGTTTTCTTATCTGTAAAATGAGAAGAAAAAGGCAAACCATTCCAGTAGCAAACCAGTGACCTGAAAACACCAAAATGAGATCACAAAAAGTAATTCAAGAACAATATAAGTTCCTTGAGAGCACAGATTTTTGTTTTTTGCCTTTGTATCCCAAGCATTTAACAATACCCAGAGTAGGAATTTAATAAATGCTTATAGAACTAAATTGGAACCATGGAGTGATAAAGATATTATTATATGTAGTTTTAGGAAGGGATAATCTAATCTAAAAGGATGAAAGATAGGAAGAGGCAGAAATAAACATTCAGAGTTAACATTTTAGTCTCGTTACTTCTATTTTCCTAAAAAAACAAAAACTAACTATGGGTTTTCTTAGAGAATAAATGCCATCCCCCAACATTGAATGAGAGAAACTAAGAGCAAAGTAAGATACCTGAAAGCTTTTTGTTGTTGTTTATCATTTCAGTCATGTAAGATTAATCATGGACTCATTTGGGCTTTTCTCATGATAATAGAGTGGCCTGCCTTTTCCTTTTCCAGCTCATTTTATAGATAAAGAGGCAAACAGGGTTAAGTTAACTTGCTTAAGGTTACACAGCTAGTAAGTATCTGAGGCTGGAAGTGAATTCACAAGAATGAATCTTCCTGACTTCCAGTCTGGCACCATTTCCACCCATTCTGCCACCTAGCTTTACATTTTATCTAGTGACTAAGTTGTCTTATTTGAGATGGCACTTGTTCCTCAAGCTAGTGTCTATGGTAACGTTTGTATCCACTCTCTCTATCTTTGTCCACTTCAAGCTTGACAGCTGGAACCTTTGTGAAGTCTCAGGGATGTATGAGGTCTCATCTTTAATATTGATATAGCTATTTTCAAAAAGTGGGAACATGACACTAGGCACAATAAGGCTCATAAATAATCCACCAGTTTGGGGAAATCAAACAGAAAGAAAAGATGACCTCTGACCTTTCATCTGCTTTAATGGCACTTTATTATGATCACAAATGGAGACAAATTCATATAGAGGAAAAATCAATTCTGCCACTTGCAAATAATTAAGACACATATATCAAGTAATGGCTTCTTTCTCCCTCCTAATTAAGTGATGGATCCCAGAGGAGCACTAACTTGGTCATCACAAACATAAATTACATAAAGCATGAATGTTTTAAGATCAATAAATACAGGGTATAGTCCTTGATTCTCTCCCCCCCCCCCCTTTTCTTCTTCTTCTCTATCTGCTTGGCAAGAAAGACAATATTTACTTCATTATAGTCTCAAGGAGCACACCTGGTGACGTGTCATTTTGCAATCAGGATTGCTGCCAATAGAGTGCTTTGACACAGTACCTGACACATAAGAGGCACTTAAGAAATGCTTATTGGTTGATTTACTGAATAAAGAATTATGAGTTGACACATCCCACTTTTTTTCTTGTACTTTTGAAAGTAGCAACAATCAGTGGTATTTTAAATCTCATGTCATTTTTTCCCCAGCACCCCTCAGTAGATTGCAAGAAAGTTTTGCTCACATTAAATACCCCTTCTTGGACTGACTTCTAAATTTCATTAAAGTCTGATCCTGAGGCTCAGATTGAAGAATAATGCTACTTTTCCCCAACTTTGGAATTAACTCCATGTGACTTCTGGCCTTCTTCTTCTTCCATTATTCTTCTTAGGTCAACATCCAGAATGATGGCTTCGATAGAACTAGCTCATAGCCACTGATGAGTCAAGTCCTGCCATCCTAATTAATTCATTATTGGTAAAACAGCAACAACAATAATAACTACAACAAACCTTTTGGGTTTTGATGATCTTGATTTTCTTGTGAAAGTCGATTTCTGTTCTAGAATAACTCCTTCCTCTATATGACGCCCCATTCCTTTTCTGGAATTTTTCAAATATGGAAACTTCCCATGCTAAGATCCTCAATTTCTCCATGATGGAAATGGACCCAGGTCCTGATCTGTGTCGAAATCTTCTGAATTCATATTGATCTGTTCATCAACAGTCTGATGCCCTGTACCCTGATCCTAATATAATGATGCTATTTTGGTCCGCTTTGAGAGCAAAAGACAACAGCCAACTAAAGCCCAGGATCCGCCAGATTCCTAATAGGCAAATACTTCATGATAGATTTATTTATATCCTATTGGAACATAAGCTAATTGAGAACAGGTACTAATTTTTTTTTGCCTTTCTTTGTATTCCCAGCACTTAGCACAAGGTCTGACAGATTGTAGTTGTTGATTAACTGTATCCAATCTCTTCTTGTATAATATTTCATAAGAGATTCAGCAGTGAGTATTCTATTCCCCTTCTATGATGGAAAGGAGAGGTAATTCAATCAATGCTAATGACATACATCTCTTTTTCTTTCTTTTTTGCAAGGCAATTGGAATTAATTGATTTGCTCAGGGTCATACAGCTAGTGTTAAGTGTCTGAGGCTGAATGTGAACTCAGGTCCTCCTGACTTCAGAGCTGGTGTTCTACCCACTGATCCATTTAGTTGCCCAAGTGATAAACATCTTCAAAAATGTCCATGACAGTCATTTGTGAACTTCTGCAGGTTAATCTGCCTCTTGTTAAAGGACATAAATGAGATGATAGCCTATTTTGCAAACTGGTAAGACTGAGAGAAATTGTAGTCACAAGACAATCATTCCTATGTAAGAACAAACTTGAGGGGGCCAATAATTTAACTGAACAAACATTACTTGAATGACTACTACATAAAAGGCACTATGCTAGTTGCTGGAAATACGAAAACAAAAAACAAAAATAATCTATCAAAGGAACTTGTATTTTACTGAGGGGATATAATGTCAATCATTAATTCAAATTAATTATTCTGCAATTAACTATGTACCAGGGATGTATGGGTCCTAAGGAGACAATTATTCAGTCAACAAACATGTATTAAGTGCTTCCTATATGCCAACACTGTGCTGAATGTTGAGAATATGAATTCAAGCAGAAAGAAAGGGAAAAAAGATAATTTTTGATCCTAAGGAGTTTATTTTCTAACAGAGAAAACAAGATATGAAAAAAAGAAGCTGAGAAGGGAGGGAATTGGGAGACAGGGTACATGATGGATATAGCCTGGTGGAAAATGAAGAGATCAGAGCTGGTATTTTTGTTAGTTGGTAGGCATCCTACAACCTTTCTGCAATCTGGAAGATTATAGGATTATAGCCAAAAGATCTAAATCCTTTTTTAGGCTATTGATGGTCCCAATGTTTTGCAATGCTGTAGGTCACAGGAACATCAAATACCTTCAAGTCCATTACATACTTAAATTGATTTAAGGAAGCTTTTCCAAGATAGTTGCAAGTCTTCCTTCTCAGGAATTTTGGCTTTCTTAAAAATTCCAAATTCTTTTTTTCTCTGAAACTGGCTCATAACTATTTTTCCATTTGTCATTTTTTTATTTCTTATTGACATCCAGGCTTTGGTCCCTATACTACTTCTTCTTGTATTTTTATCAAAACAAAAATAGAATAGTTGATGCCTTCAAATAGCTTCAAAAATTCATATTCAATCAGGGGAAACGAATACATATAAGTTAAATAATAAAATTCAAGGTAATTTAGAGGTGATGAGACACTTGCTTATGCACAGATAAATAAAAACCATCTAATTTGAGAGGAGAGAGAGTACTAACAATGGCGGGATCAAGAAGGAAGCATGTGAGCGGAGCCTTGAAAAAAGATGGAGATTCTGATTGGTGGGGATGAAGAAGAAATACATACGAAACATAGGAAAATGGTTTATGTAAATGCTCAGAGGAATGAGATAGACTGATTCAAGGAAGAGCAAGAGTTCCGGTTTGGCTTGAACATATAGTATAGTATAAAGGAGAAAGAATATAAAATTAGTCTAGAAAGGCAGAGTGAGATTGTGGTGGATACAATCACAAAATAGAGGAAGCATCTTGGACTAATATAAAAGGTTTATAGAGCAATAGTAGGACCCAAAATTTGTGGCTAGGAGATCCAGATCTTTCATGGAAAGAGATATTAAGACCATCAGGATGAATACAGAGAGGCCTGGAGAGACTTACATGAACTGATGCTAAATGAAATGAGCAGAACCAGGAGATCATTATATACTTCAATAACAATACTGTATATAAGATGTATTCTGATGGAAGCAGATTTCTTTGACAAAGAGACCTAACTCAGTTTCAATTGATCAAGATGGACAGAAGCAGCTACACCCAGAGAAGGAACCCTGGGAAACGAATGTAAACTGTTTGCATTTTTGTTTTTCTTCCTGGCTTATTTCTACCTTCTGAATCCAATTTTTTCTGTGTAACAAGAGAACTGTTTGGTTCTGCACACATATATTGCATCTAGGATATATTTAACATATATAGGACTGCTTGCCATCTAGGGGAGAGGGTGGAGGGAGAGAGGGGAAAAATCGGAATAGAAGTGAGTGCAAGGGATAATGTTGTAAAAAATTACCCTGGCATGGGTTCTGTCAATAAAAAGTTATAATAATAATAATAATAATAATAATAATAATAAAGAAAGAGATATTAACTTAAATCTTTTGAAGAGTTTTGCATCATCATCTTCCAGCCCTGTTTCACACTAAATGATAAGTTATGAAATTAAGATTTTCAAGAATGAAGTCCTGACCACAGTTAAAGTTGCTACATGATTAGTTTGTTATCCAAACATATGCAGAGAGGGGTGGTAAAAAGGGTATCTCAGTATATTGCAAAAAGTTCTATTGAGATGATCAACCATAGATACCATAAGACCTCACAGATGCTACTAGCATCCATTATCATTGAACTTTAAGCAATAAAGCCCTCCAATGCCCATCAATGTCAAGAAACAGTAGCAACTAGATAGCATATTGCACATAGATGAATAAGATGGATTTTATATGAGAACATAGTATTATGGAAAGAGGATTGGATTAAAAGTGAGAAAACTTGGATTGTTTCCTATCATGGTTCTACCACTAATTAACAGTGACACTGTCTTACCTGTTGGACAAATCACCCAAGATCCTCAACCAACAAAGGGAATATCATCTTCATATTTCACAAAATTGTTCAAAAATGATATAGCAGATGATAATATGTTAAATCATCTTTAAACCTTAAGGTGCCATGTAAAAACTGGTTATCATCATCATCATTATCATTATTATATAAAGAGATCAGACTAGACGGTTCCTGGATCCTTCTAACTCTGATTCCATGACTTTATGATTCTATAGCAGATAACACATGTAAAAGCCCTCTCCCAATGTCAGTGTCAAAAGTACAGGAATTTTACTAGTTACCTAGACTCTAAATCTCAGTCATCCTCACTCATCTCTTTCACATTCTCCAAATCAATCTTACCAAAACTAAATCTTGTAAGTTTCCATCTAAATTCATTCAATAATTACATTTCTACTGCCACCATGTTGCGTCAAATTCCATCATCTTATACCTGAATTACTACAATTAATGCTTAAGTAGCTAGCCTTGATGATTCCTTTCTCTTTCTCTACAATCCTTTATGTCAATGAATTCTTATTAATTGATGGGTTGAATAATTGAAGATTATTTGATAAATGTAAGGTTTACAAAGGCTCAAAATGTTTATCTATGTTAATATATGGAGGCAAACCTCTTCTAAGTATAGATACATGTGCAATTCCCTAAAAGTGATCTAGTCTCTCACCTACATTGTAAGTAAGAAGGCCAGCTTGTGTAGTAACACTACAGACTTCAGCCTGTCCTCAGCTGTAAAGTACAGGTCACCAAGGACACAGGACACAGGAAAATACAAATAAGAAACTCAAGTTAAATGGAAAACACTGACTGGTGATAAAGAGTTAGCATCCAGAAATGACTTGCCATGAAGATTTGAAAGTGAAAATCTCAAGTTATGTTCTACCCAACCACCAAAAAAAAAAAAAAAGAGTAAACCATATGATTTTAAATTTGACTTTCCTATGTAATCTCCTAGTAGCATAGTGTTAAATATGATGGATTTTTTGAAAGGGGGGTAATAGGAGCATGGGAGATTGAGAGGGTGAGAGGGAGAGGGAGAGGATGAAGGCAGGGGCCTTCAACAATTCTACTGTTTGAAATCTAAACCTTTGAGTTCTAGGATATTTGGCATTCAGCTTCATTTCTCTTTCCTTTATTGGGCACTCAATGTCTCAAGTTTATATCCACCGCTTTGATCCTTTTCAAAAGACACAAGTGATAAGTTTCAATAGAGCTAAGCGTCTCATTTCAGGTCACCCCAATGCACGTCTACCTTTATTATACTGGAGGGAGGGAGGAATCATTGTGCCCAGTTTCCATGGAAACAAACATTTCTGTAAAGAAAAGAGACAAAGCCTCAAAGTGCAGATGAAAATAAAAATGGAAAATGACTCCTTGTAGTTGTAAGCTTGAAATACAGTAAAGAGAAAGACATTGTACTGTGTGACTTTGTGACATAGATGAGAAAATCACCACTACTGTTGCTTGAAAAGGCTGTAGTTTCTCTTGAAAATGGAAAAGGAAGGAAAGGGAAGGAAAGGAATAGAAAAAATGGAAAGGGTGGAAGGCAGAAGAGGGAAGAAAAGAAGACTAGAATAGAGGAAGGGAAGGGAGGGGAGGGAAGAAAATGTAAAAAGATGTGAGTGGAAGGAAAGAGAGGAGGGTAGGGGAGAGGGTAAAAGGGAGAAAACTTTGGGAATTCCTGGAACCTTCCTCCTATGGTTTGGATCTGTATTATGCTGAGCCACTCAGCATTCATCACTTTCCAGAAGACTGCTACGCTCAGCCCTGGAATATAACTCAAGATAAAAAAAAATGAGCTTTACCGAGAAAACATCCATTTTATTTTTAATGTTGCTCTGAAAGTATTCCGAGAATATTCAGTATGTCTGACTCATTCTGTCAGGGTCAGGCTTAGATAGACTTGTGAAGAGTTTGTCTTTGATATCTTCCAGTCTATTTCTAAAATTCGTCCAACCTAACACTCGCTGACCCATCCCCTTAGTATTTTTATTTAGTATTTCACCACGACCACTAGGGGGTAAATGCCCTTGTGATAGTTGCTTCTGTCTTACCTCTCTAGCTGTCCATAGTCCCCTAATACAATATCCTAGGTACGAGCATCATTCCATGCTTAGGATTTTTCTTAACCATCTTTTTTTTTCCTCTTTGCATTAAAACTTATCTATCCTCTTTTCTCAGGAAACAGATTTACACCAGATGGCTGACTTGTGGTGAATTTGATAAACTTATCTTTGTTGATATGCTAATAGTTGCTAAAAAGAAAGAATACTTGATGATAAAACTAGAAGAAAACTGAAAAGATAGTTTGATTTAACTTGTTGCTTTCAGATTTGTAAAATATAATAATCCCATTTTATAAATGAGACAACCAAAGTCTAAGGAACTTATAACTTAGCGTCATATAACATCTCATAACAAATGAACTTCTTAACAAGAGTCTTCAGAAAACAATGCCATAACCCAAAGAAAGTATCATTTTAATGGTGAGAACTTCAGGTACTATGGGGATTGAGGGAAAGTTTGGTCAATATCTTGTGGCACTCCTCAGAAAACACTTTGTAGACAAAGCAAATAACAGGTCTACAAGAAGTCCAGTCCTAAGGAATACATTTTCATGCCCAAAGCCACATAAGAAATCATAGGATTTGGCAGTAACTATGAAGATGTCTAAATAAGTAGATTTCAGTTTTTTCCCTTTTTTCTTCCCATTGACCTTCAGGCCCTTCAGAACATTTCTATTAGAAATGCAGACTTCTAAATTGCTCAGAGCAATACGGGTACTAGAATAAAGGGTATTTGATTTGGATTCAGAGGACAATGTTCATATACTGGCTCTGTCACTTAATGCCTATGTAATTTTGGGCTACTCAGATTCCCTTAATTTCATTCACCTGAACCATCAAATGAAGTAGTTGGAGTGGATGCCCCCTAAGCAATAATTTATGTTCCTATGAAAGGCTTCCCCTTCATTAACCAGAAGTGTAGACAATGGGAGTTTACTGGTAAAGGAGACAAGAAAGTTGCCTTTAAGATTTGCCCAAGAGTTTGCATTTCAATCCAAACCATATTCAAGTTTTTCTGAGACTGTGAAATTGAACTGGAAGTCTCTGAATTGATAAGATTGCTAGCATTTCCTGTTTCTAGTCAGACTTACAATATCACAAGCATAGTCTCTCTCTCTCTGGTGGTTTTTGGTACTTCCACTCACCATCCCAGCTGGAACAAAAGAAGTGCAAAGAAGCAAAAATAAACACACAAACAAAAAAAAAGCCCCAAACAATGAGAAAGTGCCAAAGAAAATAAAATGTGTAAGAGCTCTTGTGTTTTGGAACCTCTAAAGGAGTTTCATTTCATTTCCTTTGGAATGATGGAAGGAATTTGTGCCATTTCTTCAATTGTACACAGAACTTTGTCTGGTTTTCTCTATTCCTTCAGCCCACAAATCAGAATGAAAGGTACTTAAAGATAGAAACTCCATAACATCCCACTGAACTCTAATGGGACTAGAAGGGAGTCCTTAAAATTCCATGGATCTGACCAATTCGTGACAAACTGATTGATCTCCATCTTATGAAAATATTTCAAAAGTCATTGGTGCCAGTATAAGACAAACTGGACTCAGCTCTTTCAGCAATAGAGACAAGATGACTTTTTTTTGGATGTGAAAATAAAGAATGACTTGGCTTTCTGCTATGGAAAGCTGGTGTGCAGAATAGCAGGAGAGCAAGTCAGGAAGATGCCTGAAAAAGAAGAGAAGCTAGTAAAGAAGTAAGAACTATGAGGAACACAAATGTCTGAGGGAGCTGGCAAAACCTTGAAAGATAGAAATGATTCATGCAAAAGGACACATGTTGCTCCACCTATTCTAGGAACTTCTCAGACCTCCTCACCCTTCTCTGGCTCCTACTCCCCTATGTGGTGCCTTCTATTAAAATGTATGTTACTAGAGGGTAGGAACTTGTTTCCTTTTTGTATTTGAATCTCCAACATTTAGTATGGTTCCTGGCATAAGCACAGAATAAGTTTTGTAGATTTCCAATTTATTTATAAAATATCATTCATCATAATAATCTGTATTCTTATCTTCTCCCTAAGTAGATTACAAGCTCCTTGAGGGCAGGCCCATATTTTACCAATTTGTATCTACCCTAATGTACACAGTTGGTACTTACTGTTTGTTTTTGAACTTAATATTCTACCACAAATCCGTGGGAGTTAAAGGTAAATACAGAGAACTAGCAGACAACTCATAACTTCCCTTTTTCTTGAGACAGGCCTTTATATATGCTTTTCAAATCTGTTCTTCAAGCACTAAAACTAATTATCTTTAATTTGGCTCCTGAGAGCCCTTCTGTTTTAGACAGAAACCTCTCTCTAGTCACAGGTAACAGTCCCAGTGCTTTGCACAGTTTTGGACACATGTTATCATTCAATTGACTGAATTATGACTCTTTTGTGACCCAATTTGGAGTTTTTATGGCAAAGAGACTGGAGCAGTTTATCATTTCCTTCTCCAGCTCATTTTATATATGAGGAAACTGAAGCAAATCGGATTAAATAACTTGTCTACAGTCAGACAGCTAGTAAATGTCCTCAGCCACATTGGAACTCAGATCTTCCTGACTCCAGATCAGACACTCCAACTACTGTCCCACCAAGCTTTACCCAAATAAGGTATAATGTAAGTTCTTAATAAGTTTACTGACAATCAATTTACTTCTTTCAATAATCCTTAACACTAAACTCAGATGTATCTGCCAAAGATGCAGTCAATTTATCTTATGTTTCTTCCTTTGGATAGTTTTCTATAATACGCATATCTAGATAAATACACATCCAAGCACAGACATATGTATATCTTATGTGTATACATGATTATGCATTTATAGCATGTGTGAATTATATATGAGATATGGCAATAAATTCATGGCGATGAATTTCTTGGGAGAGATCTTCAGGAAAGAAATTTCCACAACCTTCTTGTTTCAATGTCTTCAAAACTGAATTCATAAATGTGGAGACAGAAAGGATCTTGCATGTCATTTTGTCTAATACCATCATTTTTCAGATGAGTAAACAGAAGTAAAGTGATTTGCTGAAGGTCACCAAGTTAGCAAGCCATAAAGACAGCATTCAAACCCAGATCTCACAACTCTACATCTAGCTCTTTCCATTGTATTATGCTGCCTCTTGGGTGATTGTCCAGGACATAAATAAAAACTTATTGGCTCATGCACAGCTTCTGAATGTTAGAAATCCTCCTAACTACCTTTACATATCATTCAATCTGTCAGCATTTAACCTCTCAATATGGACAGGTGATGATGACCAGGTTCTAGTTGGAAGGCTATTTCTAGTGCTTGAAATGACTCTCAAGAAAAGTTCTGTTGAGCATAACTGGACAACCTATCTACTCCAGGAAAGTAAGCTGAATTTCCGGGAGTAGTTTGTTCCCCTTCACATTGGGCCTCTAAGGGCTATCCTGATTCCAAATTTACTTAAAACTTACACAGTGCTTTGTATCTTCAAAGAGCTTTGCAGACATTAACCAATTAATCTGTTCTTGGCCCGATGCCGGGCCACACTATCAAGATTTGACAAACTCCGTGTATGCTCTGTAGTTATACAGGAATGTAAGGTTTGTCTATTTCAATCAAAACTGAAGCCAAACTGAGACCTTCAGTTGAAGGAAGCCTTGACTATTTAATATTTAATACAAACATCCTGTTCTCATAAACCAATTCCTTTTTAACAACATAAAACTTTATCATTAGGATATAGCAAAGATGGAAAAAAGGTTATAAACTCTGAAAGAACAAAATAGTTAATGTTTAGAACTTTCAAGTATTTAGAACTGACATGCAGATGTGCAGCTGTGGTAGCTTATGAAGTCTTTTTTTTAACATTTGTTTTAATCTTTCTATAAATGCCAGATATTAAAGGTTTGTGTTTTGTTTGTTTTCTCCATAATTTGTAGCTATTTACTCTCCCTTTTAAAATCTTACCCTTCCCTCCCCCCCAAAAAAACCCATATTTTATTTTCATAATTGTGTTGATAGGGACAAAGGAAAACAGCAGTCCTGGAAAATAACAGTGTCTGGTTAAACCAAGGTCAGGCATTGTGTAGGAAGCTGTAGTCCATGCATCTCCACCCTGCCCTACCACTGACCTGACATCTAACCCAAAAGGGCTACCCTCTCTCTCTTTTTCTCCCATTCCTCAACAATTAGTCCTTCAGAACTGGCCTTCTTCGTCATTAATGGAGCCAATTGGCCAGACATATTAGAATATCACTGTGGCAAAATAGCTCTACTTGTCAGGCTCCTGCGCCTTGGACTACTGGATAATAACCAAGACCACCAAATTCAGTTGGCAATCTGGACTTGATTTATAAACCAACCACATGGCATCTGCTCTTCTCCCTGAATGACAAGTTAAATAGCAGGCTTACTTTGGGCTTCATCTCCCACTGGTCCTGTATGGGTAACTTTGGCTAGTGTGAAAATACTCATAAATTTCCAATCAGTGAATATGAACATGTTACCATAGTGAAATTATCATGTCTAAAATATAAATTAATAAGTTCTGTGACAATGAGAGTGAAGACAGAAGAAAGACTCATTTACATGCTGATGCAAAGAGATTAAAAAGAGTATTTCAGGCACTATCAGCTGTCAACAAATCCTGGATCTATGATCTACTGTGAAGTTTTTGTTGACTATGAGTACTAGGGATTTAAATTCAAGACCAAGATACTACAGCACTAATGCCTTAAAGCTTCATTTAATTAGATTGAGAAATTCAGAAATGAATAGTGAATTTCCTAACTCCATCCTGCCCTAATTCTTTATTCAAATCCTATTCATCCTTCAAGGGTCAGATAAGATTCCTCTCTCCTCCATGAACTCTCTCCAGGACCACACCAGTCTACAGCAATTTCTCTTAATTGTTTTAACACTAACATTCTTCCATTCAGACAGTTTTTCTTTATTTTCTTGGGTTATGTTATCATTTCATGTATAGGCATTTACTATGTACTAGACACTGGGCCAAACTCCTGTGTTTCAAAAACAAGCAAAGTGCTTAGATTTTCACTTTCTGGGGAAGACAAGGCAAAAAAGGGAGGCTGAAAATGGGGAAAAGGGGATGAAAGTATCTTACAGAGGACAGTTTAAAATGCAGAAAGTCAGGTATACATCCAAGAGGAAAATGAGATCAGATGGATCTAAACACTCTGGGAGAAAGTCACCAAAGAGAGAAGAGGGAAGGAAAAGTCTTGTGGAAGGATATTGTGGAGAGTAAGCAAGACACATGGGTAGTGGTCTCTTCCAAAGGGAGCAGAGTCCAGGTGCTGAGGAAGTTCTAGGATGCATGTATAATCTTGTTCCTTCAGTTTTTACCATAAGTTTATAGAAAACAAGAATGATGTTTTGTATTTTGAATAACTAACATATTAACTGATAATGAGTATATCTACCAAGGACAGAATAAACATTTGTTGACTGATAATTAAGTTTAGGCTGCAAAGTGTCTTAGAAGTCTGACCTTATAGTGAGGAAAACCTGAATTCAAATACCAAATCAGAGGCATATTAACTTTGTGATCACTGGCAAGTCACAAAATATCTTTATACCCATAGGCAATTCTTTAAGACTGTAAGTTGTTGCATTGGTAGAAGGAGCTTTCATTATGGGAGTTCCTCCAAACTAAAAAAAAAAAAAAAAATCACAAGTCTGGACCAGAAAAAAAAAGTTAGAATGAATCCTTTTTTTTCCTTAAGATTATATTTCTTGTTTTCTATTCTGTTTCTTTTATTCCTTCACATAATTCTCTCTTGTAAATTCCTTTTCTTTACTCCATCATATTGTTCTTGTGTCCCCCTATGTTTTATCCTCTTCATTTAATCTCTATAAGTAAATTATCTATTTATGACTTTAGCATAGGAAATTGTGCTGGATAGTTCTGGCCACAACTAAAATATAGACATTAAAGGAAGCTAAGAAGAGAGAGTCAAGTTATTTTTGTTTGTATTCTCCCACAGCACCTAGCCAGGTGCCTTACACAGAGTGGTGCTTAATAAATGTTTGTTGAATTGCATTAAATTGCACATACTAAGCATCCAATAAATAACAGATAAATATATAAATCTAATAAATAAATAATAAAATAATAGTAATAATAAATAAATTGACCTGCTAGTAAATAAGCATTTACTAAGTATCTAGTCTCTGCCAAGAGTAGCTAGAAACAGTCCCTATTCTCAAGGAGCTTAATTAGAGATTGTTGTTAATGACAACAAGAATGTATTAAATAAAATAGAGAATAAACCAAATCAGACTAAATACAAAAAATACCATGGATTTCAATAGTGAGGAACATCATCAGGTCAACAGAATGAGCAAGCAGAGGCAATCTCACTACTCAGGCAACAGTGAGAGATATTAGCCTCCAACTGGAAGATCAGATTAGCCAAAAGTTATTTTTCTGTGCGCTTACTTGTTTAGCAAAGATAGCTTCAATCTAACATTTTGATTTCTCTAGTTCATGCAAATTGCCAAATAACAGAAATAATTTTTCATCAGTGCTATTTCTTATAGTATTGGAATTCATTCAGTCACCAGTTCTCAGATACTTAGTATTAATTTTAGGAGAGTGTTAGACTGGTACATAATAATAACAATAATTGTAACTGGGACAATTATAAACAGTAATAACTAAGGATTTTTTTTACATAGTAGTTGGAGTGTGTAACAAGCACTTTACCTATATTATTGCATTTGATCTTCACAACAACCCTTCAAGGAAGATGCTATTATTTCCCCCATTTTTACATAAAGAAACTGAAGCTAAACAAAGAGTCATAGTTGAAATTTAAACTCGGATATCTGCTAACTTGAAATGTATCATTCTATGTACTGAGACATCTAACAATCAATAAAGATGAAGCTGAGGTGACTGGGTATTAGATAAGTCAAGAAAGGATAAAAGCGCAAAAGTGTGTTGTCTACATATAGAAGACTAGGTCAGCATTGCTTCTTGGGTACAACACATACCTACATCCCCATTCCCATTCTAGTCAATAGTGTTTCTTGCCACCTCTCCACAGGACTCAGCCTACCACTTCTAGGTTGTGCTGAAACATTTCCAGTATCACTGCCCAGTCCAAGTATTTGCCTTGCTAGTTACATGCCTAGAGCCTCTGTTTTATAATATCTGATTAAGTAGATGGTATTCCATACTATGGTGATCCATCCTTAATAAATCATCACTAATGATCATAATTCTACCCCAACCAGTACAGTTACCCTTCTACATCATGACTTTCCCTATCACAGTTTCAATATATCATAAGACAGCATAAGAAATTAAATGGGGATTTAGGGGAGTTGTAAAAGCTTCAAACAACACATGAAGGCCAGTAGATGACACAAAAAAGCTTAGAAACTCAGAAATGACTGAGGATATATGTGTGTGTGTGTGTATATAATATTGAGAGAGAGACGGGGGGGGGGGGGGGGGGGGAAAGAGACAAAGAAAGGGATAGGGAAGAAGGGAGGGAGGAAGAAACAGAGAAACAGAGAGACAGATAGAGAGACAGAGGCGGGGAAAAGGAAGAAAGAGGAAAGAGATAAAGAAAGACAAGAGAGGGAGGGAGAGAGGGAAGAAGAGAGAGGCAGAGAGACAGAGAGGAAGGAGCAAGAGAGAGAAATCAGCAAAAGCACCAGAAATTTTATATGGATTTTTCAGATTGTGGGAGTGCTGGACACCCAATTTCTGTGATGTTGAAGAAATAACATAACATAATCTCCTTAAAAAAGGTAAATTTTTCATTTTCTCTACATATTGCTTACACTGATCATATAATGCCTTTCACATGGTAAGTGTTTAATTAGTAGTGGTTGAAATGAATTGAATGGGACATGTACCTTTCAATTGTTTTAGTAATAGGGCTGGGTTATATTGAATAACTGATAACCTGAACAATTGTAGTTATCCTAGTCCTTCTCACATTTGAAAACAATATTTCAAAGTTAGCAGACCAGCAAGAACACCACTTTCTAGCTGAAGTGATTCTCCCAATCATTAGCATCATCCTAATGGTTAAATATACCTGTAAATAAATTATTTAGCAGCTAAAAACATAGATGTATTGAATATTGAGTGTGAATGCATTTTGGTGGTCATTGCATCAGCATCAAATAAAAAGGTTTGATTTAAAAGGAAAGAAAAGGAAATAGAAAAAAGCATACTAAGAGAAATCTCTTAATGGAGATCATCAAAATATTAATCTCCAAAGTTATAGAATAAATTTAGTCTTCCATATTATTCAGAGAACAAACCAAAAATCTCTTAGATTTTTTGAAAAATCAGCATTTCCATAACATTAGTTCCCACCCAACTATTGATTGACAAGATTATATTTTTTGAAAATTCAGCATTTCTATAACTTGTTCTCATCCAACCATTGACTGAAAAGAAAAAAGAGAGAGAAACTGAGATTTTGTCACATTTTCTGATTCTTTTAATTGATTTAAAATGACAACTAATTCTGGATTCTTAGGAGCCTAATAGGAAGGCTCTGGAATTTGGGGACAGGAAAGAGGAAAAACATTCATTTAGGTTGAACAAAATCAACAATTTGTTCTGCTCTCACTGGAAAGAACTGCCTTAAGGCTCACTCTGAATTTGAAAAAGATAGAAAAAATAAAGTGCTAGGAGAATGTACATTTTTCTTTATCTTTATATCCCCATAGCTCTTTGAATGGATGAATGATTATTCATGTAGTACAAAATAACCGACCACACGCTTCCATGGGTACAATATAAACCAACTACCTGTTCTCATTTTGAGTCTGCATTTAGTAGATTGCAGCTACAGACCACCAAATCACTTAAAGAATTATTGGCCCTCCAAACACAATGTGAAATAAAATTGTGGTATCCATTCAGGGAGGATTTTATTCTCCATGGAGCATCTGGCCCTAACGGGGCACATTTTCCTATACATGTTTCTAAGTGCTAAATGTTGTTCCAGTAAACATGGATCCAACCATTTGGTTAATTTTTGTAAATTCTACCAATCACCACCACCACCATCATCATCATCAGCTGTCTAGTTTGTCTCCTACATACTTCTCCCTCCATCTCTTTCCCTCCTTATTGCACCCCAGCCTAGAAGCCATCCTTGGTCAGTGGATAGAGAATTGGGCCTGGGGGCAGCTAGGTGGTCCAGTGGCTAGAGCACCAGCCCTGACATCTGATCTCAAATCTGGCCTCAAATACTTAATACTTCCTGGACAAGTCACTTAATTGTCTCAGCCAAGGAGGGAGAGAGGGGAGGGAGAGAGGGAGAGGGAGAGAGGAAGATAGGGAGAGAGAAAGAGAGAGAGAGAAAGAGAGAGAGAGAGGTAGAGAGACAGAGACAGAGAGAGAGAGAGAGAGAGAGAGAGAGAGAGAGAGAGAACTGGGCCCCAAATCAGGAAGATATAATTTTAGTTCTGGATAGAGGCATTTAATAGATGTATGACCCTAGACCCTTAACCTCTATTTGCCTCAGTTGCTTCAACTGTCAAATGATAATATAAAAGTTCTTAACTCACAAGAATATTGTAAGGGACAAATGATTGGTATCAAACATTTGTAAAAAGTTCTTAGCAAAATACTTGGCACTTAGTAGGTGCTTATAAATGCTTTTCTCTCCTGTTCCCTCCCATTCACCTTAAAACCAACAGGGTATCATCATCACTTACTTTGATGGTCATCATTAAACCTGCTTTAAGGAAAGGAAGTGTAAGTCTGAAACATCCGCCAACCGGAGATCTTTTCACCTGTTTAACGAAAAGGACTCGTTTGATGTTGAAGTGGCGTGTGAAAGCGCCTTTCAGGACTGGACACTGACCAGACAAGTTTTCCCTGGGGTAGTATCAGTGTCTGTAACCCCGACTCCTTTCTTGACATTTTTGTTTTAAAGACACCAGGACCACAGCCCTCACTTGGCTATGGGAAGAAGAGGCCTCAAGTCCCCTTGACAAATCAGTCGTCCATTAGCTGGGTTAGTTTGGTGTTGTAAACAGAATGCTCTCCCAATCTGTTTTCCAAAATGTACTGTATATAAAGCATGTGTGTGGCGGGAGATGATAGCACTCTTGAGGCTTTCAGCTCTCCATGTTTACAGCCTATAATGGAAACCACAAGTTTCTTCTTTTACCCAAATCAGTATACATTCCTTTAACCCACAGGCAAATTGGGGAAGGGAGGGGGGGTTGGGAGGAGTTCACAATGAGTCATCATTTTACATTTTTGACAACTTAATGAGCTTCTAGAAGTTCCATATTAGCCAGCAAAAAATACATATACACACACATATACACACATACACACACACACACACACACACACACACACACACCATTTTTTTTCTTTTCACCAAATTCAGCAATGATTATTTGTACTTGGAGTTCTCTGAGTATTATCTCTCAATGGCTTTTATTTTGAAAAGTGAGTATGTATCTCTATTATAGATGAAATGGTAGGCTGGCTTTTTACAAACTAAAATCATGGAAAAGAAAACAGCATCTCTAAGTGAATAACCTCACTGTCTTTCTGTCCTATGAGTGGGAGGAGGAAAGGTTTATTTCTCTTAGGTTCTATTAATCCTTTTGGAAAGCCCATTCCAGAGGTGATGAGGAGCAGAAGTAATAATATTCAGATATATGAAACAGCAGACTTAGCCAAGATTTGCTGTGCTTACAGACAGATGATAAATACAGTCAATGTTCTGAGACTACAGCTGTGTGCCTTTAGATCTCTCAGATCTATGTGTGTGATCATTGAAGATTTTCAAATTATCTAATGGAGCAGGCTCCATATGATTTGTACAACTTTGGTTTCCCAGATATACAAACTCTCCTCTCTACCTCTGTTTCTTTCTCTCTGTCTCTCTCTGTCTTTTCTCCTTCTCCTTGTTGATGTTATTGTTCTTCTCTTCCTCCTCTTCCTCCTCTTTTTCTACTACTACTACTACAAATAATTTGAATCAGTTGAATTTTTAATGTCAAGAATTCTCTATATCAATGAAATCATATGTTTCACACACATGCATATAGATTCTTACCTATATAAAATTCTGGGCAAGAGAACTAAAAAGGGGAATTCACTCTTCATTTTGTACTATATGGTCAACTATGATCATTCTAATCAAATACAACAGCTCACCAAAATCTTGGTAGGTTGGGGCAGGGAAGACGACACAAAGAGACTGGTTGAATGATCGTAGTGTAAAAGTCCAGAGCTGAGAATTATTGAGTGAAGTACCACATGGATACATCTCCCTGTCTGTCTCTATTCTGGGAATAAGAACAGTTCCTCATAAATTGCTAAACTCTTCTGCTGCCCTTCTTGTGAAGGGAAGGAGAAGCTGATTCAGCCTCTACAGCCAATGGCACCAATTCCCGGCTTCTTCCTATCACTGTGTAGCAGCCCAGAATTGGGGAGTGGGGAACTTGGTGAGAGGAAATATCCATGACTTCAATAGCCTGTGCTGGGACCTGTGAATAACACAGACAAGCCCCTCATCACAAGTGGGAACCCACTCTCCACCACACATATGTTAAAATCTCATTGATTAATTTAAGTCATTTACTAGAAAGCAGACAGAAACTGAACTTGCTTCAAGGCTTCCTCCACACACTAATCAAATTACATTTTGACTTTTTACTTCTCTCTCATCACTGATTGTACACATGCTGACTCCCAAGACTATGGGAGAGTCTAAATATGTCTACTTATTCTTTACTATGAATATACATCTCTTGGATGACTATTTTTTGATGCTGAAAGAATTAAATAAAGGAAGAGGCTATGTAAGAAACACTAGGCCATACAAGAGAAATTTTTTCTAGCTTTGAATATTGGGGGGTGGGGGGAGTGGAACAAGTGACCTTCCCAAAATCATACAAATAGTAATTGCCTAGGCTGAATTTGAATTTAAGTCTTCTTTACTCCTGGGCCTGTGTTCTATTTACTTTGACACCTAACTACCCTAACCTTTGAATATATGTAATATATATATATCCTCAAAGGTAATTATATATATGTGTATATATATATATATATATATTTTTTTTTTTTTTAATTAGAGTCCATACTCATAAGAATGATAGCAATTTATATGGCCTATAATATCTGTACCTTTTCTCCCTGATCATTTATTTCAAATCATTTGGAACTTTCTGGTTTTTACTACAAACATCAGATTTCGTGAAGGCATAGAAAATGTTACTGTCAGAATTTTTACTTTGGCACTAGAATACAGATGCTATGATTTCCAGGGATGCAGCTTATGACTCTCATCTTATGTATCTGTTACCCATATTTTCCCATAATTCCTTTTCACAGACATACTAATTTTCAATTAGATCTACTGACATCATATAAAAGTCAGTGAAGAATGATATTGTGTACAAAATCACAAGATTTGAGAATGAGAAGGAAATTCAATTGCTACCTAGGTTTTCAATCTTTTCAATACACTTCACAGGGTATCATCCATTCTGCTTGAATACTTTTATTGAAGAGAAACTTACCATCTCCCAAGATGAGTCATTGTAGCTATATTGGCATATAACTTCCATATTGGCATATAGGTTTTATGTAGGCAGCTAGATGGCACAGTGGTTAGAATGCTAGACCTAGGATCAAGAAAATATGAATTCAAATTCTCCCTCAAACACTTATTATCAGTGTTATTCTTAACCTTTGCTTATTTTCTCATTTTTAAAATGCAAGTAAGGAGAGCACTTATCTTCTAGTAAAATTATGATAATTTTAAAAAAAAAGATAATATTTGTAAAATATCTTACAAAGCTTAAAGTGCTATGTAAATTATTTTTATTATTATTCCATTTTAATAGAATTATACCATTTGTAGTGAAGAAGGCAAAGAGAAACAGAATAGCTGTCTTCAAGTACTTGAAATTGTGTCTGTCAACATGGAAAAGGGTTCAACTTGCTCTGTTTTCTCTGAAGGACAAAAGCAGAAATAATCAGTGGAACTTATAAAAATAAATAAATAAATTTAAGCTTGGTGTCAGGAAAATCTGAAGTTAGTTTTATGTCATCTGCCCCCTGCAGAACTTTAGTTCTTAGGATCTTATGTTTCATTCCCAATGTTCATGAGAATCTGAAGGCAAAAGCTCTTGTCTCTTTTTTTATTTACCGTAAGCCCTTTCCAAATGGCAAAGTGAGAACCCCAGATGATAGCTGATTCAACCTGACAAGCTGTTAACCTGATTTAACAAAGGTCATTTCTCAGTATTTATTGATCTGAACCTTTTGGTACAGGTTTTCAGAGGACATTGTGTCACTTCTTCAGTCTGCATCCTATATCTTAGACTTCATTGGCCAAAGAAAACAACAACAACAAAAAAGACAGATACATGTATTTCCTTTATTATTGGCCAGAGAAACTTAGGCATAAACCTATACAACATTACAAGCCAGCAATCTGATATTCATGGACAACAAAGAACTGTACCAGAGACCTAGCACAAAAAAGATCTTTAGCTGGGGGTGAGGGTGGAGTTCTTGATTCACAAATAGGTCAAAACCAAGAAGCACAGTAAGGTTGTTTCCTCTTGTCTCCCTCTCTTTTCAATTCCCTAAAATTCTACTCTTCTTCCTAGCACTTTCTACTTTAGATTCTACTCCAGCCCCTCCCCACCCCAGCCTGCATTCCTTCCCTTGCCTAAAAGGGAAGGGATTTTGCCCAGTGCACAGCTCCCCATCAAAACCCATTCATCCTGAGTCCCATTCCCTCTGATAGAATAGTTAAGTTAGCCTTGGTCCTTATTCAATAACAGTTGGCAGGTTCCATTTTATAGAATAATAATTTTAAAACTAAAAAGGGGGTTTAGAAGTGGTTTTGTCCAACCCACATATTTTGTAGATAATGAAATCGAGGTCTAGGGAGATTAAGTTCTTTGTCCAAGGTCAGAGAGATAATAAGTAGCAGAAATGGATTTCAGACCCAAGTCCCTTAACTCTATATCCAGTGTTCGTTAAACTATACTGTGCTTTCTCTCCTGCTCCTTCAGAACAGTAACTAGGAATATACAGAGAGAGAGAGGCAGAGAAAGAGAGACAGAGACAGAGGCAGCCAGACAAGCAGGCAGAGAGGGGGGTGGGAAGGGGGCAGAGAAAGAGGCAGAGAGGGAGAGAGAGAGGAGAGAGGGAGAGAGGCAGAGAGAGAGAGGAGAGAGAGGCAGAGAGAAGAAGCAGAGGCAGAGAGAGAGAGAGACAGGAAGAGAGAGAGGCAGAGAGACAGGGGGAGAGAGAGAGAGAGAGAGAGAGAGAGAGAGAGAAAGAGAGAGAGAGAGAGAGAGAGAGAGAGAGAGAGAGAGAGAGAGAAGGGGGGGGGGGCAGAGAGAGAGGGGCAGAGGCAGAGAGAGGCAGAGGCAGAGAAAGACAGACAGACATGCAGGCAGGCAGGCAGAGAGAGAGAAAGAAGAGGCAGAGAGAGACAGACAGACAGCAGACAGGCAGAGAGAGAGAAGAGGCAGAAAGAGAGGGAGAAAGAGGAAGAGGAAGAGAGAGAGAGAGAGAGAGAGAGAGAGAGAGAGAGAGAGAGAGAGAGAGATTTTACTTGTTGGCAAATGACAGTAACAAAAAGTAGACACACCTTAAAGGTAGATACAAGAGGAGAAAGTGCGTCTGAAATGTTACAAGTTTTCTAAAGAGATTAGGTCAGGACTATGCCACAAGGATAAGCACCAAGTAGGGGAGAAATCATATGATAGGATGGTGTTTTTGCATTCTCTAAATCCTCAGTCCTGAGACAAAATCCTACTAGCCCTGCCCTAGTTCCAGATCTGCTCCTAGTCACTGTCTGGCTCAAACTCTCCTTTCATCTTTTGGTACACAAAGCTATTTCAGAGACAAATCATTCAAATCCTGCTTGGGTCATCAGTGCTTCTTTGCCTCTCTCATTTCACTCCCTAATTCCCAGGAGGAAACATATACACACACATGAATGTAAATGCAGAGACTACAAACAAGTTTGTCCATTATTTTCATCAACTAGTTGAGGACACCAACAAGTAAACATAATATTGCTTATGGGAAGAAACTACAAGCTGATGCTGGAGTGACCGACTCCAGTAAATTAAATGCCCAGGGCCTCTCAGCCTTCATCTGGTCCTAATTTTCAATCGGCAGTAAACTGATATGTTTTTTCACTTTCATTATAGTTTGTTTTCATCTAGTTTATATTTCCAAATGTACTGTTTTTCAAGCCTAAACTGTCATTTTTTTTTTAAAGCTACTTCAAAAACACATGTAAGCTAGCCGACCCAGTGGCACCAAAGTCCCTTGATTCTCAAGCCCACCTCAAAGATTTGCTGCTTTCTGAGTCAATTCCATCCAGGAGCCAAAGACTTTGAAAAGGCTTAGAAAGTGAAAAAGAAGGTAGTTTTCTCTTTCCAACTTCTTCATTATCTTTCAGCAATGAATGAGGGTTAAGATCTGAGTGGTTGCAATAGTAGAGTCACCTAGCATGGAACCACCATATTTAGACACAGTGCCCTCCATTCCAGTCTCCAGTATGGAAAAAAATTAGGAGCAAGATAAGGAAAGTTGCAGAAAATTAGGCAATAGGACAGAATAGAATGGGCAAAATACTGAGGAAAGGATGGGATTGAGCTCTCATCTATTATGATATCTATTATATTATAACAGATATAATGTTATATTATTATATAACACATATATGTTATGTTATATGTTGCATATAATATGCAACATATGTTGCAGACCCTATTAACTTCTTAAGGAATATTTTATCTGATCCTCACAACAACCCTGTGAAACAAGCTCTATTATGATCTTCATTTTACAGTTGAGGAAACTGAGGCAGATGGAATTTAAGTGACTGGGTGAGACAATCAGATACCCATAACACCCAGACATTTTTTCCTACCAACCAAAAGTGATATGAAAATATTAATAAAGAAGTGACAGATTGCATAGTATGCAGCAACTCCCAGTGCTTTGTGTACTGAAAGGAATTGCCCCAAAACCTTTAATCTGACTAATCCTAGAAGGGATTCATCAACAAATGGGATGAACTCTAAGGGGAATGATCTGTTAACACTCACATCTCCACCCTATCCCTTGCCCCTTGGTTGCATGGGCAACATAAATGCAATCCATTTGTTCCTCCCAAGTCATCAGGGGTGACCCTCATGGGCCTCTGCCAGACCCCCAGCTGCACCAGTATCTGAGGATCAGTTCATTCCCCTGGGCAGATGTGCTCACTCCAGGAGAGCACATTGCTTCTGGGCCAAGGGAGTGCTCACTCTCACACAGCGGGAGGCATGGCAACACAGGGGTTGTGCAAACAGACTTAGGAGCTCCCACGGAAAGATGGAGTGGGCCAGGGCTGTTCCAGGGGCCTCAGTCAGGAAGCCTTCGAAAGGGGCTGGGGGGTCTTGAGAGATTCATCTTAAAGCATCCTCCATATTCTGGAGCTCTTTCTCACAATCCAAAGATAGTCTTTTTTTTTTTTCCCTCTCTGAGAATTTACTCAGAAAACCAAGAACATGTTTTTCTAACTAAATGAACAAGTTTAACTTAATGTCCTACAGCATGAAAAAATAAATAAAAAAATCTCTCCTATCCTCTTGGCTGCAGGGAGATTGGAGAGCTGGAACCTTGGCCTTGACTCTCTCCTGTTGCATTCCCTTCCTTTTGCTGAAACTTGCAGGGCCCCTTCTCTGCCCCCCCTTTCATTCTAACCTTTCTCCTTTTGGCCCCAAGGTTGGAGCAATCTTTCCTTCCAAGACCTTATCTTTCAATCTTGCTTTCTGTTCACAGGTTTCTATCTCCTACCCTCTTCCTCTAGCGTCCCCACAGATTTTATATGCTTCTGATTCTCTTTCAGACTTCAGTGATCTCTCTTGTTTTTAAAAGACTCATTTCCACTGTTTTATCCCTACTCACTTACCTCTTCCTCTAATCTATCTTTCTTTCAAATATACCTTACTTTACAAAACCTTTAAAATTAATAAGTTCAAAGCTGTGCAACATCTTAGGTAGAAGTTCTAACCTTGGAGTCACAGAAACCTGAATACAAGTCCTTCTGTATCTGTCGCAAACTGGCTGTATGACCCAGTCAATCATCTAATTTCTCATTGTCCAAGGCAACCTTCCAAGATAATAAATAGAGTAGCCAATGCCATATCAGAAATTCCATCTAAAAATCACTGGTTTGGACAGACACACACACACACACACACACACACACATTTATTTATTACTCTTGGTCCAATAAAATGCTAAACCCTTAAAGCCAGCCCTGAGTGGGACTTGTCATGATGGAGGCCCAGAGTATTCCATGTTTTCAGGGGAAATTTCTTTGGGAAGAAGAAAGAGTTGTAACCTTGGAGATCTAGGAAAGCTGAGGCAGGGAAATTTCTTATAAGAGGACCAGAAGAATTGGATGGCTTGTGCAATAAACCAGATTTGGCAAATGGGAACATAAAATGCTAAAGGGAAGGTCCAGAGGCAGAAAACATTTTTTAGTAAGACATGAAGAAGTATTAGCAAGATTAAGAGGGGGGAAAAAAGCAAAAAACAGATCTTAGCAGTCTGGGATCTGACTACAACACTTAATTCTAGAATACAGACAAGAATTTGCTGCACTCAGCTTCTGACTGAGGTGTGCATATTTCTATGCCAGGCCAAACTCTCTAGCTTTCTCTAAATGAGCTATAACAATAAAATTCTTACCACAGAAACCAACATTATTGTCCATGAAATAGCCACCTCTCAGATCTATACATATCTTCAATCTTATAAACAGATCAAAGTGTTAAAAAGGTTCAGGGTCATCCTATACAAAAAAAGTGTGATATTGTCCACACCCAATCTACTGTATTTTTCTACCTTATTATATTACCCCCAACTCAACCAGGAATCCTCCTGCTCCTTTTCCTTTTAAAGTTAAGGCTCTCATCCATATCCAGAGGAAAAAATTATGAAGACTTAATGCAGATTGAAACATACTAGTCTCACTTTTTTTTTCCTTTCTTGTGGTTTTTTCCTTTTGTTCTGATTTTTCTTTCATAACATGACTAATATGGAAATATGTTTAAAATGATTGTAACCTATATCAAATTGCTTTCTGTCTTGGGGGTAAAGGAGAGAAGGGAGAGAGGGAGAAAAATGCTGAAAACTATCTTTTCATGTAATTGGAAAAAATAAAATGTTAATAAGTGGAAAAAAGTAAAAGTAAAGCTCTTTTAAAGCATCTCTTTTGAAAATTTGCTTTCATGGAAAGATTGGGCCAGCTCACTTATTTTCACTCATTTTTCTTCTGTATTGGAAGCTATGATTTCAGTATTATAGTCAGGAATGACTAGTAAATGTTTAACAACCCGTTTTTGGTGGTGGAGGTGGGAAGGTATGCTTGACACATTTTTTAAAAGTTTAATCTACATCATTGGCATATCCTCTATCATTTTCTTAAGTCTAAAAGTCAGCAGAACCATATATCATGTTTACCAATTATTTTCCATGGAAATAACAACCTCTAAGATCTATATATACTCTCATTCTTATTAACAGACCATAGTGTGAAGATTCAGGATCATCCTGTACAAAAATTGTGAGGACTGTTTTTGCCCACACCCAATCTCCTCTTCTGTATTTTCCTCTCTCATTATATTACTCCCCCAAATCTACCATACATCCTCCTATCCTTTCTCTTTTAAAGTTAAGGCTCTCATCCACATCCAGAGGGAAAAAATATGGAGACTTGTAGTGTTTACCAATTTCCAAGCTGTAAAAGCTCACATTTAAAATTTAACAATATGCTTTCTCAAGCCCATAGTAGCTGGCTCTAGCACACAACTAATTGTAGGGAACTCTTAATGAGAAACCCACTCCACTGATGCAGATGGGCAACTTTTCTACAACTTATAATCGTGGAAACTTAAGCTAAATTAAAGGGAATATTAACACTGTTGTACTCCCCACTAACATTTCATTTTGCAAGGATCATGTCTAAGAACATGAAACTCTAATGGTGGAATTACTGGCCAGTAAACAATGATCAGGTTCTTTCTGCCATCTTTGAAATCATACTATGTAAGCAGAAACTGATTCCTCAAATGCAAAGATCCATTCCTAAAAGAATATGAGCAGCCTCAGTTTATACTTCTTCAGGAATGTCTTTCTCTCTAATTCCTCTTTCATAATTACTCTTTTTTTTATTCCTTCCAAGATTCAGGCAAATTTTGCACTTCTGAACCTAAGTGAGTTTATTTTCAAAAAGGAAAGATCTAAGATCAAAATTTTTCATCTGCATTATTTTAGAAGGAAGAAGTCAGGACCAAGTTAAGAATTTTCCAAGTATGAGGAATCTGCTTTAAGATTTAAGGTTTTTTTTATTATTTTTTAAAATCTTCTCTATGCCCCATTTACCACCTCCACTACCTTGGCCATTTTCTTCTTAAGAAAACACAATGTTTTCTAGCTGGAACCAGGAACTTAAGGGACATAACCTACATCATTTCATGAACACTTCAGGCTAAGTCCCATTACAAAAGACTGGAGTAATGGAAATCTCTGTATAATTTAAAGATTTCCCCAGCCTAGGTGATCAACTATTTCCAGAAATGTCTGGTATAACCAAATTCTAATCATTACATATCTTGGCTAGTTTCTGAGAGTTCATCAGAATAGAATTTGATTTGTATTGGCTCCCCCAAATTGGAGTGGAAATTGGTAGAAGCAATAGGGAGAACATGATGTAAGAGAAAATTATAACATCCAAAAAATAGGTTCCCCACAGGACTTTCTTTTGGGTTATGTCTTCCAGTACTATTGATACCATTGTATTTGTAACAATAGAGAGGTCTAAGGTTTTATATTTGTACTTTTAACTTTTTTAGATCACTATTGCATTATTGTCTCATTCAATCTTCACAACAATTCTAGGGAGGGAGGCAGATTAAGTATGATACTCCTTTTAACGAAAATAAAAAACAAAGCTACAACATCAAGTACTTTATATCACACACTTAATTTCAGATATAGAACAGATACTAGGAATAGTTTTCTCAATCCCACAATCCAGTACATCTTTCCCCACAAAATTGGTTTAAGTTTAGAAAAGTCAAATTCAGCATTGCCTTGCATATTTTAAGACCTACCTCCCCCAACCCACTGCTATTAGACCAGATATGAAACTTCTCCGGTTTGGATATATGCTGCGACAATCTAAGCTCTTAATAAAAAAATTTTAAAAAATCTTACAGCTTTAAGGAAGCTACCAAAGTCCTCCCCCTCATATAATGATGCTTTTACACTCTAGTAATTCACAAATTCAGTTATAGAACAAGACAAAAATGTTCCTTGTGTGTTTCAGGGTGCTGTATTTCCTGAATATGATAGGTATACTACATGAGGTGTTCCCCCAATAGCATGCAAATTCTTGGAGAGCAGAGACTATCTTGTTTACTAATATGCAAAGATAACCCTTAGCTCAAAGGTTCATTTGCTTAGGACTCTCTCTTCATTGGTGTAGAATAATTACTCAAAACCCTGATCCTACAAAAGCAGGTTTTAATAAAAGCTCTCTATGTGTCAGGCAGATAGTATCAAAAAAAAAAAAAAAAAAAAAAAAAAAAAAAAAAAAAAAAAAAAAAAGATGGTTATTGTCCCCAAGGAGCTGATAGTCTAATGAAAAAAATCAACATATATAAAGGGATCTAAAAAAAATTATATTTATAGTTTTTTTAACCCAGTTCCTGGCACATAGTAAGCACTTATTTTTTTTTTCCTTCACGTATTTATTTAAAACGTGTTAAACTGAAGTAAATAACATGGGAAGGCTATCATAAGCATGTTATTCTTGTCCTCTAACACCAAAATTACAATGGAACTAAACTACTTATAATTCCTTCACATTGGCATTTTTTTAAATTGTAACTTTTTATTGACCGAACATATGCCTGGGTAATTTTTTACATTATCCCTTACACTCACTTCTGTTCCGACTTTTCCCTTCCCTCCCTCCAGCCCCTCCCCTGGATGGCAAGCAGTCTTATACATGTTAAATATGTTATAGTATATACTAGATACAATATATGTGTGCAGAACTGAACAGTTCTCTTGTTGCACAGAAAGAAATGGATTCAGAATGTAAAAATAACCTGGGAAGAAAAACAAAAATGCAAACAGTTTACACTCATTTCACAGTGTTCTTTCTTCAGGTGTAGCTGCTTCTGTCCATCATTGATGAACTGTCATATTGGCATTTAAATTATTACTATTTTCCAATTAAGAATTATAATACCCAAAGTTATAGAATATGTTTTTGTTACTCTATATACTCTGTATACCACATACTACACGAGTTTGGAAGCTGGAGTGTCATAAGCTGTACTATGCTTAAAGCAAGGTCCACTTGTGCTGGTGATCAGGTAAACATGGGCCAGAAGAAAAACAAATATGATCCCAGGAAGCATAAACCAAAAACTGAGGACAATTTAACATTAGGATTTCTGCAGAGCACAGAAATCTAGCAACTGCTTGCCACAAAACTTTAGGCAAGAAAGTTGGTTATGCATGAAGAGGCAAGATATGAATCTGAACCATGTAGGAATTGTTGATCAAATGTCTGATTGTCTCTCTTGAGCATAAATCAATTATGGCAATTGTTTGTATTCTCTGCACTAACCCTAGTTGGATGTATTGGCTTGGACTCAAGCCAGGACTTCCATATTCTCTACTATTTGAGTCATAGATGGTTGGATGGATATATGAATGATGAATGGATGGAAAAAGGATTTACTATATGCCACACACTGGAAATACAAAAAGTTCTACTGACTTTGCTTTCAAAAAAAATTCTAATTAGGAAGGGAGGGATTTTATAGAATTAAGATACAAGGAGACAGAAAAACCTGATAGTCCTAAAATTCATTTGAAAGGAAGATGACAAAACCAAGTCCAAGATTCCTTGGAGTATAAAAATAAGTCAAATGAAATTATCTAAGCATTAGGTTATATGGACATAACGTAAGGTTTGCTGGACATGATAGTACAATAGCAAGGAGATGATAAGATTGAATGGTTTTTCATTTTACTGGAATAATAATAATTATTGATTTCTGTTCATTCAAATAGTATGAGTATCTTAAGGAATGGGAGGACAGGAATGAATATGGTTAGAAAAATTTGACCCAGTATTCTTGGATCCTTCCCAAAGAGATGAAGATTGTGGATTAGTATCCACCCAAGAAGGAGAAAGGGAAAAGTGACAATGTCTAGAAGACTGTCTATGTCAGCAATGACATGGTCTTAAAAATATTAGTCCTAGATCATAGGAGTGGATAGACTGTGCCAGTGGAGGCTCTATGGATAGAGCTCTATTGAATCTATGGACATCTCTGACCTAAATACAAGATATCAGATTAGAAAAAGATGGTACCTGAAAAAAAACAATAACATAGATAAGCAGACCAACATAACTCTGCTGAAACCAAATCTCTTATTTAACTTTCTGGCCTTTGGGTTTCTGTCAGTGAAAATATATTTGTTCTTTCCTCAAATGATGCTTAGCTATTTCATTACAGTGACCATAGGCACTGATTAATCAATAAGATAGAAACTGTAATCAACAACAAAGATCCCAAGATCAATGGAGGCTAAAGTTGCAAGTCCTGGAAGTTTAAGACAAATAAGAACAAGAAACAGAAATTCTCCCGAGTCTGTCACAAATCAAAAATCAGACCTTTACAAAGGCCTAACTTTAGAGGTAGTGGTAGAATCTAATACAGAATATGAAGCATTTTAAAATTTTAGTTCAATAATCAATCAACAAGTGTTTACTGAACAACTTTGTGTTCAAGGTAGACAGACAGATAATTTATTAAATGCTAAGTGCTAGCTAGATATTGTGCTAAGTGTTAAGAAATACTAACATTTTTTAAGTCCCTCAAGGAGATTACATTCTAATTAGCAAAAACAGAACAGGGAGAAAGGAAGGATACAGTATTTAAATAGTAATCCCATTCAGGAACTCAACCAATCAGAGAAAGGGAAACTGCAACTGCAAGACATATCTATCTCTAGGACAAGAAAGGGACAGAGAAGGGAAAATCCAGAGATTTAGGAATCCACCAGGGAAAGAAGTGAGAAGCATTGTATTAAGATCTGGAGACATAAGAATATAAACAGTACAATCCTTACCTTCAAAAATCTCATATTCCTATTGAATTGAACTGTAATTATATACACACACACACCAGCTAATAAAGATGTGTGAAGGAGAATGTATACAAAGCAGTTTACCAACTTTAAGATGCTTATAAATATAAGTTGTCATTATAGTTTAATAAGTCAATCAAAAGCATTTATGAGGCACTTACACAGAGCGAGGCAATAGGTATAAAAAGAAAAAAAATAATGAAAAACCTGCCCTCAGGGGGATTAGGATTCTAATGGAGAGATAATATGTGCCCATAAAAATATACTTATGAACAGAAGATGAGGTAATTTGGGTGGGGGAAGACCCTAGCAGTTGGGGGATCAGAAAAAAGCTTCTTGTAGGAGATGGGTTTGAGCCAAACTTTGCAGAAAACAGGAACTCTAAAGCACAGAGGAGGGAAGAAAGCATTGAGATGAAATGTCATGTGTGAGGAACAGCAATTTGACTGGTCCATAGAGATTGTGAAGGGGAGTTATGTTTATTATACAAGCCCAGTTGTCATTATATACTCCCAAAAGGAGTATATAAGAATATATATAAAGATATATATATATATATATATATATATATATATATATATATATATAATATGAATGGAAGAGCAAATGAGGGGATTACTCAAAGCCAAGAATCCCGGACATGATATGGAAGGAGGAGAGTTAACCAGAGTACTTTGGTTCCTGCATTCCCTGCAGTGACATGCATAAAATTCAGAAATGTTGGCCTTCTGATCTCCTTAACAAAACCATTCTCATCCTAGTCCTTTGAAAGAAACATCATCTCCTTCTTAAGATCCCCTGTATCTTCTTGAGAGACAACTGAGTCATTTTCAGGGCAGAGAGAATTCCACTGCTAGGAGGCAAGGATTCAAGGTCCAGTCTGAACAAACTCATTGGATCTGCGAGATTACTTTCTTTTGACCAGGACATTGCAAACACACTTCTCTCACTGGAGAAGGAACTTCAAGAGAAGATAATTATTCTTGTCTGCCTTGTAATATATATTAAAAAATGTTCAAATGTGGCTTTCCAGGGAAATGCGCCAAATATTTGTAGACACTAAATCCAGTTTTATTTAATTTTAGATTGCCTTCATAGTCTATTATGAAATTCCCTTTTATGCAGTTGGAATTTTTTTTTTTAGAAAGGTTGAAACATAGTTATGTTTTTTTTATTATTTTAAATCTTTCAAGGGTTTGAGGTGGTGAGCTGGCAGAAGTGTTCCCCCTCCCCTAAAGTAAAGATACCAGTATAATTAAAAGGTCTTCAAAAAATGGCAAGCATGTGAATGGGATCTCACTACCATAACTGAAGAAAATCACAGCCTTCCAGGAAAAGCAAAGTACCAAGACAAGAAAGCCATTTTCAGATAGTCTATTTTAATACTACCTGAGGCACGTAATGTTTCTACCAAATGCTTGATGCAAGGAATGCCAGTATGTCCCATGCCCATTTTACTTTTATGAGCTCACATCAGAAACTAAATAATTAGCACAAAAGTCTATGTGAAATGTTGCGTTTGTTGGAGTGTTTGTTTTGGCTTACTGAAATCGGCTGATTTCCAATTCCTCTCCACCCCACCTTCGTTATATTTATACTGTTATACAGAACAAACTTGGATCCATATTTAAATATGAAATTCTTTGAAACTGTATTCGTGCAAATCTCTTTATCGGGGACTCACACATTAACTCCCTTCACAATTGACCCATAGGTTGATTGTTTAACATAGCTTTTCTAAAGGGCAGGTTTCACAAAGTAGGGACATTGTTTTTACTTTTCTTAGCTTTCCAGGACAATCAAAAGGAAGTGGAGCAGAGACAGCTTGCTGAAAACTCCAGCAGCCCAATGGGCTCCTCCTACCTCCTGTCTCGTGGGTATGTTCATCATTTATGGTAGTGGAGAATGCTGAGCCAGATTCCGTAATGACAATTTCTTATATTCTTTCATCTGCTGGCTGTTCCCTCCCAACTCTGGATTAAGGTCAAGGCTGACTGAGTCAGTCTCATGAGTCCAATTGGAGACACTTCAGTAAGAAATTGTACTGGCCACTCGTTCTATTTGTCAACAAAGGGGCGGAAAGAGGCTCTTTTTTCATGCCTGGTAACCCCCTTTTTCTGATTTTAGTCAGTTCTATGAGCCCACCAAGAATTCTTTCACTCCTCCTGATGCTAACTTCTTCCACAATTACCTACTGACAGACACAGTATTTGTGAATGGATTTCTTACAGATACTACCACTCTCTCAACCCTCTCTCTTACCCATGTAAATCCTCAGAGATAAGAAATAGCTGGAAAAAATTAGTTCCCTCTACTCCCACCTTCAGGTATTTTAACCACATTCCTAATTAATATTTGTCAAAATGGCTTAGCACGATGGAGAGCATACTGTAGGTGCTACCTAAATGCACATTCTCTTCTATTCCCTTCCCCTTCAAAGGGCATTTTTACTACTGTTTTCAAAGTATAAAGTATAGAACCCTAAAAGAGAACTGATTGCTATAGTTGCTCAGGCCCATAGCTTATTCAGTTAACAAACATTTATTAAGTACCCACTATGCGCCAGATACTGGGGCTACAGAAAAAAGTGTGTGTGTGGGGGAAATGAATCATTACTTTCAAGGAGTTCATAGTCTAATTAGAGAAACAACTATACAAACAAGATATAAACTGTATAAATTGTAAGTAATATCATAGGGAAGCTAATGGGGTGAGAAAAAAGAGGGCTAAAAGCAAAGTTCACTAATGATCTTGAATTTTATTCAATTTTATATAAACCTCAGACTTCCTAATGAAGGAAATGAAGTAGAAGACATGAAGGAGCTGGAAAATGCACAGAAAAATGAGAAAGAATCTTTCAGGTGCCTACTGTATACCAAACAGTGTTCCAGGTGCTGGGGCTAGGACTGGACCTGTGATTTTATTAGGATAGGAAATCAGCAGAGTAATATAGTAGTAGAGGGCTAGGCTGAGAGTCAGAAAGAACTGAATTCTAATTCTGACTCAGACATCTAACATGTGACCCAAAGCAAGTTACTCAACCACTATTTCGTTTATTTTCCTCATCTATAAAATGGGGATAGTAATAGTGCCTACTCCACAACATTGTTGTGGAATGGAATAGAGGTTCTTAACCTGGGGTTATGATTTCAGATAAATAGATAAAAACTATTGTTTTTTTCTTTATAATTCTATGTATTTTATTTTAAGTATTTAAAATATTCTTCTAAAAAAGAGCCCAAAGGCTCCAACAGAGTGCCAAAAGAAAACATAACAATACCCTTGTGATAAAAGAGAGAGAGACAGAGATAGAGAAAAAGAGAGACAGAGATGAAAGGATATGGATGGAAGGACAGATAAATGGATAGATAGATAGATGATAGATGGATAGATGAATGATAGACAAGCTATATATATATATATATACACACATATATAAATTGTGTATCATATATACTATATATGGATAACATAATATATTGTACATATATATTATATTGCATATAAAATACATTATATGTATTATATATGCATGAGTACATATACATATATAAATATTGCTTAATAAATCTTAAAGCACCATATAAATATTAGCTATTATTAAAAACCAAATGAGAAAACTCCCTCTATTAGTACAGGATTCTCATTCTCTAAAATTCATGACCATTGAGTTTTGCCCAGAGCATGCCCAGAGTTAAATGACTTGCCTAAGATCACATAGTCAATATGTGTCCTAGGAAGGACTTAAATCCAGGTCTTCCTCTGGGGCCAGCTTTCTATCCACTGCACCATGCTGCCTTATCCAAGTACTAAGAATACAAAGATAAAATCTAAACTTCTAGCCTTTAAGGAACTCACTGTCTGTACAAGGCAGACATCCTATGCATAGATAAGTAAAAATAATAATAATAATTAAATTAAAGAAAATAATTTTAAGAGAGAAATAATTCTAACAATTTGAAGGAATGAGAGGAAGTCTCTTGTAGAGAATGGCATGTGAGCAGAGCTACTGTTTAGGAAATTTTTTTACAAAGTAAAGGTAAAACGTACATTTCAGACATGGCGAACATCTGTAATGAGACACAACTCAGTAGCAGGATAATTTGAGATAAGGAAGCATAAGCAGCTAGGTAGCACAGTGATTAGAACACCAGACCTGGAGTCAGGAAGACTCATCTTCCTGCTGCAGTGAGAAGTAATCATCTTTATGAGTTCAAATCTGGTCTCAGACACTTACTAGCTGTGTGACCCTAAGCAAGTCACTGAACCCTGTTTGTCTCAGTTTCCTCATTTGTAAAATGAGCTGGAAAAGGAAATGGCAAACCATTCCAGCATCTTTATCAAGAAAATCCTAACTGCCGTCACAAAGTATAAGATATAACTAAAAAAAAAATGACCGAATAATAACAACCAAAAAAATACTAAAAATCATTTAAAAAACAAAATCACAGTAAGAAATATAATTTCTTTGTTAACCACAGAATATGTAGAGCTAAAGTCCAGAATTTAAAAAGGTTTAGGTAAAGTTACATAGTTTTTGAAGGCATTACAGAAATGAATAATTCTAAATAAAGCCCAGGTAAGTCAGAGCTTCCTCTGTCAGGCTACTAAGAGGTTATGTGACTGGTCCAGGATCGCACAGTCAATAGCAAACAAAGGTAATCCTTAAAACTCAGGTATACCTTATTCTGGGGCCAGTTCTGTCTATCATGCTAAGCTTTCTTTATTTTATTACTTATCTCAAATATTTATTACTCATTTTAAAGTTCTGCATTTACACATTTTTCCCCTCACAAAAGAATGTGAGTTCCTTGATATCATGAGGTTTTTTTGTTTGTTTGCTTGTTTTGGGGTTTTTTGTCTTTGTAATCCCAGGGCCTATTAAAGTGCCTGGCACACCTAGACATTTAATAGTTTATTAAACAATAACAGCTAATACTTGTGTGACATTTTAAAATGTGCTTTTTATATGTTATCTCACTGCTTCATCCTGTGGGGTTGATTTTAAAATCATCTCCATTTTACAAATGAATTAACTGTAGCTAAAATAAATTGTGATTTACCCAGAGTTACACAGTTAATAAGGATCTGAGACATGATTCAGACTTAGGTTTTCCTGCCCCCAAATCCAGTGTCCTTTCCATTACAAAATTTAGCTGTCTCATGGACAAATGAATAATTGCCATTGTCAGAGAATAGGAAAAAAGAATCATTGGTTTGACCAAGGAATCTGTTTCTTATGTTTTAAATCAGTAACCAGATAGTTGAAAATTTTCACCAAGTCATTCATTTATTCATTAAGCAAATATTTATTATGAATCTGAGGTGGCCAGCCACTACCTTGGTCTCTAGGTTCCTAAAATGTTCCAGCAAAAATAACCTGTTGTTAACAGAGATATTTTTCTTTTGAACACTCCACCCCATTGGACTTTGAAGATAGCCCCTAGATTACAACTATGCATTATGATTAGTTCTTTATAAATACTCCAAGGCAGCAGTTCTAACCTGGATTCCATGACATTTTGGTTTATTGTATTTGATAACTGTATTTCAACATAACTGGTTTCCTTTGTAATCCTATGTACATTTGTGCATTTTAAAAAATCAAACCATGATTTTGAGACTAGATTCATTGACTTTGCTAAACTTAGAAAGTGGATTGGGGGTTGGGAGGTCTATGACTTAAATATAAAATTAAGAACCCTTGTTCTAGTCAGAACTTCCATAGCTGGGTCATGGCAAAGCTTAGTATGAAGCAGAAACTATTCTAAATGGTTAAGTGAAAACCAGGAATGGATTGGCCCATTACTAAGGTAAATATGCTATTTTCCCAGGGGCACTTGATGTAGTTCATAGCCATATTTTTTATGGTTCCTTTTTATTCCATGTATGCCAAATCCTATTGCAAACTAAAAATGTTGTGCATGTAACACCCATGAAATAATTTATAATTATCCCCTCAAAAGACTTGTCCTGTCAGTATATAAAAATCCACTTAGAGCTTTTCTCAGCTAGGAGGTTTTACCTCGTTTCATTGACTCTGAGAGTTGATACACTTTCTGGCTTGGCAAAGTTATGAGGTAGATTCCATCCAGATCAAGAATTCAACATACTGCCAACTCAATGACACTTGTGTGGGGCCGTGCAAAGGGTGTGCCCACCAAGGCAGCCACCATGGGCACACCGAAGCAGGGCTTAGTCTGGCTGCCCTCAGCAAACTGTTGTTTGGCTATCCTCCTTCCTTCAACTAGAGCAGCCACACCTACTCCCCTAATTGAATCTGGTCCTGACTCCTGGCTGTAACTCCCCTTTTTCCACCTAGAAGCTATAATGGGCACCCTTCCCCTCTGTTCAAGCATCATTACACTTGAGGACTGGTATATTATTGAGAAAGGGAGTGCCCTCGACAAATCATTTGTAACCCTGAATGGAGTTCCTATTTATTTCTTACCATGAAAACAATTCAAAGGATTTTATGATAGACCATATATCCAGAGTCCATAGAATTTCATAGTTGGAACATTTATTCAATCCCTCTAGTTTTACAGATGAGATCATTGAGGCACAAAGAAGCTCAAAGATTTGGTCACATTAGTTAGCTCTGGATCCAGAACAGAAGCCAGCTGTGGTGATTCCTGACCAATGTCCTTTTACCAAACCATGCTGTTGGTCACCTCCCGTGTCAAGCTTTCAAACATACCTAATCAACCCTATTCCTAAAAGTTAACAGGGAAAACTCACACTCATTCTCCCTCCGGACTAATACTTAAAATGAATGATCATGGAAAATGTTATTAGACTAAGAAGAATCTGTACAGAATCAGTAAAGCTCAGGGCTGGCTATTTATGGCATAGTAATATTCTGAAGAAAATGCTTTTGTTGGAGACAGGAAGCTCAGCTTACTACACAGTGTACACAGCTCCTCCACCACATTATTTTGCACTTTTTCATAAAGGGAAATTCGAGGAATACTCCATGATTTCTCTTTGTCTGGTGAATAGCAAGGTTAGCAGTTTGCTGACCACTGGATTGCTCTTTTTGGTTTTGGCATTAGACTTGACCTTACATAGAAATATGAGGAGGATAAAATGTTCCTTTTTCAAAAAAAAAATGGATCTTTCTTCTTTGTTCCAACTGGGGAGGGGGAAGTCCTCTATACAATTACAGAAAAGGTCAACTTCTAAAAAGTATTGAATTAACAGACAAATACACGCTACATTTTTGTTTCCCCATTCTAAATATGATAAAAAGCTAGAAAGACTGCAATACCCAGTTATCCACATTCCAAAACAGACTCCAGTTACCCTAGCATTTACCCTAACATTTTAGAGCATCTCCAGAAATGATAGTCCATCATTTAAAGTAGATTGCAGCTATATCCAATATAGTCTGATCATTCGATTGACAGTAAATTGTCTGATCATCCATTTTTAGTCAGGCAGACCTTGTATTCAGTCTAGTACTCCTGCATCTTATGGACTACATAACACCATGGACTACATAACATGGCTCTGGACAGCTGAGATAACAAAGCAATGGACTGGAATGTACATACACACACACACACACACACACACACACACACACACACAAATACTCACTGTTTCAACTATTTCAACATTTCCCTATTATTCCAGAATGCTTTGGCATTTGTAATTTTTTCTATACATTCCTAAAAACAGAGAATTTATTCCTTATAAAAGGATTGGGTTCTTTTAATGCTAAACATTTAGAGGTTTTTTTTTTTTAGTTTAGTTCTTTATTAATCTAATGGCAAAGTATTATTGGTTTACAACAGACAACTCATCCAATATCTATCAGACACACAGTGAGGGGAAAAAAAGTCCAAAAACTTCAAATGGGTAATGTCTTTCTGGCAATGGTTAGCTGAAATCAGCCAATGGCAGACCCTGTCCAACTGGACGGAAAACAGCCTCATTCTTTCTGTGTGTTCTGTTCACTTTTGTGCCTGTGTTCCAGATAGTCTGCATTCATATGCATACATTTTTATATTAAATCTCATTTTGCAGATCCTATAGTCCAATTTGAACATTTATAATTCCATTTCCCTCTTGTCCCACAGAAAGCCTCATTCACACCAAAGTGATTTCAAAAGTGAGAAAGAATGTTATGGCAGGAATTAAAGCCAACATTGCCATAGAATCAAGCTGGAATCATTTTCACTCAGAAAATCCAAATTGGGGGTGGGGGTGTTACTATCTCCCCTCTGCTCCAGCAAATGTAAAATTCCTTGTTCAAACTGAGCACTTTCATTTTTTTTCTTTGTATGTCTGGCACCTGGGATAATGCTTCACAACCTAACAGTAAATCCACAAATGTTTGCTGAATCGAATTGCATTTTTTTCTATTTTCAATAGCATCCAAATAAAATTTGCTAAAGGACTTTTACTTACTTCACCATTTGCTTTATTTGGAATAATCTTTCTCTCAACATCTGCTTAATCTTGCCCTAAGTCTTCAAAACTACCTAATGTCTACTTTCTTCATGAGCACATAAAATTGACATTAGCAATGGATGTACTAAGTCAACCAGCTCATCATGCTGAAAAATTGCACTCCTCCTTAGAAAAGAAGCTTCCTAAAAGTAGGCATGTGGCATTAAGTTCTTACACTCTCATTCTAAAACTTCGATATCCAATGTATTTGTAATTTCATGAATAGTGACAATTCCCCAATATAGACCTGAATTCATTCATACCTTCTTATCTTCAGCAACTCTTGTCCATGACCTGTAGTAAATCTTTCATAGGGCATCTAATTAACATGGTAGGGGGCTTATTCTTATTCTCTTGAACTCTTCTCTCTCTCTCTTTTAAAAATAGGTAGCATTCCTGAGCAATGAAGATCATTGTGAGGAGACTAGTTGACCACTTTTTGTTGCTGATCAGTTGTTTTCAATTTCTAACTCCTCATGATCCTACTTGAGGTTTCCTTGCCAAAGATACTGGAGTGATTTACCATTTCCTTCTCCAACTTAATTTGTAGATGAGGAAACTGAGGCAAACAAGATAACGTGACTTGCCTAATATCTAGCTAGCGTCTGAGACCAGATTTGAACTCAAGAAGATAATTCTTTCTCACTCAATGCTCTATCCACTACAAAAAAGTACCATTGATTGTCCCTTACTCTAGCTACATGATCAGCCCACCTTCATGGTCAGTTAATCAGATATAACTTTGATATATATATACATATATATCACTTTTAGCATGATTACATTACAATCAAGAGTGCTGTAGATTAATAAGCCAGATTCTAATAAATTTCTATAATTGATATTGCAATCTCTTCATGCCATACCTTTCTTCCCTTTGAGGAAATAATCATTTTGACTCTTCAGAAATTGGGGATTAAATGATTTGCAACTATATAACATCTAGGGAAACATGGATATTTTTTAAAATGAAGTGTTTTGTTTTTTTAAGAAGTCTGGGGTCATTGAAAGTCCTGGGTAATTTCCAAAATTCAGTACAATCTGTTTTCTTGATCTTTCTTATATATGTACTATGTATTCATGCAAAATGCATGAAATAAGAATGAAACTTTACATTCACATAAACAGGTCCATTGCCATTTAATTAATTCTCATAGTTTCTATTTCTGGATTATTCCTGGATTGCAGGCTCCTGCAGAGTAGGGGGATACATTTTCTCAGACCTTTAATGTAGAGTCAGTCTATCATAGAGGAAAGAAAACTAGCATTAAAATTAAAGGACCTATACTTAACTCCCCCTCTTAGAGGTGTAGTCAAATAAATGTGAATGAGGAACATACCATACCTGATAAGATTAGAACAACTCTTTCTGTGTATACATCTTTCTTCAAATTCAAAGAAAAAGTCTGCAATTCTCTATGCTTCAGTTTCCTCATTTAAAAAGTAATATTAGTTCTTTGTACTTTATAGCAATGTCGTGAGAAAAGCATTTTGGAAACTTTAAAATGTTGTGTAAATGTGAATTCTTAACAGCAAGCTCACCAGCTGCAGGATATTATCAACTAATAATAACTCTCAAAAAGCATGGTATAAAGCACAACTTTAAGGATATGGATGATTAAAGAGAGACTGTGGCATAGTGTATAAAGTCATGGAATCAGGAAGAATAGGATTCAATCTCACCTTTAATCCGTTCCAGTTATATGGAAGAATAAGCCCATTTACTTTCTCAACATCTCAGACAATTCTCTAGGATAGTAAATGGCAGAGTAAGATAATCTGTATTAATAGAAAGAGTTCCTCTACCAAGAAAATTATATGGCCATATAATAGGTATAAAGGTATAAAATAGGTATAAAATACCTTTCCCCCACTCAAAAAAATGATAAGAAAAGGAGGTCATATGTTAAAAGATTACCATCTGAATGCTATGCTGAAACCCTTTTTATAATAAAATAAATGTATTCCAAAATATTGTGTATAGTGTCTTCTCTGAAAGACATATTTAAAAATTATATACATGGTGTGAGGCCCTTCAAACTTTACTCATAGAAGAAATATGTAGATTGATGAGATTGCTAATACACCTAAATATGAATATCCTGTATCCATGAGACAATGTTGCTTCTTTTGTGGCTCTGCTCCATGAATAGTCATCAGCAAAGAGAAAACAAAGACTAGCCAATCAGTTCCATTTTGAAAAAAAATAGTTAAATTTTTCAAAATGCAGAGAATATATATATACATATACATTTATATATACATATACATATATTCATATAAATATAAAGTAGACAGCACCAAATTCAGATTAGCATCTCCTTTCTTCAAAGACAATGTTTGAAAGAAGCCAAGAGGCTGTATTTACATTTTCTGTATAGTATCTAAGGATGCACATTACTATGTTTGTCTTAGGACCCTCGAGTTTAATGATCTCTCTCAAACACCAAGTGAAGCCTGTGGAGATGACATTACAGTATCCAATTACAAAGGCAAAAAGATGTGAATGTGAGTCTGTGAAGGCAACCACAATATAATCAATCTACTTCTGAGTTGTTCTTTGCTTGGAGAATGCTTCAAGAACGTCTTTTTTAAAAAATATTTCTTACAAAGGAAATGGTTCAGGATGTAATAAAGACATGTTTTCCAAACTAAATAGATGTGTTTATATCTTGTGGAATAAGAAAATAAACATAAAAACAGACAAATCCCCACTTGGGTTCAATGTATAACCCCAGGGTTGGGCTGTCTGGCAAAGCTCTTTGTCCTTGGCTCACGCTCCCCTTCCAGGTCTCCTCCATCTTCCTCTGGTCCCTAAACTGCATCCATCTCTTTCAGGCTCTGTCTGTCTAGGTTTCCAAAATATTTTCTTGGCTTCATTCCTCAGCACCATTCAATAAAATTGTCCACTACCTTGGGAGTATATGTGGTAATATAATTTCATAATATATTCCTAGAGTGATATGTCCCAATTCATGTAAACTGGAATTAGATCTCGCAATGAGCTCACAAAGATGGCCAGGAAGTGGACAAAGATTACATCACTGTCTGAAGATGAAGACATCGTGGCAATGTCTACTTAGGGAAGGCCCCTTTCAATGGCAAATAGAAACTCGGTGGGATCAGGGCTCCTGCATCTTCCTTCCTTCCTTTCTTTTTTCCTTCATTTAAATATCTTGGCCTTTTTATGGATGGGTGTGGAAATGGAAAGGGAAAAATGCTTTCTTGGCTGGAATTGTAGGGTGGAGAGAAAAATTCAGGACCTTTGGTTTTTTGTTTGTGTGTGTGTGTGTGTGTGTGTGTGTGTGTGTGTGTATGTGTGTGTGTTTTCTTCCATAAAGCCATCATAAAACCTTGATGTGAAAGAAGTGTGCAGACAAATACCGGTGCTATAATCATTGTGCCAGTGTGCAAATCTCAATTCTCTCGTATGCTAAACAAGTATCCAGACCAAGTCACTTCTCGGAATTTCAATTTCTATATATATAAAAGAAAAAGAGGAATCCTGACATAGAAGATAGATGATAGAGAGGACCTGGATTCAAGTTACATCTCTAACATATTCTAGATGTGTGAACCTAGGCAAGTTACCTTCTCTTAGTTCTTTCTAAGTTTTTAATTTGCAGTGAAAGTGTTGACCTGAATTGGTAGAAGGAGATTCCTTTTTCTCATGTAAAAAGGGAATAATAATGCTTTGAGTCTCTGCTTCATAAGGTTAATGTGAGGTGCAAATGAGGATAATATGTCAAAAGTGTTTTGTAATTATAAAATTGTCAATTATTTTATACAAAGTTGATTGTCAATCAATGGTGAATGGAAGTACAATGTAGATGTAAGCAGTCTGTAATACTAATTAGCTGATTGCTAATTTTACTAATTAGTTGATCTATAAGCATCCATTAATAATCTACTATGTGCTTGCTACCATGGTAGCTTCTGGAAATATGATTACAAAAAAAGGAGGCTACCCAAACTTTTAACAAGCTTATACTATATCAGATTAATTGTCAGTGAAGACCATGTACTTCCCTATCACCCTGGGAAGTTAATCTTAATTTTTGGGATCCATTCAAGGACTAAGATCTCCTCATTGGTTGTTGAGTGAATAATCCTAGTAATAATTATAATCATCATAATGCCAATAATTATCATTTATTTAGTAATTTTATGTTCACAAAGTATATTATATACTTTTCATATATATTTTGTATATAAATATACGAAGTAAATTATGTAATTTGATCTTCACCAAAATTTCATGAGCGAGGTACTATTCGCACTCCCAATTTACTAACAAGGAAACTGAGGCTGAGGTTAAATGACTTGTACAGAGTATCCAACAAGTGTTGAGGTAAGATTCAAAATCAGGTTTCTCAACTCCACATTCAAAGGATCTATCCATGATTACTTAATTGGATGAAAACTCCCTCCTAACTATATATCTTGCAGTCCTGAAATTAGGCTACATAAGTCACCTAGCCACCCATCAGGACACCATAGACTACCCAATATAAGTCTCTTGCCATGATGTCACGAGATCATGAAGGCAATCCAATAAAGACTTATATAGGACAAGTAATGTAAAGAAAGTCATCATATATGCATGACTAAAACAAGGATAACTGATTGAACAATTTATATATTCTATTTATTCAATATCAAGAGCTAGAGAAAACCATGAATTTAATTTCTACATAGGGCTTTCAGAATGGGCAGTCATGAATGGATTACTGTCTAAATCATTTGAATCCATGTTACTGAGGTCACAGATTCATCAAAATGTGTTTTCAATTTCATGAATTATGATGTTTAAATCTATAAGTAGCATATTATATCTGTTCAGATTTGGGCAGATCTTTCTATATAGGTCATTAATCTTTAAATTCAAAGAAGAATCTCCCAATTGTCCATTCAACCTCTTATTGTGGATTAAGTTTTCCAACATTCATGTATTTGTCATATTACTATGAATGTTTCCCTAATATTTTTTAAACTGCAATATAGCCTTCATTGCATCACTATTACATTGTCCCTCTAGAATTGCCATAACCATATTTGGTGGTACTGGTGGTTTGATATTGCCAAACAGCCTCTTTGTCATTGTTCTCTCATTGAAACTTGGCACTCATAGGCTTTCAAACCATTGTTAGACTATTGTCTTGAGATCAAATTATTTGCTTAGACTTGCTCAGACACTATTGCATTTCCGCCAGTTTTCAGCTAAGAATGGCAATTGGATCATCTATCCCAAAGCCTGCAAACATTGCAAAATCAACCTTTCAAGATCTTAGTTCTGATCAAAGAAACTACCTACAGTCACAGTGCCAATCAAAAGGCTGTTTGGCTAACTGTTGGCGCTAGTCTCTTTCCCGCATTTTAACTGCCCATTTTGGCGGGGAAACTGTTCCAAGAGAAATTAAGGGGGAAGAGGAACGAGGAACAGAAAAAGCACAATTTTTTAAAAAAGTTATCCCATACCAGAGAATGCAAAAGATAGTATGATTTAACAAAAGGGCTGCTTTAAATTCAGACATAGCATGGATATCCAGTAAGGCAAAGAGTGGAGATAAGGCTGGGGTGAAGGAAAGTAAAGATTAAATAGAAAGAAATTACAGTCAAGAGAAAAAAAAATGTGGTACCCCAGGGAATGAGGCACTTGGAAAACTGACTGAGGGTGTGGTCACAAATGACAGATGGACAAAGTTAGGAGTCAGAAAGTAAAAGTTAATCCTTTATTACTAAACTTAGGGATGTATAGCTATTTTTGTTTAATTAAAACACCAAGAATTTCTCTCATGGCTTGTTCCATTCTTAGCGATCAATTATGCACACAGATCAAAATGTCAATACTTTTCAAATTCACAAGGCCTTTAAAATAATATAGCTATTGTTATTAAATTAATTATCTAATATTTTTATTAGACTATTATTGTTATTGTTATTAGACTGATTGTCTAAAGTAAAAGGTTTACAACCAATAATACCCAAGTTCTTATCAATATCATCATAGCAGTAGAATTTAGACTTAATATGTGTAATTCTTTGTTATCTGGGTTGGTTTTCTGGGAAGAAAGAAATTTAGGATGATATAAAAAGTAAAAAACAAAATATATTAATAAAATTCTATTTTTAAAAACCAAATGGATTGTTCCAAATAATTTCAGTGGGGAAATTTCAGGCCCTATACCATAAAACATTGTTCTGGCTTCAGTAATGAGGTCATGGAAACCAACACTTTGTCTTTAGTGACCTTGTTCTAAGGGATTCCTGAAAAAGGAGGGAGGAAAATTCTAAAGAGAACTGAAAGGATTCTGAAAGGCTGCGCAGTCAGAAAAAGTAAACATTTCTTCCCAATTCATGAGCTCTTTGGGAACTTCAATAGTCCTCTTGCCATTAAACACTTTACCATTTCTACCATATGCTGAGAAGCTCCTTTATTGGTTCAAGAATTTAAAATGCCACTCACATGTCACATGAAGAAAACAGCTGCAGAATCCTCAGTATTCATGGAAAAAAAAATGAAAAAAGGTCCCATTCACCAAATATCACAATAAAACTATATTTCAAAAAAATATTTTAACAACTTTGGGGTAATCTGATTTTATTTTTAGTAAATTACAACTATATACACATGAAATATATATATATACATTTTAAATATATATGTATAGATGGTTATCTCTACTCTACAAGGAATAATATGTGGAGTAACTAATGGATAGAGCTCTGATCCTAGAATCAGAAGATGAGTTCAAATTCAGCTTCAAATAGTATCTCCATGATCCTGGCAAGTCATTTAACTTTATAATTTAAAACATTATTTTCTCACAAGGGGAATAATATGTGTCTAGAAGAGCTAAATCAATAAACTATAGTTGTGTAATGCCTATCATATGCCAGGCATATACAAAAGGCAGAGAAAACACTACCCTTTAGTATCTTACAATCTATCAGGGGGAGATGAGATGTATACATGCTATCTACAAAAGAGACAGAAAGTGACTGGGGAAAGGATTTAACAGATAAGCATATCAGAAAAAAATATCATGTAGAAGGTGGTGCCCAGGTTAATTTGCAAAGAATTAGGGATTTTCAAAATTAGACATAATCATTAAACTTCACTATAACTATCAACATGAAAACTGGAAATTGAAAAAAAAACTTTCATTTCCCAATAGAATGAATTTTATTCTGAAATTCTGAAATGTGACCACAGCTATTGGATTTCAGATGAAGACCTATGTCTGGAACAAAGAAAATCATAAAGTACATGAAGTATCTTTGATCTCCTTCCCTTACAAATTCTTACAGAGTGTTTGAGCTATAAACTAATTCTTTAAAAGACATGAATAAAGTATGAATAATGTTGATTTTAAAAGAATTTTTTTCTTGTAAACTTATGTATTTGATATATTTAAAAGCATTTTTCTGAGAAAGTATCTGGATTTTACATGATTACCAAAGGAATTCATGAAAGATTAAGAACCTCTGGACTAGATGATCCCGGGGACTCCTTTTACATCAGACACTTTTGTGATTTTATTTCTTTAATTCTAATCAAATCTCATAATATCTTAATAAGGTTGGAAGCTCAAACTCCCTAGTTTGATATTAAATACCTTCTATAATATTACTTCAGTGCATTTCCTCTGAGCTAGCTTGGCAGGTCTTCTCAGTTTCACTCATCTATTCCTTACTTCATGCCTTTTCTCACATTGCTCCTTCTGTGCCTGAATACTGCTTCTCAGCCCTCTGCATTATCTAAATCCTATAATCTTTCACAAGGTATATTCCCCAAGTCCAACTTCCTGCAAGAAGCCTTGCAACCTCTCTCAGATGATTCAAAACAATAATGACCCATGATCCTCATTATAATACATTCCTCTGAATGAATTAGTCTGACTTATAAATAAATCTTAAATCTTTGATAGTACCGTAAGCTCCTCTCAAACAGAGGCTATATCTTAGATTTTTTTTCTATTCATCATGGAGTAGGTATTGAAAATATATATTAAGTATTCAATAAATGCATTTTTTAAATTAATGAACGAATGAATAAAACTACATATTTCTATATCAGAATCAACAAGGCCATGTTAACACAAAGGAATAAAACAATTATCAGGACAGCTAGATGCCCAGTGGAGAGAGTGCTGGGCCTGAAGTCAGAAAGATTCATCTTCTTCACCCTAGCTTTCTTCTTTGAATTGCTTATTTCTTATTTGTGTATATATCATTTCCCTCATTCCCACCCCACCACCAACCTAAACAAAAGTCATCCAGGTTATCATTTTTATTTTTGCATCCCCATTACTTTGTCCATGCTGTCTTCAATAATTGTTGACTAGATTAATTTTTTGTTGTTAAAGATAATAGTTGGCTATTAATTCAGTAAAAATCCTATATATGATGCAAATCATATTTAAGCCCAATAAATCAGCATTTATTTAGTGCTGAGAATACAAAGAAAGGTTAAAAATAGTCCCTATTTTCAAGAAGTCCTCATTCTGACACAATAAAGAAAATGTAACCTACTGGGTACTATATATACAACATATTCAGATTAGATGGAAAAATCATCTCAGAAGGGAGGATACTAGAGGGATAGAAAAGAATAACGGAGGAGAAAGGAGGGATGACTGGCAAAATCCTCCTACAGAAGGTAGTATTTGAGCTGATACTTGAAGGAAGTCAGGGGAACTAAAAGAGGTAAGGAGTGAAAACATTTTAGGTAGTATAAAAGTATAAAAAAGTAAAAAGTATGGAGGTGAGAAATGCAGTATCTTATGTGAGTGTAAGGAGAGTAAAGTAAAAGAAGGTTTTTAGGTTATATAGACTTTTAAATGTCAAAAAGGAGTTTATATTTAATTTTGGAGCTATTAGAGAGCCAGGGATATTTATTGAGAAGGGGGTGATATGATCAAATGCAGCTGAGTATAGGATGGTTAGGAGTGAGGAGGTACAATTAGTAAACTAAGGGCCTAGTTCATAACAACCCATTACCATAAAATCATCTCAATGAATGATAATTCTTTTTTTTTTCAAATGTTGAAGATCCCAAGTCAAAGAACCCTTTTATCCCATGAAGTACATTGTACACAACTAATCATCTGGATGCTCCAAGAAAGTATACACCAGTAAAGGAGGGATTTTGCTGCAGGAATAGAATTGGAGTATCTCCTGTTTTGAAAGCAAGGCATGAAAAAAGCAAGTAAGATTTCCTTCAGAAAGACTTGAAAGGTAGAGGGGTCATTTAGACTTGCTGAAAAGGCATATTCTTCCAAAGTGGAAAAACAATGAGAACCCCAGTATTAATAAAAAAAAAACTATTTCTATTTCTATGAAAGAAAAAAAAATGCTTGTCTTGAACAAGACCCAAAAATTAGTATATTGAAGACTAGGGAGAAGACATCATTTAGAGAGGTGATGATATTCTCTTTATCGTATTAGATCAAACCAAAACCAATATCAGAAAAAGCCTAAGCAAAACTGCATGATCTAGAAATTGTCTTTGGGTTGTAAAACTAATTAATCCAAAAAAATATTTTGGTAAGTTCCATTTTGATTTGATTTGGGTTGTTTTTTTTTTTTTTTTTTTTCCCAGTGGGCCTGATAGTCCCGTCACCACTGAGGCAGAAGTTTAACAGTCTATAAAAGTAGTATATTTCATGTTTCTGATGAATCTTGGGTATTTCTAGTTAAAAGGGAACTTGATGCTGGCAAATATGATTTTCTGAATCAAGAAAATATTTTTAAAGACTTGTAAAAACATTTCTATAAGAAGAGAAGGTGGTATAATGGATATTTTTAAAAGTATTTTGTAGTATGTTAAATGTTAGCTATTATTTCATCACAGCAACAAAGATGATTAAAGTATTGCCAGAATGTCATTGTTCTTGATCATGGGAAGCACCGAAGAATTCAAAATACTTCACTATTCTTCAGAGCAACTGGAAATAGAATACATATGCACATTGATTATTGTTGTTCTTGAAGAGGACCAAAAGGACATGATATCACTATGTTGGAATCAAGGTACACAGTGTGTCTGACTGTGGCTAATCAGATCAATATGGGCTCAGAAGGCTCTTCTCCAGCTATTTCAGGTTCAGAAATGGAGGGAAATAGCATTAAGTGACTTACTCAGAGTCATACAGCTTGGCTATATTTGAACTCAAGATGAGTCTTTCTGAATTCAGAAAGACTGGCACCCTATCCACTGTACCACCAAGGCTAGACTTTCTCAACTATGCCACAGTGAATTTCATATAACTTACTATGCCTTATATTTAATTGAGCCTAGAATTCTAGTAATGAAACTTACAAATGTTAAATAATTAAAGTTCTCTAAGAACTTTTTATCCAGAATTTTTTGTACCATCTAAGAGCTTTCTATACTCTGTTTCTTTTTATCCTAACTTTTTAAATACTCTTTGAGACCTATAGAATTTAGTTCAAGTCTCAAGAGATTTTGATGTTCTGTTACTGACAAAGAAAATGGATTTTTCCCCAAAAACCTGGATTATTAAATACAAATAAAGTACATGGCACAAATAGAGTTGGATACATTATTCTCTAAGTCTATAAATCATTAAAATAAATATTAACAAGTATGAAATGCCATTAGCTATATTCTTTTGTTCTGAATATAAACCACCAGAAAGTCCCCATAAATCAGATTTTTTTCTTAATCTTATGCAATTATAATTGAAATTCATAATGACAGCTCTGAAGGCCTTATTCTAAGACCCTTCTGATTTACTAAAGAAGATTAAGAAGTTGCTTGTTCATAATTTTAATCATAGTTTAGCATAAGTGTATCACTGTATTCAAATACTTTGAAAGTCCATCTGTCTTTAAAAGTGATTTATGTGATATTTTTTCAGTTAACTAAAATGAGTGATTTACCAAATTAACCCCATTTATAAACTATTTTAGGGAAGTGGGAAATTAGTAATCATCTGTATATTCTTCATACCTAGGTATAGTCAAAAACCATGCAGGGCAAAATGTAATTTTCATATCCCAATGTCAACATCAAACTATTCCTGTGTCTTAAATCCCTTCCGTTCACACTGAGAAATGCCCATTATCTCTATAGCTTCTGTTATCTCTCTCCACACTCTGGTGAGAGAGAGGATTTCAATATGACAAGTGATTCTGAAGTATGTCATCTAACAAGCATAAAGTACAGAGGCTAAGGTCTTCAGTAAAATTACTCACTCACATTTGGAGTGACAGTACCAGTGAACCAGTGGGGTGGGACAGAGGGAAGGGAGAGGTGAGGAAGACAGCCTGTCCTGGGAAATGCATGGCAAATACTATTACAGGGATTTGAGATCATCCAAAGTGGAAGGATATTTTGGAATTCTGCTAGTTCAAATATTGCTTAAAATAATGTGTGCCTTTAGTTGAAGCTAAAAACTTTTGGCTATGTGAATATTAGTTCTAATTGTGTTTTGACAGCATTTAGCCCATAAAAGAAATTTTAGGATCCCCTCAGATGCAATCTTTGCACCTTTCATCAGGGGCTTTCAAAGGCAGTTCATCTACATGACCTTCAAATAGCAGTTTGCCATCTTTCTTCCAATTGCAACAAATTGTTGTAGGTGTTCACCTTGATCCTATCAAACTCACCATTGTAAGATGAAGCTTACAACATTACAAAATTTAACGTTGTACTTTAGAAATTATCCAACTAACACCTCCAATTGGTACATGAGAAAATTAAGGCCCAGGGAGTTTAGGGGACTCATTTGAAGTTACAGTGGGAGGCTCAGTCCTCTGACTCCAAGCCAGGCACTCTTACCATTATCCTGCAGTACTTCACAGAAGCATGTAGCTTTTTTTTTCTGAATATATGGGGTATTTATAGAGGAGTAATTTTTTTTGTACCGAGTTTTTCAGTCTAAGATTTCCAGAGTGGATATTCCTTCAGCATGAAGGCCAATACTGGAACTTCAGACACATAATAAGCAACTGACTTTGGGTGTTCTTGTTTTTACTCACTAATTTTAATTTTAATTCAGACAAATCAAGCAGAAATTCCTTGGTCACTCTCCTAAGAATTCACGTGAAGGAAGATACATTAATCGAGGCATTCTCTGGGGTAAGGACAGCAGAAAACTAACTTACTATGACCAATGTACCCTAAGAACAAACATAATTACGTCTTACATTTTCAATGGAGCTCCATCTATCCCACCTCTCCCTTACTTGTACTTTACTATTTTACCACTTTACTACTCCTTAAGAATGACACTGGTCAGTTTATTAACACTAGTACCTTCCCTGCAAGAAAATTCATCTTTAAATAGCCCTATTAAAATGTCTCTTTAAATAGCCACAATACTAAGTTATCTGCTTCTGAAGACTAGCACCTGCTCCCTGCTTTGCCTCAGTATTTCCCCCCACAAACATATACATACACATTGTAGCACCAAAAATCATTGCTTTTCTTGTCTGCTGTTGCTGCTGACATACTTAGAAAGGATAATTGCCTCTTTAAGCATTTCTATAGAAAGGAAATTCAGATTTATAAACTGCTTTAAAATAACTTTAAATCAGGGATTCACGACTCCCCAAATTTACAGTGTTACAGTTTACAGTGTTCAATTTTGTAGAAGAAACAAAAGTCCAAATCTGTCCCATGACTTGTTCTAAGTTACCTAGAGGGAATTAGAAAATATTTACAAATATTGTCTCTTGCTTCCAAATACTATTAAAACCAAATTTGTCCATGGTTCTCACCTTACATCTTGTAAATGATAATTTTTTAGTACTGAAATAATTTTTTATTATTTTTAATAACAGCCTTTTACTTTCAAAATATATGAAAAGATAGTTTTTAACATTAATCCTTGCAAAACCTTGTGTTCCAAAACTTTTCCTCCTCCCTTCTCCCAACCTCCTTCCCTAGACAGCAAGTAATGCAATATATGTTAAATATGTGTAATTCTTCCATACATATTTTCACAATTAAAATGATAAATTCAGGGCAAGTAGATGGCACAGTGGATAGAGTACCAACCCTGAAGTCAGGAGGACCTGAATTCAAATCTGGTCTCAGATACTTAACACTTCCTAGCTGTGTGACCCTAGGCAAGTCACTTAACCCCAATTGCCTCAGCAAAAAAAAATCAAATTCTAAAATGATAAATTCTTAAGCTAGGAAGGTATCATCAGTGATCATTTACCAATGATCATTTGGATGTTTAAAAATCATGGTCAATATTTCTAACCTTAAGACACTATAAAATGTCAGTTATAATTATTACAATGAGGAGAATGTCATGATAATTTCCATAACAATAAGGAAAGCACTGGAAATGTTGATGTTTGCTTAATTGAAAATTTTATAAACAATATAACAAAATAGATTTATGCTTATCAAATCTGAGAATGACACAAAGCTTAGAACAATATCTACTGTCAAATGATTACATCAGATTCCCAAAAGATATCAACAAGTCAGAACAATGGGACATACTCCTAAGACAAAATTTTAATAGACAAATAGGAAAGTAATATATTTCATGTCAGAAATTTGAATGGAGAAAACATGAACCAACAGCAATTCATATAAAGAAGACATGGAGGTTTTAGCAGGTTACAACCCAAAAGAAAGTTAGTAAAGTATGAGAAGCACATCTTGAATATTATGTTCAGTTCTGGGTACCACATCTTAGATAAGAAATTGATAAATGGTTCATAAAGTAAATCTTATTTTACTTATTATTTTATTGGGATCCCACAACAACCTGGGAAGTAGATACTACATGCAGGAAGATCCCCTTTACAGGTGAAGAAATTGAATCAGTGACTTGCCCACAGTCAACCCAGATAGTAATTATTAGGGGTGGCCTATGAATATAGATATTCCAGATTCCAATTCCAACTCTCTATATAATATGCTACACCAGCTCCCAGATGAATTCACTCAACTAGATAGATTCACTTCTAAATTACTAGATCCACTCATCATTGCTTAGAACTAGAAAAACTTCCACCTGTTTCAAGTACATCCACTGTAAACTCACAATTGCATGCATGAAAAAGAATGCCTTTTTAACAGTGTTCTGAGGAGTCTTCAAAGGAATTTTCTGACAACAGTTCTGAAATATATATCATATAAATATTATCTCTATTAACTAGAAGAAGAAACTCAGAGGGGGAAAGATAGTTCTGGTCTGGAAGTGTCAGAACCAATATTAATCCATTTATCACAGGGATGTAGTAAAGGGCATTAAGACTTCAGATAGGGAGTAGATCTAGAGTTCCTTCCAATTCTAAAATTCAGTGACCATTAAACATGACTGGGTCACTTTTAAGTTTGGAAAATGATCACAGAACCGGGATAATAGAAATAGGAGTAGAGTTTTGAAGGGAAGGGGAAAGGGAATAAACCTTTTCATAGAGCCTAGCTTGTGCCAGATACCATGGCAAGTGCTTTTACAAATATTATCTCATTTGATCCTCATAACAAACTCTGTAAGATAGATACTACCATGACTCTCATTTTGCAATTGGAGAACTGAGGCAAACAGGGTAAGTAATTTGCCCAAGGTCATAACAGCTATAAAATGTCTGAGACTGGATTTGAATTAAGGTCATTTATTCTGCAACAGCTATAAAATATCTGAGATTGGATTTGAATTCAGGTCTTCCTGCTTCTGGCTCTATCCACCATGCTCCTGGCTGCCTAGCAGATTCTTCTTCAGGGATAAATAACACTTGTATTCATTGAGATCATACAGAAGTGAGCTGATCGCATTTGTCCCAATCCCTATCATTTTAAATCCCTACAGTAGTTTAATGACTCACTTCTAGTTTTTTGGTTGATCCTGTTGAATTTGTAATTTTATCAATGTAGGGAATCTCCTGTCTGGAAGCTCCCATCAGTGCACATCAGCAATTCAATTCTTTAAGTCTTAGAGACACAGTTTGAGAGATCAAGTGACCTGACATCTCAATTCTCAACTAGCTACATTCACTTTGGACTTGGAATTCTCCACTGTGTCCCACACCATGCACCTTCCTCCCATTCCCACTATTTAGTTTTCTTTTATATGTGTTCCCACCTCTCTTCCCCATTGGACTGTAAGTTTTTTGAGGAAAGGGATTGTAATACCTTTTCATATTAGCACAAAGCCTGGTATATAATGGATATTTATTGACTACTGATTGTCCATGATTACACACCTTAGTGTAGGTACTGTAGGCCTTTAACTCAGGGCTTTCTATATCCATGTTAGCCCCATACTAGTGACGCCATCCATACTACCCCTTACTTGTACTTTTCAGACATGATCTATATATAGTTTACATAGAAAAAACGGTCTATATAGAAAAAATTATAAAACCAGGGATGCTGGCAATTCCAAAATGAATGCTAGCTTAATAAAACCCTTATGTACTAACTTTTTATCCTGGAAAAGTCTATTTGTGACAAGGAGTGTCTAAAATGCCAATTAATTGGGTAAAGTTGTGCTAGCACTAGAGGTCATGGTGGGAGTTCTTAATGAAAGTCCTCTGTATATCCAGAGTATCTGAAAGAATGCCAAGCAACCCAATTGTTTGTTTATATTATTTTTGAGACAAGCTGAAATAATTAAGACAGAAAACCATCTTTGCAACACTATAGGCACTAAGTCCTACAATCTACTTATTTGCTCTTTTTCCTTTCTTAGCTAACTGAAGAGTCCAGATGTTACTGGCAGACTGCATCTCACAATGTCTCTCCCAGTGCTAGGCCTTTCTGCTTTATTTGTGCTTTCCAAAAAATTAACACAGTACATCGAATTGCTGAGCAAGTGCCGAGTGCCTTCACAAACCAAGCATTTTTATGTTTAAGAATCTGAAAGCCATTCTAGAATTTCCTGTCCTTTCTCAAAGATGTTATGCAAAGTCTATTGAAATTCATCAGGTTCCAGATGTGTGTCATAAATTGAATTTGACTTTATAGGTTGTGGGACTTCTCTGGTTATTCCTAGAAATGGAAAAGTGTGGCCAGTCCAAAACCCTCTTTGTGACTTTGGTTATCTTCTTCCATTTCCTTAGGTTACCTTGCTCCCTTTGGGTGTTTAACACCTGACACCAAGTCAAATTCTCACACCTGGTTGTAGCAATGTAAGAAAAAAGTTTGGCAGAATTTAAGACCCCCTGGAAGTGGTAAGTTCTGTGTTTCCAATGGGTCCTGGGTATTTTGTAGTTGAAGGGGCACTTAGCACTGGAAAATATGATTTTCTGGCTCAAGGAAAAGTTTTTAAAGACTTATAAAAATTCCCATAAGGTTTCTTGGACATCAACTAGCTTTTACTAAAGAACATTTTGTAAATGAATCAGAAACATATGGATTAAGTTCCCTTGAATTACACGTGTGTTTCAAATGCTAAGGAAATAGAGTAGGACAAAAAAAAAAAAAAAAAAAAAACATTTGGAGAATTTGCTGTACTCACCATTTGACAATACCAGTTTGGATGAATTAGATTAATCATCTGTATCTCCATGCTATATGGATTTAAAATGAAAACAAAGTTGTAGCATCATTTTTAGACCTAGCTATGTCCTCTGGTTGAAGAGAGGTAAGATATTTTTATAGCTACCTTAGTTCCTAAAAGGCTCTTTTTCTATAAAGAAATATTGTGAAGCATATATCTATATAGACAAACTACAGAATCAGAGAATCTCAGAGTCAGGAGGAACTTCAGAGATTATCTAGACTTTAGCACTTCTGAATAAATGACATTTGGCCATGTAGTTCACTAATTTCTAAAGCATCCAAGTCCACTTTAGGACAGCTGTAATTGTGAGAAGTTTTTTCTTAAATCGACAAGAAATAACTCCAAATTCTGTTCATTGTTCCTACTGTTGAGCTAAGCAAAACAGACTGAATCCATCTTCTTCTGACATGTCTTCAAATATATGAAGACAGAAACTCACCCCATTCACCAAAATCTAAGTCTTCCCTTCTCTGGGTTAAATATTTATAATTTCATCAAACAAATCTTCATTTTAGAGGATTTCTCATTCTTTCACCATCCTTGTTCTCTTCTTTTGGATACACTACATTTAAATCAGCCATTGATTTAATCGTTGGCTGATCTAAACTATGACATTCAAATCCATCTAACTGTTATCTAACCCAAAAATCTCTATTTTATACCATGCAAGATTTTGCCATATTTATAATCCTTTGAGCTTCCAGTTATCTTGTCAAAGAGGACAAGAGGCTAGTCCATTATGATTTGTCCTTAGTGATTAATACTTCCCTCTTTAGAGAAGCAAAAGTTCCAAATAATTTACTTTAACTGGCAGTAATGAACCCAGTCCAATTTGTTCTAGGCCCAAGGCAACATGGTATCCCTTCATACGCAGGGACTCACCATCTGCATATTGGACTTAGCATAGACATCTGAGTAGCTGGCATTACAAGTGAATGCCATCCACTAAGTTCAATTAGTTTTCTCTAAAAATATACATGATTTTCTTACTTCCAAATATACTAGATAAGATTGTCAATAGGGATATGTAAGATTACACAGTAATGCCTTCCACAATGTGGAGATTAGGGACCCTCACAATCTGGAAAATCTCTATAAAAGTTTTTGACTACTGCCTTTAATACCAAAGAAGTCTGAATTTTTTTCCTTTTCTTTTATGAGGGTATTAAAGTGTCTTATTGCAAAATTTGGAATGATATTACCCAATACTATACAAATATTTAATGCCCTTCTGAGTTTCTAAATTCTTCCTTTGTCATCTGCAGACCTTAGCATGTCATCTGTGGTTTCCACAAAACTCCCTGAAATTTTCCATTTAATTTCTTATGCTGATCCAAGATATAGCAAAATCATGATAGAGAAAGTCATGATGTGGAAAGGATAGCTGTATATGTCAGAAACCATCAGCCCTCATGTAGCATAATATTACTTTCTTATGTTCTTTGCTACCTGAAGTTCCCAAAGTATAATTTGGGGATACATGCAGGGTCTCTAAGAGTCTCTTAGAGGATCAGCAAGGTCAAACTATTTTTATAATTATATTAAGATAACTAATATTAATATAATTAATTAAGATTAATATATTACTATATACATCTATTAAGATATAACTATATTAAATTTTAATTTTAATACAATGAATATCAATAGATATAACCTATATAAGCAGCTCTTTGAAGGACCCTCAATAATTTTTTAAGAGTACAAAGATACCAAAACATTTGGAGAACTGTAATGCATATGAATGTGTGTGTCATATGGCCCCTGATAGACAGACTAGTGGTTGCTGTACTCCTGTAGCTTAAGAGTGCCTTAGGTACTTGTATTCTCCAGCACTTAGCACGATGCTTTGCACATACTACTGCAAGGGTAACAAAAGTTTAGTGTCTGGAAAGAACATTGTATTTGAAGTTCAATTAATAGTTCTGCCACTAAATTACCCTGCCTGGAGTAAAATCATTTCAAGCTGTCTTTGACATATAAATGGCCACACTTCTTTATTCTTTTATTAGTACCAATGAGAAGCTATGAAAAAAGCCCTGCATATTTTAGAGAATTTAAGGATTTAGAAATGGGGGAAAGGAAAAAGCTGAGAAAATGTTTTGATAAAACCAAGTTAGGGGTGCTGATCTCAAGAGAAGACTTCTAGACAGGACTTGATATGTCTCCCAATTATGTTCAATGATAATCTTCCCCACTCTGCCCAAAACATTTTACTCCAAGGCATTTACTCCTGGTCATCTATCAATTAGAGATTTATTTGGCTTCACAATTATCCTATTTAAAAAGGTAAATATCTTTACCAGGATAGAAATTATCAATCATTCAAAACAGTATTAATATTAATTTGTACTAGACTGCTTTCCCCCAACATCTAACAGGAACTTCTGCATGAAGGAAAGACAATTGCTTTGTTTTGTTTGGGGGGAAGCAAAGAAGGAGGTAAAAAAATCGGAAGAAGAGAACACTTAGGGAAAAGGCAGAAATTAAGGAGAAAGATTATAGGAAATAATAGATATAGCAAGGGAGATGAAAGTGTCAAAGATACGTTTACTTAACTTTGAAACTTGTCAGAAGCAGAAAAAGAAAAAGAATATTCTATCCTTCAGTCAAATAGCCCTCTATTTCTAAGATCCCGAAATCTAGATGGTCGAGTAGCAATGTTATGGTTTGACTACATTCTAATCATGGGCTATCCTGGGAATTATTCTATCATTGCTTTTATGGAGAAAATGTCTTTTGAATTCCAAACAAGTCACTTAACTCATAAAATATACAGTACAATTTGTTTGTGAAATATAATATTCAACAATTTGTTCTTGGTATGTGATAGATGTTTTAAAAAGGTAGATATTTGTGAAAAGCCAATTACCTAACACTTATTACATTTTTTATGTCAGATAATACTATGTTAGATTCCAAGAGAGTGATAGCATGATGCTGTCCCTGCCCTCAAGGAGCTAAAGTAGATTTGGTGAATCAATTTGTTTGCGTACATAAAGAACTTTGGAAACTCTAAGATTCATATAAATAGTATCTACTAAAACACATATTTGTAAAGTTAAATAATATAAGAAAGTAAAGAAGGAAATGGAAAATGCATGCTGATTGTAGTATTCAAAGAAAAAGAGATTAATATAGGTTGAAATGGTCAAGGAAGGACGAAAAGTAGCAGGACTTAAGACTACAAAAGACTTATTCTAAATAACAGAAGATAATATTTGTAAAGTGCTTAGCACAGTACCTAGCATATAGCAGGAACTTAATAAATGCTTGTTCCTTTTCTAATTTCTTAGAACTCAGCAGTCTAGAGGTAAAAAGATCATGGGATATATTGAGATGGATAAGAATTTATATATATATATACACTTTTCATTTTGAAGATAAGGATACTGAAACCCAGAAAAGAAGACTTACCCCAAGTCACACAGATCATAATCAATAGAGCTGAAATTTAAATCCTCTGTTCTGACTCCAAATTATGTGAATTTTGAATGCACCTAACTCAACCTCCCCAGAATTCTTCTCTACACAAGAATTCCCTCTTCTCTCCTTCCAAAGAGTCCCTAAGAATGCTGCATCTTTACCTACCCTACCCCTGTACTCAATCACTGCATCAGAAGTAGCTCAAAAGAAACAAGAGATGTACAAATTTAGAGCCATCTCTGTTCCAAATGTCCATATGACATTTTTGTGTGTGTGCTTGACCTATACTTAGTGCTTTCCAAGGTCATATTAGTAATCAATGGTAGTCAGATACACATTTTCTTGACCCTAATATATTGATGTCATTTTAGTTATCTTCAAGAATGAAGGAATCAACCAACTGTATTAAATTAACAGTTTTGAAAGTGTATTTCGTTATAACCTAATCTATTCATATCATCAATATGCCATCTCCTTTGAGAATCAAATAGAAAAATATTTGCAAAGCTCTTAGCATGGTGCTTAGCACTTAGGAGGTACACAAAAAATTTTGTTCCTTTTCTTCCACTCTGCTAGACTGGCTCCCTGTTTCTACTACCTTATGAGGAAAAAATCCTATATGCCAACTAATATTTCTCTGAAAGATATACTTTTTATCTGGCCTGGAATCATGAGTGTGTCAGGGAAGGTACCATAGATATTTGATTGAGTTCATTTTTCTTTCAACATGAGCCAAAAGAAGAGAATCAAGTAACAATAAAAGTAAGCATCCCTTTATGTCCAAGGCAAATGTTTACCTAAGTACATGGTTAGGATGATCTGTAGTTTCCTCCAAATGGCTACCTTATAGATTCTCACTCAATGTAACAGCACATCCTAATTTTACCATAAATCCTCCATGGAGAATATTTGGTTATGCCAGAAATCCTCTATAGATGAGGATTTTGTATATTTTAATATATTAAAGGTCTTTCTCTTACTTTCATGTTTTGACAGTACTATTATGCTACTCATTGCCCATCTGATGGTTTTTCATCCTTGCCCATGACTGGTCTTCCTACTTTCCAGCCATATTTATTCTCAACCACACACATGAGTCCAGTAATTTAGAGATATCTTTTGTGCCCTCTCCCAAGAACAGCCTTAATTTTCAGCTTTATAAATTTACCTCCAGGTTATTTGAAATCCTATAGACATAATGACAAGTCCTTGTGTACAGGCTTGTGGTAATATCTTTGACTGAAGAAGTCAACCTGCATCATTATTCATGAAGTAACCTTTGTATTGACTCAGGAATATTTCTAATGTGCAACACAGGTAGCCTTTGTTACAACAGACATATCCTTTGCTATAGATTCTATCTGTGTATTTTTTGGAAAGATTTATATATCTTGAATTTCTCCATTAACATAAAGCAAAAATTCATTTTGTATGACAACAGAAATAACCAGCCTAAAGAACATAGCACATGTATCTAGACATTCTTAACAGTGCTTAATTTTTAGAGGATAACAAATTTGAAAATCAAGCCATCCTCTTAGATTCATAAAAGGAAATGTTTCTCTCATTACAAAAACCTAGTTTTTGTCTTATGAAACAAAACAGGAATACCATCGGTTACCCCAGAAGTACATCATGGAGTCATTGGCTCAAAACAATTCAATTTTTTACATCTCCTATAGTCTTTCCTTTTAGAGTCCTTGACATTTCCCTTATCAATTCCCTTCTGTCTCATGGCTTCTTGTATTGGCAAAAAAGGTGGATACCTTTCTTGGAAATGAGGTGTTCTAGAGGCAATATAATGTGTAAATCAGGCAGGCAGGATGACGCAAGGTGGATGTTCTCCAAGATTCCAGGTTAAAGAGTGCCAAGAGATCTTCTACATACATGAGAGGTCAGGACCTCATTTACACCCACTTTCTTTAAGTAACAACACAATTAAGATCAGGACTTCTGGTGTGCAGACCACTTACTATATCAGATACTTAAATTGATAGGGGAGGAAAAAGAAGTGAATCTGGTTGAGCAGTGTCTCAAGGGAAGGAGGGGGAGAAATAAAGTGAGCCACTTCAAAACTGAACTTATAAGCTATTCTACATTAAGCTCTAGAAAGAGCTTAACAATTCCTCTAGCTACAAATAATGTCACCCCAAAAATTACCTGATAATTATTTTGAATATATTTACCTATGTATATGTTGTCTCTTGTGGTAAAATGCCAATTTCTTGACAGCAAGAACTGTTTCATTTTTGGTTTTGCATCTTTAGAATTTCATAAAATGCCTGACACAGAGGACTTCTTGGGTTCCTTGTTTTAGAGAAGGAAAGGATCTTATAAGTTATTGAGTTCAGGAGTCCCATTTTACAAATGAGAAAACTGACAGGCCAGAGAGGCTACAGTACTTGCCCAGAACCAGTTAACTAGTAAGAGGCTAAAGTAGGATTTGTAGTCATTCTTCCTAACTCCAAGTGCAGTTTTCCATGCTCTACTCTAAATGGGACTGAAAAGAAAGAAGATGATGTAACACTTGATTTCCAGACTCCAGATATTAGAATCCTTCACAATCAGACCTGCAATAATTAAGGATACTGACAAAAATAGCCAAATCCTCCATTGTATATAATATTCTATTTCTCTTATCCCTTGCTTTTTTTGCTGAGAGGAAGAATTGTGTTTGAAAATCAATATCTATTCTATGAAGAAAATTGGTTATTACAATTATGCTATGGAAGCTTTAGATTCTTTTTAGTGTTTTCTTCATTTGTCATTATTGTATCTATTGCTCTTTACTTTCTGTTGAACTATATTTTTGGAACATGTTCCCAGAAATCCAAATAAATTAATAAATCATACATATATATGTATATGTATATAATTACAGTCCTTGATTGACACAACCAGCACTTCCGTCCATTATCATTGCCACCAAAAGAGCACTTGTAAAAACCCTTCAAGTGAAGGATTTTCTTTCTAAAAATTTCTAATATTCTGGAGACAGCAGACAATATCCCAAAATGTAGATAAGTTTCTCTAGCTAACACAGACCTATTCCAATGTTGAGGTATTTGTTTTTGTTAATATTATAGGAGCTGTATGAGGGCAGGAACTGTTTCCCTTCTTTCTATTGTTGTTAGTGCCTAGCATAGAACTTGCACATAGAGAACATTTAAGAAATATTGGTTCATTGTTTGATAGATTGATTGAGGCAACTAACTAGTTTAGTGAATAAGGATGCTGGATTTGGTGTGAGGAAAAGATGAGTTCAAATCTAGCCTGACATTTACTAGTTCTGCATCCCTAGGCAAGCCACTTAACTTTGCTCTGTACTTCAGTTTCTTTATCTGTAAAATGAGGATAATAAAATTTCTCCCAGGATTATTGTAAGGATGAAATGAGATGATATTTTTATAAAAACTTTGCAAACTGGAAATAAATCCTATAAATTACACATAACATAAATTCTATAAACTAGATCAATTTATAGATTATTTGTGGTTATTATTAAGATGAAACAAAAGGTTGCAGATAATAGAATATTATTTGGTCTCCAATGTTTCTACCTCCACCATGTCCTCATATTAAATAATCTCCATTTATAATTCTCCTGGAATGTCTTCATAGTTTATATCCACCTCTGGGATGCTTGAGATACCAACACCAATTGTTGGCCATGTTTTTCACCTCATTATTCTTCTATGTATTCTAAATGTTCTTATTTTCCCCTAAAGGGAAAATATTGAAACCACTTTGTTTTGGGTGAATATCATTTAGCCACAGTAGCATAATGATAGCCAGCATTTATATGATACTTTAAGGTTTTCAAAGAACTTCGCGTGTGTTATCCTAGTTGATCCTTACAATAATATTTATTATCTATTATGTTCCAGGCACTGTACAGAGTATTGAAATGATAAGAAAAGAAAGAAGGAAAAAAAGTATTCCTTTTCTCTAAATAAATGTTATCATCCCATTTTACAGATAAGACAACCAAAATAAATTGAGTGACTTGTCCAAGGTAATCCAGCAAGTAAGTTTCTGAGGCAGGATTTGAATTCAACTGCTCCTGATTTCAATTCTATTTATCTTTCACTGTTTTCCCATCTAGCTATCAGATTCCTTGTTATCTTTAAATTAAAAAAAAAACTAACTAACTAAAATGAGAGTGAGCAAGTCTGACCACTGAACTGATAAATTTGCAAAGTGTCCCAAACTGGTGCCTTCTGGGCAAAAGGAGTACAGTTTGTAAAAGGAAAGAAAGATCTGTTCTCTGTACTAATCAAACCTCAAAAGCATTCCATATCTGAATGGTACCAGGACCTTTATATTTCTTACCTTACCTGAAGAAATTGCATCCTCCCTAGTGAAAGAGGGACTAATTCATCACCCTAACTCAGTCCAAATGCTGAGTGATTCAGCTTGGAGGCACCGTAATGTGAGTGACCGTCCATAAGAAGCTGGGCTCACATTGCTGACCTCATTTCCTTTTACCCCAGGTTATGACTGAATAGTCCCCAGAAATGAAAGGCCTGTGATTCACTCATTAAACTATATAACTTTCTTATTTCCTGGATAATAAGTCATAAGGGTCCACAATTTGTTAACTGCGCAGTCAGTCAATCATTATTAGGAGCAAACTCTGAGTATCATAAATTTTACCTAAGAAACAGTGACCAAACCTCTCTCCACATACAAGATACTCCAAACCAGAAATATGTGTCTTGTTGAAGCAATTTCCTCATTATTCTGAGTGTTAGAGAACCATATTTCCACTCATAACATGAGCCAATTACCTAAGAATGGGATACCCTGAACCATTCTACTCCAAGGGGGACAATAAGGCTAACAATATATAACATATAAAACCACTTTATTCCCTTCCCCTTTTTCCTATTAAGCAACAGAATCCCCACCACCATCCCTTCCCCCAAAAGTGTACCTATTGAGAGTATATCATCAAACTAAATGGGAAAAAAGGACAGAGAAAAAAGAATAGGGAAGAGAATTTCGGATAGAGAGGAGGGTAGTAAGGAGAAATAGAGAAAATTTTAATTCTGAATGAAGCATTTAGTTTAATACTGTAGCAATAATGATCTCATGAATGGCAATGCAATCTGAATTCGTGTGTTGGCAGCCTGTTCTGTAGCCCTGAAACCCTTAGTCACATCCATTACCTTTCTTCAGGGTAAATGATGGCAAGTCTACATAGGAATCACAAACATTGAAGTAAATTCTACCTCTAGAACTAAGTCATAAGATTAGAGAGATGTCTCTTCTTTGGCCTGAAAGGAGTCAGAAATGAAAGTCCAATGGACAACAAAGCTTGATCTGAACATTCGTAATTGTGCAAGCCATGGCATAAATTCAGCTCCTGTTCCTTGCCAGTCCATGAGATCAGGAATAGGGCAGAGGGGGAAGAGGGATTAAAGGGTGGGACAATTGGCCCAGGAGGTCCCCATAGGATTAGGGGAGGATGAAATGAGATCATAGTTGTGAAAACACTTAGAAAAGGGTAAACTACCAAATAAATTGATCATATTCTTATTATGACTATCTCATCATGACATAGATGTGAATATGTGTTTTAGAAGGTTATGTCCCAGTGGATCTCAAACTATGGCAAGTCCTACCAAGAAGGAAAGGTTTTGCGTATGGAAATCATCATAATAAAAAGCATACATCATTCTTTTTAAGTTTTGCTAATTGTTTTATAGACATCATCTCATTCAATCCTCATAACCACCCTGTGAGGTAGGTACTATAAGGATTTTCACCTCCATTTTACAGATAGGGAAAATGAGGCTGAGAGAGATGATATGACTTGCCAATGTCATGTAACAAGTGAACATCTGAGACAGATCTAGCTTTTCCTGATTCTATCCATTTTGTGTCATGATAGATTAGAAATTGTTAAAGAAACAACCTCAGTATAATGTTCATCTTCTAATCTAGGCCATCCATCCATATACCCAGCATGTACTTCTAACCCTACAGAGGTAGTAGCTACATAAATTCATAAAAATTCATCCTGTTATATCTTTCTGTCCTTCTTTCTGGATTTTTCTGTCCTCTCCAAGAGCCACAAAGTTATACAATTCTTCTTCCCTTTTTCAACCCATGGTAGTTACAATGTTCACCAGGTTGAATGTTTGTTCCTCTTTTTAAAAAATTTCCTTTCATTAATCCACAGATGATAGATAATTGTTGCAACAGTCAGCTAAAAGTAGCAATTAAGAAGATACAGTGAGAAGAGTAATCAGAAAGGTGAATTCATCTCTTCAAGACTTGGAGACTCATTGGGCAAAATATGTATTGTTTTGGCTCATGGATTAGTTTTGGGTATTAGTTGTATTATTTTCTGTCTAAAAAAGGTGCTGGAGTTTTGCCAGTCCTTCCTCCACTAAGCTGACATTAATATTCCAGAACCATAAGTTTGACTATCATTCCCTTACTCAAAAATCTTCAGTGGCCCCTCATTGCCTCTAAGCCAAAATACAAATGGCTTCACCTGGCATTTAAAGCTATTAGGTAGTGATCATTTATTGACAGTGCCTACTGTGTGCAGCCACTGCATTAAGTTCTGAGGCTACAAAGAAAGATTTACAAAATGTCCCACTAGCAAGAAGGTCATAAGGGTCAAGACAACATCCAAACATTTTGGCACACGCAGAATATATAGATAAATTGGAAATAATGTCATAGGGAAGATACTGAGATTGAAAGGGACTGAGACAGGCTTCTTCGGGATCCTCAAACTTTTTAAATAGGGTACCGGTTCACTGTCCCTCAGACTGTTGGAGGGCAGGACTATAGTAAAAACAAAAACTTTGTTTTGTGGGCCTTTAAATAAAGAAACTTCATAGCCCTGGGTGAGGAGGATAATTGTCCTCAGCTGCTCAATCTGGCCCGCAGGCCTAGTTTGAGGACCCCTGTATCTAGAATGTGAGGCTTTAGCTGAGATTTGAAGGCCAGGGAAGTCAAGGGGCAGTGGTGAGAGGGAGAGAATTTCAGACACAGAGGAACAGTCAGTGAAAATATCTAGAGTCAGGAGATGGAGTGTTGGATGTAAGGAACAACATGGAGGTCAGTGAGGAGGACAGGGGGTTTTATATCTGATTCTAGAAGTAACAGAGAATCTCTACAGTTAACTGAAGGGATGGAAGAGCTGGGTTTGACATAATCAAAACTGACCTTTGGAAAGATGAATTTGTAAGAGCTGTGGAGAGACACATAAGACAGTAAGAACAACCTGCAGGCTACTATAAGTTGTCCAGGCAAAAGATGATAAGACCCTGCACTAGGGTGGTGGTATTGTGAGACTATGGAAGTGGCAATATATGATAAATTCTATGATGGAAGAAAAAACAGTATTTTCAAACTGATGGGATGAGAAGAAGTGAGGAGTTGAAGATAACACAGAGATTTGCCTGGGTAACTAGAAGAATGGGGATATTCTCAACAGAAAGAGGTAAACTTGGAAGACGGGAAGGTTTTGCTGAACAGATGAATTCAGTTTTGAGAATTCTGAGTTTAAGATGTCTATAGGACATCTAGTTCAAGATGTTCAATAGATCATTGGAAATTTGAGACTAGAGGTCAGCAGAGAAATTAGGGTTAGACAGACAGAACTGAGAATCATCAACATAAAGATGATAGTTGAATACATAGGAACTGGTAAAATAGCGAAGTGAAATAATATAGAGGGGATAGAAGGACTAGGACAGAGTATTGGTGGACAACCATGATTAATATGATTAGTAGACATGACCTACGTGAAGTTCCAGCAAAAAAAATCAAGAAAGAGCCACCCACAATGTGGTCTAAAGTATAGTGGGAAGGGAATTGGTAAGTAAGCTATTTTTGTCAAACATGTAGACTGAACAAAGGGAAATCACATGCAACAAGTCTGGAAAAGGAGGTGACAGTCCACCTCTGAGGCTCCTTCCTATGAATCTTCCTCTGAGATTATAAATGGATTTTGATAATATTAACACTACTAAAAGGAAGAAGTGAATGGTACAGTGGATAAAGTACCAGTCCTGGAGTCACAAAGAACTGAGTTAGAATATAGCCTCACACTAGCCTTTAATCTGCTCATCTACAAAATGAACTAGACAAGAAATGCCAAACCACTCTAGTATCTTTGCAAAGAAAACACCACATGGGGTCATGAAGAGTCAGACATGACTAAAATGACTGAATGACAACATTTTTTAAATTGCAGAACTTATGTAGCACTTTAAAGTGGGTGAAGTGCTTTACATATGTTATCTCATTTATGATAATAATAAGAAAGTTGGAATTGCAAGCTTCTAAATCCAAATCCAGTGAGGGAAATAGGAAGAAGCAGGACAGCAGCAGTCTCTGCAATAGGAATATTAGGTATATTGAGGTTGAGGGATCAAAAGAAATATGACAGGATCTTCAAAGACCTCAGTAACATCATAAGATGAAAAGTATGAGAATCCATGATCTAAAGAATGTTTGTTTAATCTCTTTTTTTAAAATTGTGCCATATGAGCATTAGCTAAAAGAACCATATATGTTATGCTAGAAAAAAAAAAGAAGACATCACAATTAGGGAAGCTGTCTTCTGTTATTTGAAAGGCTATCATTTGGAAGAGGTATTAGGTCAATTATACTGGCCCCTAGAAAACAAAGCTAGGAGCAATAGGTGGAAGATTGACAAGTGGCAATGGAGGATTTTGACAAAACCCTCTAACAATCTGAGCTATTCCCAAATTGGAATGGTCTCCCATTCCAGAATGGAGAGCTGGTGGGTTCAACTTCACTGAAGGGCTTCAAGCAAAGGCTAGATAATCACCAGATTACCTGAGAGTGAAATTTTTTTCATATCTGATTTTCTTCTAGGCAGCTTCTGAGATCTCTTCCAGCTCTAATATTCTGTGATTCTATTAATCCACAAGATATTACTTTGTAAAGATAAAAATCAGTCCATTAGTACAGGAAGAGAAATACTGACTATTGCAAAATGAAGCATGTTGTGATGTTCTGCCAATATAAAAAAGAATGTGAAAGCATCATTATAGAGAAAAGCAGTCTTTTCCACTCACTTGGCATATGCCAATATATTTCAAAAGATAACACCCTCTGCATCCTGTGACTAGAGGGCAGGAAGGTAGAAAAGTGCAACTGGTCTGAGGCTTATTTTAAATGGAACGCTACAAGACAGCAATAAGGTTTATCAGCAGTGGCTCAAACAAAGGACCTACTATGTGGTTGTTACTTGTTAGGACAGGTAACAAACAGCATTATCTTTCCACATTCTCATTTGTTGTGTCCACTATGAGCCAGATTCTGTGTTAGGCACAAGTTTGTTTCTTTGAGGCTAGACTGGACCTGTGGTTGTATCAGGATAGTTTTCTAGTGAAGAAGTTACCTTTACCAGTAGAGATCTATATCTGCTTTGCAATTTATTGCCTCAGATTTCCTGAGACAATGAGTTCAGTAATTTTTCCTGGGATGCATAGCTAATGTGGGTTGGGAACAAAAGTCGAATTCAGGCCCCCCAACTCCCAAGTCTAGTTCTCTATCTACTATCCTACTCTACCTTTTTTAGACAAGTACTGGTGATTCAAAGATAAAAGCAAAAACAATTTCTATCCTCAAGAGCTTCATCTTGCTAGATAGAATCTATATGGATAATATCAATAAATAACAAAGGAAAAAAAAGAAACCACAAAGTTAATATGGGGTCAGGAAAGGGAAGGGAGCTAAAAATTTCGTGGGGGAGTGTTGGATGAGAGTTCAAGAATGTTCTTATGGAGAAAATTGTATGGAACTGAGACTTGAGGAAGACTAAGGATTCTAAGAGTTGGCCATGAAGAGTTAGAGCATTATATATAGGTTTGAAGGACTATCCTGGAAATGGCACAGGGGAAGATATGGAATGTCCTATGAATTAGGCCATTTTGACTAAGATGTAGCTTCCTGGAATAAGGATGATGATAATAATAATAATAATAATAATAATAATAATTTACATTTATAAAGCACTTACTATGTACCAAGTACTGTGCTAAGCTATTATAACAAATATCATCTCATTGGATCTTTACAACTCTGGGAGATATAGGCTATTATTATTTCCATTTTACAGATAAAGAATGTGAGGCAAATGGGGTGAAGTATAGCTAGTAAGTGTCTAAGGTTGGATTTGAACTCAGGTTTTCCTAATTCCAGGTCTGGTGCTCTAGGCCTGAGCCACCTGTACAATCAGCCTGGAAAGGTAAACTGTGGCCACATTATGAAAAGCTCTGATTGCCACAGAAATCTATGTAGAATCTTAAAGCCACTGGAACTTCTCAAGCAGGGAAGTGCTATACTGAAAACTATACTTTGGGAATATCAATCTGGTAGTTAAACAGAGGATGAATTTGAGATATTGGGGATTGACTATGTTGGAGACATGAGGGTCAAAAAGACCAATTAGGAAACTATTGCAATAGTCTAGTTGTGAGGACAAAACTAAAGCAGAAACCAGTATAAACTACCAAATGACTATGTCTAAATAAATGTTAGATTCTGTGATATAGCTTATAAGGGTGGTCAAAATCTAGGAATATTGACTACATTTACATTTTGACAAAACCAACTAATAATTTGGCCAATTCTGAGAAGTAACTGTTCATACTATAAAACATTAACTCAAGTACCCAGGATCACATAAGGGGTGGTGGTGTTTTGCTTAAAATTATTCACTTTTTAATAGTAATAATAATAATAATTTACATCGTATAGTATTTTATATTTGCCAACAGCTTACATACTAATAAAGGACACAATAGATTCATAAATAAATTTGAATCTCCATACTAATGCCAAAAATGTAATATTATCATTCCCATTTTATAAATAAGCTAAGAGAGTACAAATCTCTTGGCCAAAGTTAACTAATTCATAACTGATAAGAGTTGAAATTGAAACTCATGTTGGGGTTTTTTTTTGTTTGCTTATTTGTTTTTTTTTTTCCTGATTCTAACTCTAGAGTCATTTCCATTACACAAATTATATTGGTATGATGGAGATACAACTTTGACCTAAGAATCAAAAGAAAATCATGTTGTGAGTAATATGTAAAGGATAAGTCATACCTAAAAAGCCTAAGAAAATGAGGACCAAGAACCCAAGACACTGTATCCCAAACCAAGAACTTAAATTCTATAGTTGCCTATGCTTTTTGTATTCTGGTATCTTACTCATGGTCCTAACAGTATTTCATCCACAACAAAACCTAAAGTAGGGGACCAAATAAAAGAAAGGCAATATGTAGTGGGCATGCAATGAGCCAGATTATGATCCTTTGGGAACTTTCCCTTAGATGCCAATGCTTTTTCATAATCACCCTTCATTTCTATTACCTATATGCCATTACTTAGGTGAAGAAGCATGTTTCCAGTTGCCCACAGCCGTCCAGAGGCAAGGATACATTGTTCAGCGGCAACTCATTTCATATTAAATATCTGAATCTTTCTCATATGGCTTTGCTACCTCACCCTCCTACAGCCTGGAAAATCTTCTGGAGGTGGAGCTTCTATGAACTGAAGGTATGTGTGGGGTGTTGATGGAGACATCAGCAAATCAAAAACTACCAAATAAAGAGCTGCTCCCACAAAATGGAACCCTACCAAAGAGAAGGAAACTCTGACACAAGCACAGAATCAACAGCATCCTTCTCTTCAAATGATAAAGATGAAGACTTACTGAATTGGAGATCAGGAATAAAATATCAAGGAGCCTTTTGTAGCCTGAAGCTGGTAGATTGGCTTAGGAGAGAAGCAGGGCTCTCAACTGGTGGGAAACTGTAGAAAGATGAAGAGCTAGTCATGCCTCTGAACTCTGCTTGTAAAATGATGTATGAATTGACCCAGATTGCCTACTTCTTTGGAAGAACAATAGCCTCCAACTTTAGAGCAATGGGCAGCTAACAAGCAGAACTCCCAGGTAGTTGCAGAAGATCTCTTTTTTGCTCAGGTAGCCAGAGAGCTAGAGTTGATGATAACTTTATATTTATATACATATGTAGATATATACATACACTTACACACACACACACACACACATATTTCCCTTTCATTCCCCCCCACCCTCAACTAAGTTACAGTTAAGGAAAGATACATTGGATTTATGTATACATATAATACATATATATATATATACACACATACACACAATCACACTCCCACACACTCACATACATCACATCTTTCCTATCCCTGCTGATTCTTTCATTAAATTCTGCTCCATAACTTGGCTTACAATTACTTTACCTCCCCACACCCAGGGATCCCTCCCTTGCCTTTTTTCCTTACCCTTTGCTTCCCCAATTGCCTATCCCTTCCCCCTTATTTCTTTATAGATTTTAGAGGGTACTATATACCCTTCATGGTATATATGTATTGCCTATTGAACCCATTCACAATATGTGTGGGCTTTTAAAACTACAAGCCTTTCTCAAATGACTGTTTCTATTCTTCCTCTGTACCTCATTTGTATAACATGATTACTATTTTTACCTTTACTCTTCCAGTCTCTCTTTTGATTGTTGATGTAAATCTTAAGCATAAAATATACATTTCCCATGTTAAAAAAAAACCATAAACAATTTGTCCATGTTTAAACAGTTTATTCATGTTGAGTTCCTTAAAATTGCTCTTTGATGTTGGCTCTTATATATTAAATTTTCTGTTAAGTTTGAGTTTTGTTCCTAGAAAGTCCTGAAAATATGCAAGTTCACTGAATGTCCATTTTTTCTTATTCAAAATTATAGGTCATTTTGCTGGATATGCCTTTTTGGGCCACAGGTCTAGTTCTTTGCTTGTCTATGGATACAATTCCATGACCTGTGGACTTTTATTGCAACTGCAGATAAATCTTGTACAATTCAGCTCCAGCATATTTGAACTGTTTTTTTCTTGTTTCTTGCAAAGTTTTCTCTTTGATCTGGGAGTTTCAAAATTTGGCAATAACGTTCCTATGTGCTTTCCACAAAGGATCTTGTTTAGGTGGTGATTGGTGGATTTTTTCTATTTTTACTTTCCCCTCATGTTCTATCATTCCAGGACAATTTTCTAGGATAATTTTCTGCATAATTGGGTCAAGATTTTCTTTTTGGTCACAATTTTCTGGCAGTCCAATTATTTTTATATTTTCTCTCCTTGATCTGTTCTCCAGATTTGTCATTTTTCTTATGTTTCCTATTTTGTTCTATTTTCTCATTTTTTATAATCTGTTTTGGTATTTCTTGGTCTCTCATAGCTTCACTGGCTTCTCTTTGCCCAATTCTAATTTTCAAAGTTATTTTCATCTTTGAAACTCTGTACCTCCTTTTCTAATTGGTTTACTCTTTTTATAATCTACTTGTTTTTCTTGGATGGTTTAAATTTTTTCTTTAGTTTTTCCCCAATGTCTCTGATCTGATTTTTGAATTCTTTTATTGAGTTCTTCTATAAATTCTCTCTGAGCAGGAATCCATTTCACCTTGCTCTTTGGGGTAGAAGCTTTTTTTTTAACTTAAGTGTCCTGCTCTGAAGATGAACCCTGGTCTTCTCTGTTTCCATAATATGTTTCAGTGGTGGGATTCTTTTCTTATTTTTTTTAATAAGAGGTTTTAATGTAAGCACCTCAAATCATGGGGCAAAGGGATAGTGCCTCAAATTTCCCTTCAGCTCTCCTCTACTCTGACCAGAAACCCCAAACCAAGAGCTCCACCCTCCTACAAGTGCCCACAGCCAGCAGCACCCCTGTCCTGCTGCTTCTGCATACACCAGGTGCTGCTGATTCCTACTGTCCCAGGACTGGGTCTCAGCAGCACAGCTAGATTTGGCATTCCCAATCCCAAACTCAAACCCTGACTCCACAGTCGGAGAAGTGAAAGTCTCTGTGGTTCCTGCTGAGAATTGTTTCTGCAGAGCTAACCCGGGGGTATTTGCACTTCAAACAGGTTAATACTGGTCGGGATCTTTCTTCAGATCTTTGGGGATTATAGTAAGAGGACTCCTGTTCTGCCCCAAGTCTTCTTGATTTTCACCAGTCTATATTCGCCCTGAGGCACAAATTTGTTCTATTTCTGGGGAAAATCAGGAGAACTTGAAATTTACCAACCTACTCTTCTATCTTCCCAGAATCCTCCCCTGCCATTTTCCCTGATGACAGCTTTATATCATATAACTACACACTGAAGACTTACTGTTTCATGGGTACTGTGTTTTCATGACAGACCTCAGGCCTGCTAAATGTGTTTTCTCAATCCTAAGGTCAGACCAATGACCTAAAATAACAAAGGATTTGCCTTTAAAAGGAGGGAAGAAGAAGCTGAGTGAGAAAGGAGAGGAAGAGAAGATGAACCTAAAAGGAATTCAATAAACTGCTTCTCTTATTAACTTTTTATTGGGTTTCAATGGGGGAATGATGAGCAATGGAGTCAAGAGGAGATCTGAATTAATAATAACCTAAATCTAGCTAGGCCTCTAAAATTTACAAATTGCATTCCCTACAAAAGCCCTAAGGGACATAAGATAAGTATTTTCCTCCCCCATTTTGTAGACAAACAAACTGAGGTGCAGAGAGGTTAACTTCCTTGGCCACATAGCTAATAAGTGACAAATACTGCTCTCACACCAGGCCTTCTGACTCCATGTTCTGGTTCTTTCCATTACACCATACTTTCTATCTGGGTGCTAATCTCTAGACCACTATAGATAAGCTATGTGCCTCTAAGTGAATCATTTGAACTCTCTGGGTTTCAATGACCCCAGGGATCCTTAGAAAACAATGAGAAAATACTGGCCAACATTCTGAGTTCTTTGGGGAAAAAATACAAACAAATCTCTCTAGTTTTCTCATTAGTTAATTGATGTGTGTACCTCCTGGATTTAGCATTGAGCTTCTGACATGGAATTTTTCCCTTCCCCCCCCCCCACTTATAAATATGTGAAGCTAATTAGTTGAAATCACAATTACAGTTGGAAATAATATAATTTCAGGGGAAGGATTTAAAAGGGATAGAGGTGTACCTGGGCATAATACATAGAGGATTAAAATTGAGGAAAGTTTTAAAATATACTTGTGGGACTGATAGATGCCTTTAGCAGGCCTCCTCCAGATTCAGGTTTGACTGAGTGAAAGCACTCTTCAGAAATAGAAGTGATTCTTATTTGGGGAATGGACCCCATTAAGAATCTTCATGAAAATAATCCACATATACAATAATTATTATATCAATAATAATTGGCATCTATTAATAAATAGTATCAAGCACCTACTATATGCCAAACACTGTATTAAACATTGGACAATAATAATGATGATAATAACAATAATAGCCAGTGTTTATATAGTGTTTTGAGGTTTGCAAAGTATATATATATATATATATATATATATATATATATATATATAAAAATTTGTTTGTATCTTAAGACAAATCTGTTAAGACTGTTGCTATTATTAAGTTATGGTACAATATGCTAATATATTATCCTTATTTTTTTTTCAAATGAGAGAAATTAAAAAGAAATGCTTAAGATCACACAGCTATTAAGTGTCTGAGGTGGACTTGAACTCTTCCTAATTCCTAATTCAGTCCTCCTCCTACAATGCAACCTAGCTATCACACATATTAAGGATAATCTTGAATAAGGAAGGAAGGAACAAGCATTTCTTTATAAGCATCTACTCTGTGTCAGGCATTGTGCAAACACTTTGAAACAGGAAAAATATAATGGATAAAGATCTATTGTCCAGACTATGGTTTTCAATTGGATACACAGCCCATAGAGATGGTTCATTTATGTTAACATCTTTGAGAGCTATTAAATATATCCAATGAACTAGATCCACATGTGCACAATAATACAGGAACTGGCTGGATTTGTACGCAGGAGCCAATATTCCCTTTAACAAAAAGCCCATTTTTTGCCAACAATATTATGCTATAAGTCTATGAGTTATAAAGTACCACAGACCCAAAAAAGTAAAGTTATCAGTCACTGAAAGGGCAAGACATAAGCATGCTATAGTATATACCTCATAAAGAACAATGTAGAAATAGCATAAAAAAGATATAACCAAAGGAATGTATGGTCAGAGAAGGATGCTGACCTTTCATGTTGAAAGAGTAAATAATAACTAATGAACAGGATGAGTAATATATTGGTATCTACTGAATCTTCAAAAGATTTAGAAGGCCCACAACATGATAGGCAGACCCTAGACAAGAGTTTAACAAAGTGAGAAGATATGATTGCATTGTGGAAGTATGTATCCATATCAGTGAGGTATAGATCTATTAATCAATCAATATGCATTTATTAAGTACTTTTATGTGTTAAGAAACTGTGCTAAATCTTGGATATTCAGAGAAAAAGCGAAAATAATCACTTATCAAGAATACTTTAATATAAGCTACATAAAGAGTAGATAAACGTGGAGGAAAGGCACCTAGCAGAAAGTGAATTTGTATTGAGCCTTGAAAGACTCAGAAATTCTAAAAAGTGAGGAGAGAGAGATTCTAGGCAGGGAGTGAGGGGCACAGGATAAATAAAAAACATAAGAGACTGAAGACAGTGTAGAGTGAGGACGAACAAGTTAGTCGATCCACATGGACCATACAGTACATGGAAGGGAGTAAAAAAGGAGATTGGAAAAATAGGAAGGAGCCAGATTGTAAAAAGCTTTAAATGTCAAAAAGAAAGGTCTGCTTAATCCTAGAGGTAACAGAGAGTAATTGGAGTTTGTTGAGTTGAGTGTGACATGATCAGACCTGTCACCTTTAGAAAAATCACTTTGGTGACTGTAGAGGACAGATCATAGTGCTAAAATAACTGAGGTGGGAAAATAAATTAAGAGGTTATTGTAACAGCCCAGGAGAAGTGATGAGTAGCTGAAGTAGGGTGGTGTCAGTGTTAGTAAACAGAAAGCGATATAGCTAAGAGATGTAGCAAAAGGAGAATAAGACTTTACAACTTACTGAATATTTGGATTGAGAGTGAGAATCCAAACATGAGTAAATGGAAGAACTGACAGTAACAGGGAAGTTAGGAAGAGTTTTGATTTAGGAGGAAAGAGATATTTTCTTGTTGAGTTTTAGATGATAATTGGATGTACAGCTCAAAATTCCATGGGATGAGCTCAGGAGAAAGACTAGGACTGATATATAGATCTGAGAAAAATCTGCCTAGTGATGATAATTGAGCCCATGGGAGCTGATGAGATCACCAAGTGACAGAGAAGAGAGGAAAAAAGATAATTCCCAGGATAGAGCCTAAAGGTACTCCCACAGTTACTGGGTGTGACATGGCAAAGATCCAGCAGAAGAGACTGAAAGGGAGAGGTCAGACAAGTAGGAGAAACTAGAGGAAACTAGGTGTGGGGAAAGCCCTGAGAGGTCAGAGTAACGAAAATAAGGTGTTCAACAGCACCAGATGTTGCAGAGCTCAAGAAGGATGAGAACTGAGAAAAAACCATCATTTTTGGCAATGACTTTGGAAGGACTAGTTTCATTGAATGATGAGATTGGAAGTTTCTTTGTAGAGAGTTTAGAACAGAATTAGAGGAAAGGAAGTGGAGCATCAGATAATAGTAGCTAGCATGTATACAGTGCTTTATGCACTTTACAAATACTATCTTATTTTATTCTTACATCAACCCTGAGATGTGGATTCTATTTTAAGCCCATTTTATAAACGAAGAAACTGAAACAATTACTATTAAAGGAACAAGATAAGAAGGAATAAATGAAAATATGGATATCAAAAATATACAGCAACAGAACCATATATTTCAGAAACAGTCAAGTTATATTGAGCAATAAAGTAGTTATAATACTCTATGCAATAGCATAAGTGTTTTGGAAAGTTAAAAAGCAAGATATTATGTGAAGTCTGAAAAGGAAAATCTTTTCTTACCAACCAGGTAAAGATTCTTATAGAAAGTCCTATTAGTGTATACTTATTGTGTATCTAAGTTATATTTTAATATATTTAACATCTACTGGTCATCCTGCCATCTAGGGGAGGGGGTGGGGGGTTAAGAGGTGAAAAATTGGAACAAGAGGTTTGGCAATTGTTAATGCTGTAAAGTTACCCATGTATATATCCTGTAAATAAAAGGCTATTAAATAAAAAAAAAAAAAAGAAAACTTAATATAAAAAAAGAAACATAAAATAAAAAAAAATTAAAAAAAAAGAAAGTCCTATTAGAATTAAGCTTCAAAAGATAGTTTAATATATGAAGAGAGAAACAAAAGATAGTCCAAGTTGATAGCCTGAGCAAAGACAATGAAGGAGGAAGAGCACAGAGCATGGTTGGGGGCAGAGTTGTCTCTCTTAGTTGGAATATGAGTTATGTGAAATAAGTTTCTGGAAATACTTTCTGGGAAAAGTAAAGCAGCACAAGATTATGGAGAGTCTTGAAAAGGAGTTTGAAATTAGGAGGCAGGGAGAGGAGAAGAAGAAAAATTTGGAACATAAGGTTTTGCAAAGGTGAATGTTGAAAACTATCTTTGCATGTATTGGAAAAATAAATACTATTAAAAATACTCTGCTAAGAAACATGGACCAAATGAACATAAATATTAATTGTAAAAACTGTTAAAATCAAGTATTTCATAGCAGAATTCTTAAGACAAGCAATAAATTTGAGATAATCTCATTTTTTAGAAGAAATGATCATAATGTGGGTGTGTTTGTAAGGACATTCTGGATTTGCCTAGAATTGTTTTGGAATTTACAAAAATGCAATGTAAATCTCCAAAACAAAGACAGAGTAATACAACTTGACCTTAAGCATGTGAAGGTTAAGAAATTTATCAGAGATGGGAATAAGTGTTATGGAAAGGCAAAGGAACTTGCTTTATATAAATATGAGTGAAAATTTATATGCAACAATCAAGACAAGACTTGGAAAAATGAGTGATTTACCAAAATTATGTTTACTGTTCAATATAACAGTATAGATTTATGATGACTTAAAGAATATATTTAAAAATCTTAAAAACTCAATGCCAAGTTGTGAAAATCAAGTGATTACAAAAATGAGTGCCATATTACAAAAAAAATTAGGAGGCAACAGGGAGCCCATTGAAATTTATAAACAGAGGGGTAACAAGCATAAGGAAAGAGGTGAGGTTCCTTATGTATTTGGTCCTTTGGTACTTGGTTAAGATGAATAAGATACCAATGGCTTAAAACTTTAGTATTCTGAACAAATTATGTTTCAAGGATGGTTTCAATACCATTAAGGACAAAGACCCAGCTTACCTGGCAAAGGACTATAGCAGCTCTTCCTTCTACTACATATAGGTATGAACAAAGCACAGAGAATCAAAAAGTTGTTAAGAACTTTAGACGTGATCTGGTCCAAGTTATTTAATTTATACATGGGGAAACTGAGTCTTGGAGATAGCAAATAATTTGTAAATGTTGCTGTCTTAGAAGAAGAAAAATGAAAAATTGATACATTAAAATCAAATCTAAGATCAAAGAGCAAGTCAGGGTCAGAGGAAGGATTAGAATCCATGTCTTCAGATTCTCACTTCCTAGACCACCCAGCCTTGTTGCCTCAGCTGCAGATGACTGGTAGCTCTCTGTGGTAGCTTAAGCAATCAGGGAAAAAAATAATAAAAACAGGACATAGTAACAAAAAGAACAGGTGTTTTTAGGTGGTGGTAGTGTATATAGATGATTCTCTAACCCTGAGATACTTGTGTCCCTAAAACACTCTTCTTTTGTAGTTTTAGCTAGTTTAATTGCTCATAGTCTTCACTCCAGTTCCTGTTATTATTGGTCTTTTCTTTCTTTTTCCTTTTTTTTTTTTGGATCCTCATTTCAAATTCGTATGACCTTCTAATTTCCAAGAGCCAGACTTTCTGAAACTTGATTTGTACTATTGATTTCCTGATTTGAGATCTTAGTCTCCTGTCATTTGGCCCTTGGCAAATGTGAATTGCACTAATCAATTTCATTGATCCCTTCAGAGTGCTGTCAACTTTAGCCAGGATCCTCCTAAGCTTCTTTCTCTACTGACAGTCACTGAAACAAAAGTTTCTTGAGTGGCTATGTATTCAGGAAGCTGGTCACAAATGTGGTTTATGAAAGAGCTAATTAATCACTCAACCTTAAGATTTCACTACGGCTCTACCACAGGGGAATTAAGACAGTTGAGACAGTCATTTGTAGATGTAAAGCCAGTGGCTGCATCTTGAAAAGTGCATGCAGCCTCAATTGTCTAATTCTGTAAACTGAGCATTGATTTTTCCTAGTTGTATTTTTCTTTAATATGTATTATAACTAGTGAAGAGAATGGAAGTAGTTTATTCTTAAAACCTTGATTTACTTGTAGGCTAAGCAGCCCTGGAAGTGCTTTTTCCACTACTGGCTATGATCTCATTATACAAGCCACCTGGGTCTAGCTTCAATATGACAACACCTGGGCCCTGATTCCTAAAATGTGTCATCTTCTGTGCTTTCTAAAAGTTATTATTTGAATATTATGCAATGTCCTTGAAGATTTACCTTTTATTCTTGGCAAATTGATTGTGTTCTAGGACTTAATTGGTGAATATAAATGTCTGAATAATTTAGTAAATGCCTTTTAATCCATCTCCTTCAAAAGACTGGTAGCTACAGCTTTGTGGATCTCTGATGGATTAGGGCTCCTTGTTTTTGTAACCAACTCTCTTTCAGAAAAAAAAAAACATGACTAGCTATAAATCAGTTCAGTCATCATAGAAAACAATCTGAGTTATGCTAGTAAAGCAACTAAAATGCCTATGTTCTTTGCTCTAGAGATCCCACTGCTAGACTGATACAGAAAGTTTATATATACAACAAAACAAAAACAATACTTTTTGTAATACCAAAGAACTAAAAACAAAATAAAGAAGCTCAATGACTGAAGAAGGCCTAAACAAAGTATGATACATCAGTGTAAATGGGGTATTATCATGTCAAAAGAAACCAGGAATATGAAGAATTCAGAGGAAGGTAAAAATGTCTATATGAACTCATGCAAAGCTAAGTAAAACCATGGGGAAAATATGCAATATGAATCAAAGAGTGAATCAGTAATTTTACCCCGACCCAATTTACTATCCCATTGATCACAACCACCTGTCCAAAACTTCCCATACCTCCTCAAATATCATATAGTTCCCTTTCTTCTCAAAATCTCAGCTGAGAACCTTACTCATTTCTCAGTTTAAAAATTGAAGGCAGTTGATGAGAACTTCTTCTTCTCTCCCTTCTCCATCTCACATCACTCAGATGCCTTCTGACTATTTCCTCCTTCAGTGTGGTCTCACATGAAGAGCCAGGCTTTCTCCTTGCCAAGGCAAAAACATTTTACATGCACAAGCAATCCCATTCCATCCTCTCTTCTCCATCAGTATCCCTTCTATTATCCCACTCTCATCAGTCTTTAATCTCTAACTACTGAATGCCTACAAACATGTTCATGTCTCCTCCATCTCAAAAAAAAACTTAATTGATTTGCCCTTCCCTCTAGTCATCATCATCAATCACCACATCAATTTGTGACTAAATTTCTTGAGAAGGGTATCCATAATTGGTGCCTCCTTTCCTCTCATCTTCCTCTTAATTCTATGCAGTTTTTGGCACTTCTAAAGGCCCATAATTCTCTCTCCTCAGTAACAATAATCAACGCTTTTTTTCAGTCCTCATCCTTCTTGATTCCCTTGCAAGATTTAGGACTGTTCTTTTATTTCTCCTACTTGGATGACTACTCTTTCCCAGTTAGCATGACTAATAACTGTATGTGTCCCCCAGATATATGCCCTCTTCACTGCTCCCTCTATGCTCTCTTTCTAGGCAATCTCACCAGATTCCATGGGTTCATTTATCAACTCTACTGGGATGATTCATACATATATACAAATATGTCTGTATTTATGTGTATGTTGTTGTTGTTGTTGAGTCATTTTTCAGTCAAGTCTGACTTTCATGACCCCAATTAGGGTTTTCTTGGCTATCATTGCCAAATTATCATTGCCAAAAATTACTGAAGTAATTTGCCATATCCTTTTCCATCTGATTTTACACATAAAGACAATAAGACAAACAGACTTGCTCAGGATTATCCACCTAGTAAGCATCTGAGCCACATTTGAATTCAGGATGATGAGTCTTGCTTATTCCAAACCCAGTGCTCTATCCACTATACCACCTAGCTGCCCCCAGTGGGTGTTTATAGGCATTAAAATATTGATGTTTTCTTTTTCATATTTCCTTTCTTCCCAAATATGTCCTTCACTCAGCTCTACTCAATGGAACATTTCTTGAAACAAAAAAGAAAAAATTTGTTCAGGAAAAGTGAATTTAGCACACATATATACACCTTTAATGATGTATATGTAAATTGCATAAGCTTAACCTTCCTCTCTTGAATCATCAGCTATTTTTTAGACATATCAAATTTGATTAACTCGGTTTTAATAAGTATTTTTTTATTTTTTGTTTCAAGGGATTGATCACTGAATAGAGATTGTGGAAGGATGTATTGAGAATAAAGCCAATCTTTTAAAAAATGTTAATAATTTTTAAATTAAAAAAAACCAAATTAATCATTGAAGTTTCTTCCACTTTAAAGGCATAAAGGAAGACTTTGGAAAGTATATTATATTCACCCTTGATAAACTATTCCTCAGTTTATTTCTTTATTTACAAAAAATCTCCTTGGTTGGAAATATCCAGAGAATGTCTTCAAATGTCTTTTTATGCTATCCTGATTTCTTAATTAGAACCATCAAAAGAGGACTGTCTTACAAGATTATATTGTAAGTTAATCACAGGATTCCTCCTTCTACCTTCCTTTTTATTTAATACCATTCCATTGAACATTATAAACATTTTGCATCTACCTAATAGCATACTAGTTACTTTAATATAAGTGAAATATTCTTTACCATAACAGACTTAATGATCTTGCTGAGAATAGAAATATAATAAGATATGAAATATAACAAGACAACAAATCAGTATGATCTAAAATGAGTCACCCAACAATAAATGTTAGAGACAAGATTACATACATTCATTCAATAAGCATCACACATTGGACCATCGCCAGTCATCTTGACTTTTTTTCTTCCCATTAGACTCTGATGACTCTGGAGAAGAGAGTACCTCTCTTAAATCCAAGTCACGCACAAGTCAAAATATCCCCTCATGATGCCATTTGTCCTCTTTGAAACAAAGGACAAATAACAAGCATCACATACCACATCCTGAGTATACAAAAATAAACGTGATTATGGTCCTAGCCTTCAAGAAACCTCATGTCTAGTAGAGGAAGTAAAAGCAGAAATAACAAATTACTTAAAAAACAAAGTAAAGAAGGTAACTGTTTAGGAGAAAAATACAAATTTACATTGAAGTTCAGAAAAGGGAAAGTACAAGGTAAGATTTATGGATGGTATATTTGACATGATAACAGGAATTCAACCAGTGTGTTTTAGGAAAGAGCATTATAGATAGGAGCAGGTAGGTGGTACAATGAATAGTATCAGAATCAAGAAGACCTGAGTTCAAATTTGGTTTCAGATACTTAGTATATGGCCCTGGGCAAGTCACTCAATCCCTATTTGCCTCAATCCCTCATTTGTAAAATAGGGACACACTGGAAAAGGAAATGGCAAACTACTCCAATATATTTGCCAATAAAATCTCATAGACAAAATCCATGAGATCACATAAAATCAGATTCAACAGAACAACAAAATAACAAGCAACATGATCAAAGGAACATAGGTAGAAAAGTATGTTCTTTGAAAACCCTAAGTAAACTTGTTTCAGCTAGAGAATACAATATGCGAGAAGGGAGTAGTTGAAAATAATAGTAATTAAAAATCAAATAATAACAAATAACAATACTAAATTAAAAGCAAAATATTAAACATAATTTAAAAGAAATAAATTAATAATAAAGATTAATGTAATATTTTCTAATTTTAAAAAGCAAATACAACCCACTCTAAAGATTAGAAAACTGAGACTTAAAAAAAGTTAAATTAAGAAACATTAAATTATTTGCTTAATGCCATGTTCAGCTAGGCCTGTGGCTAACATATATAATTCCTGCTATTACAGGAGAATGTGATTACTTGGTGAAGCTCAGAAATTCTTAATTGCTATAGGCTAAAGTTGATCAGTTGTCCTCACTAGCTGGTAAGAGAGGTAAAAGTTGAACCCATGCCTTCTAAATTCAAATCTATTGCTCTTTTCCACTCTTGTGAACTGCCTCTGTAAAGGTTAGAAAGGTGAGTAAAAATCAAATTGTAGTGGGCTTAGAACATAAAAGGAATTTAAGCAGAGATGTAGTTTGGAAAGATTAAGATTAATTCACTGGGGTGTATAGGGAGGATAAAAGGATTGGAGCTTCTTAGTAAAGTCACTGCAATATTCCAGTTGAGGGGTAATGAATATTTGAACTAAAATAAGGGTTATGGAAATGGGAAGAAAGGGACACATTTAAGAGATACTGAAAAACTTTAACCAAAAGGGACTTGACAACTGGAATTAACTGTGGGGAAGCAAAGAGGAAGAAAGAGTCAGAAATTATTTCAAGGTTTTGAACCTAAGAGACAAAGAGATTAATAGCAGTGCTCACAGAAATAAATTGTCAAAAGGAATATAAGATTTTAAGGAAAAAATTAATTAATTTTTAGAGAATGTTGAGTTTAGGGGCCAATGGATCATTCAGATAGAAATGCTGAGAAAACTGGTCTAGAACTCAGGAAAAAGTTGAGGACAGACATTTATATTTGGAAGCCACCATTTAAATCGAGTTAATGGCTGAAATCATAAATAATAGATAAAGTGTATCAAAGGAGAGGGTGTAGGGGAAAATTACAAGGGAGAGGACAGAACTGTGAGAAATTTCTACATTCAGGGAACTAGAGAAGGAAGAAAGGAGAATTAAGAGAGAAAAAGGAGATAGAGAGAAAGGAAAAAAGACAGAGATAGAAAGAAAGAGATCAGGACAGGGTTGTTTAATGGAAGCCAGGAGGAAAGAGAATATTCAAAAGGAACAAGTGATCAAGAGGTATAGCAGAGTCAGGAAGGACAGTCCTAAAAAAAAAAAAAAAAAAAAAAAAAAGACTTCCGTATTTACCAATTAGTAATTTTTGAGAGAAAAACTTGAATAAGGTGTTTAAGAAAGAAGGCAGATAGCAAAATGGTTAAATGTGCATTAAATAGCTTCATCCTGGACATTCATTGTATTTTATTTTATTTTATGAGACTAAGATTCCTTATCTCAACTAAGCTAAAAGCATAATGGCCAATCATGGGTCTGACCCCTCCCCCTTATCTATTAGCATGGAAGTTTTGGTCTGTTTCTGACCTGGTCCAGATCACCTTTCCTTGGGCAGGGCAGTGGGCCCATGCACTTTAGGCCTCCTCACATTGGTGCTCAAATTTGTGAGTACAACTGATCAGCTTTACTCTATAGCTAAACTCAGAACTCCTTAATTCTACCATGTGATTACTAGTCTTAATCTCCTGTAATAGCAGGAATTATATATGTTAGCAAAGGCTGAACATTCATTTTTAAAAGATGGGTTCTATTTGCATCCTTTTACTTAGCCTTGATATGATTCTTGGTAGTTACTAATCATGGCTTTCTAGAAGTCTGCCATTGCATCTCTTTTAAGCTTTGGAATTTTTTTAAATGAAAAACAAAATAAGTTTTATTACAATTTAATGAGGGGGAGGGCAGAAGAGGAGAAAAAAGACAAACTAAGGTGTGGCAGAAATATTTTCATTTTCCTAGGATAAAAAAAAACAAAGAAAATGCAAAATCTGGGAAGTTTACCATCTGATAAGGTGGTTAAAAATAAACTGTTGGATATTCCACCTCCTCATCTACTAATAAATTTGGTGTCTAACATTCTATTTTCTTTCACTTAACCTAAATGCAATGACATTGCAGATATACAGGAAACTTTATCCATAATATTGAAAAACACAACAAGATATGGAAAAAAATCAAATAAAAGAGAAGAAAGGAAGAAAGTATCTCAGGAGTAGAATTAGTTCCCATAAATACCCCTATTGAAAAACATTGCTAAGACATTGACAAGAAAATAGGTTGTATCTGAAAATCTATTAAGCAATTCATCATAATCCAGCCCTTTTTCCATTGTACCACATATTATAGGATTTTATAGTTGGATGACATGCACAGTTATACAATGGAAAATATGCTGGTTTGGGAATCAAAGACTTGGATACAATTTCTACTTACCATCTCTGGGCCTCAGTTTCCTTTAAAAGAAAGCAACAGAATTAAATGACCTCTAAGGTCTCTTTCATCTCTAAATCTACAATCCTATAATGTTAGCCAAAGATAATTAGTAGGGGAACCTGGACTTGAAGCTGAGTCTTTTGACCCACAAACCAGTGCTTTTATCCCATAGACCAGTGCTGTCAAAATCAAAACTACTAATCCATATATAAGGATCCCTACTGACTTAGTTTTAAAGTATAATAATATCTGTTTTGTGGCATTTTTATTTATTTTGTTAAATATTTTCCAATTACATTTTAATCTGGTTGCTGATGTACTCAGAAGTGTTTTGGACTGTACAGAGTCTGCCAGCCATGTGTTTAACATCTTTATACTATACCCTGCTGCCTTTAACCTCAAAGATATTAATATCTATTTTTGCAAAGTATAATTGAATTTATTCATAGAATTTTGCAAGTGGAAGAAACCTTAGAGTCCAGCCTCTTATTGTACAAATCAACAAAGTGAGATCCAGTGACACAAAATGATCATCCCAGTCACATAACTATTTCCTTATAGACACTAGACTAAACATATTGAAAATTATTTCTCCATCATCTTCATAGAACAAGAAGTGAGTTTAAATTGTTTCAGGTGATAATAGACCAAAAGCAAGACTAAGCAAAGAATGTGACAGGTATTTTTCTTCCTCAGTCACAGAATTAAAAAAAAAATCAAATTGGAAAAGACATCAGTGATCTTGCTCAAATTATCAATAAAAAAGCATCCTAATTCCAAGTAACAAGTGATCATTCAATCTTTGTTTGAAGACATCAGTGAGAGGAAAATTTCTCATAGGAATAAGCCACAGAAGGAGTATTAACTGTAAAATGAGAAGCCCCTGAGTACTTGTGTGATTTTTATCAAGATACTTTGTATCTGAGCCTCAGTGTCTTCCTCATTACTAAAATGGGGACATGATACTAGATGGTCTGGGAGTTTCCTTCAATTTTGCCTCTATCATCCTGTAACCACCTTGGGGTAATAGATGGTTTTGGTTTTTTTCATTTTATTGCAATGATGTTTAATAAGGTCTTGTTGAATTAAATTGACTCTCCCTCCCCATATCAAACCTAAATTTAGCTCTTTGTAGTAACTTCTACTAGCTGTGACTCTGGGCAAGTCATTTAACACTGTTTGCCTCAGTTTCCTCATCTGTAAAATGAGGTAAAAGAAGGAAATGGCAGATCACGCCAGTATCTTTGCCCCAAAATCCTCAAATGGCATAACAGAGACTCATACATGACTGAAATAACTCCACAACGTTTCTACTAATTTTTCTCCACTTATGTTTTAGGACCAAAAAGTACAAATCTAATTCTTTGACCACATGATGATCTTTTTAGGACTTAAGAATAGCTCTTAGGTTTCCTCCTGAGCTTTCAAACATGCCCTGTTCCTTCAGCTTTTATTCCTATGACATGAATTCCAGACTCTTGACTATTCATTGATATAGTTCTCAGAATCTGACTTTAAGATAGAAAATGGACTTTTCAACTTTTTGTCTAACCCTACAACAAGCTCTTTCCTTGGTCTAGTGTTCAGTTCAGAAGGACTATAAGCACAATAAGAAGCTCAAATTTGTTTGTTTAATTTTTCTAAAGCAAACAGAAACTAAAGTGAAGGAAAGAACCAAAGGGACAAAAACAGCAAAGAAGAAAGAATTTTGTTCTTAAATGTGCTCTCTACTGTGGTTTTCCTTTAATTGATCCCTTACCCCACATAAGTAATCCAATAAGTAATCCAACTGGCATGAAATACTGTTGCAGATGGAAGGAGATTGAACTATAGAAGTCCAATCCTGGTTGATTTTGTATTTCCTGGATGGCCAGTGGGAAACAGTGGGGTTTTTTATTTTTCTTTTAATGAGTGGTCATCTTTGTTTCCTCCAAAAAACAACTGTACGTGGTCTACTGAAATAGTCTCTGAGTGAGAGGCCCAGAGCCTAACTTTTGTTCCCCACTCCTTTCAAATACAGTTCCCTATCACACTCCCTAATCTTCCTCACAGCTGTGTTGGAAGCATCTTTAGTCTGGAAGCAAACCAACATAGGTGGAGTCATACAATAACTATTCCCCTCCTCCATGCTTCCATAAGAAATCATAGCTGCCAAGTCATTCTGGATACACAGCGTCTGCAACAGATCAGACCCTTTCAACAATGAATTTGAAGAAAAGGGAGGAGGCAAAACAACTCAACTTTGATGTACCCTGGAGTACTCAATTTATTGTTGCCCTTTTGTTTGGCCATTGATGAGCTATACTGGGCCCTGGAACATTAGGGCCAGTTATTATTAATAATCCCATCAAACAGTGTTCCCTCTGCAAAGGAAGCAAGCCCATTTTCAAGCACCAGCAAGACTAATGAGCTCCAGGACATGATCTAGAATCCTCTGTCCCTACCATTGCAATCCCAACTGCCTTGACTACAATCTGATGGGCAGTATGTTAGAGTGGAAGGAGGGCTCAATTTGGAAAAGATCTGGGTTTGAATGTCATCTCTGACACTTATTAGCTGAGCAAGTCAATTAACATCCTTGGTATCCTCATTTGTAAAAATGGACATCAGTGGTCTTGATGGATTTGGACTTGATGACCTCTAAAGTCACTGCCAGCTATTAATCAAATTATAAGCCCCTCGAATAATAAATCACATTCATGTATGACTTTATTGATTATTAAGCATTTTCTTTACAATTCCACTATGAAGTAGCTTATTTAAGTCTTATTGTTCCTATTTTTTTTAAAGATGGAACTAGGGTTCAAGAAGGTAAAGGTTCACAAAGACAGAGATCTGTCTTTTCCTTCCTTTACAGCCCTCACATATAGAAAGTAGAAACTTAAAAGATAGCTTGTAGTGAAGTAGATAGAGTGCTAGGCTTAAAATCAGGAGAAATCCACATCAAATCCAGTTTCAGACATTTATGAGTTGTGTGATCCTGGGCAAGTCAACTAATTGCTATCTGTTGAAGTTCCCTCATCTGTAAAATAGGGATATTAATATCCACATACCTCCCAAGATTATTGTGAGGATCAAATAAGATAATAAAGTTTTTAACATAGTGTGAGGCACATAATAGGTGCTATAATAAATGCTACCTGACATTATTATTATTAAAATCATAAGATCTTACATCTAGACCTGGAAAGGATCAAATCTGTTCCACAAAATTTGGCACTAAATTACATTATGTTGTTCTCTGTTTCAGGTGTGCTAGCCTTGCCTCCCCAACTAAATTATAAAGTTCTCCAAGACAAAGACCATGTTTTATACTGCTTTATCTTCTTTCTCTTCCCCCTCCCCAGAGTTTAGCACATAGCAGAGACTTAATAAATTAGCTTAACAAACTTGGATTCCCACTAGAGCAAAGAGACAAGCAAGAATAACATGTAAAACGTATGTTTAAAAAAGTGATTGTGAATCATCCCTAATGACCCCATGCTAAGATCTCTTTCCTTTCATGAAAACTGTCCAGACAGAGAAAGTTATCCAGAGTATCACTCCTTGGTGATTCCCATCCAGGGATTAGGAAAAAAGACAACAGGCCACAGAAACACTTTGGTTTATATACACAACTTCCTCTCACTGGTTTAAGACATAATAAAAGGTAATGTTTCTTACCCACTAAAAAAAAGAGTACTTAAATGTTAGTTTTTGGCAAAATCTGTCCAAGGGTCTCTTGAAGTCTTCTCTGTCCTGACTCGTTGCTGTTATAAATAGATACCCATAAAAGAATCAAAAGAGAAACCTTTTAAAGGCTTATTCTGAGGTTTGATACCCTCCCCACTTTATTTTTCTTAGTCCTAATGCCAAAAGAAAACAAACACTTATCAAAACCCTAATGGTGTTTATTCCCCATCTGTCCTTCAATTGTGGCTGGTTGCCAAGCACAAGGACAGCTAAATGTAGGCTCAAATGAACTTAATCATAGATTACAACAACTACTCCTGGTGCCACAGAAACAGCTCAGGCTTGTGACTTTTTTCAAACCACTATGATTGTGTGTCTGTCTTTGAGCTTCCTGACTATTTGGAGCAAATTAGATAACCTCTCATTTTTCTTTAAGAATTGCCTCAACACCTTCCTCTCCCCATTGGCAATTCTAAGTGGACTCCAATCCATTCAAGAAAAAATAAAAACTCTTTTTATCTGATCGATTCAAGGTATCAACTCAGATTTCATGTGAAGCTGAGACCCTGGCAGTATCATACCTCACCTGTGACTAGGACATCTCTCTTTTAAAGTATGGCACCCAGAGAGTGTACAAGAAAAGAAGGATGCTGGTCTGGGGTTATCCTACAAGAATTTTTGACTTCTTGATCGACATAGTTTGCCAAAGGAAAATTCAACTGCTTGTTCAGGTGTGAGGTCCTTAAAATGATTCTAAGAGGAGAAGTTAGCTTTTTTGCCCTTTTTTCAAGTCTCAAAATAAAAAGGAAATAGCTCCACTCTCATCTATATGTATACTGGGGACTTAAGGGAGAGGGATGCATACATGGTGTGCTTTTGACACTAGATGCTGGTTCACACACCCAAGCACTCATGTCCACAGCATGATTATCCTTTGGTGATGATACAATTCCTAGTGATGCTTCATCACATCATTAAGTTCCAGTAGCTTTTATACTCTATAGCAATTTTGACTGCTTGGATTCACAGTGGCAGAAGCCTTCCCGATCACCCTGGCAGACATTGCAAGTGGGTTGCAGAGTTTGAGAGATCACATCCTAATCATGGGGCTTTGTTCTTATTGTTCAGTCATTTCAATCATGTCTTACTCTTTGTGACCCCCCCACTCAGGGTTTTCTTGGAGAAGATATTGAAATAGTTTGCTATTTCTTTCTCTAGTATATTTTTATATGAAGGAAACTGAGGCAAATAGGGTAAAGTGACTTACCCAGTGTCACATAATTGAAGACAGAGTTGAACTAAGAGAGATGAAACTTTCTGACCTCAAACCCATCTCTCTGTACACTATAGATGCCTTCACTTATCCATAACTCTCCTTGCAAATCATAGATATGTCTAATAAATCCTTAAGATTCTCCATTCAGGTTGGAAAAGGTCCTCAAAGGTTATCTTATCCAAAATCCTCATATTATAGATGAAAAACTGAGGTGCAGAGGTAAATGATTTGCCCTAAGCCTACAAGTAGTAAAGAGCTTTTTTTGACTCCAGATCCAATATTCTTCACCCTGAGCCATTAGTGGGAGGAATCCTACATCTGACCAGTAGAATATCAGTCAATAAGCATTTATTAAGTACCTATTATGTATCAGGCACTGTAATAATTGATATCAGGTCCTCAAAGACATGACTTGTTTCATATTTTGTCTTTGTATCCCTAGCATATACCAGGCATTCAATAAATGTTCATTGAATTATTCTAAATATCCCTTGATTTGGTCTCTGGTAGAGGTGAATTCCTCTCATTCCTCCACTTGGGACTTTCTCTACCATGCCCCTAGAAACTGTTCAAGCTCACTCCCAGCCCCAAAATTCACATATTGGAAGTGCTCTCTTTTGAAGCCTTTTCTGATTGGATCTTGCCTCCCAGAACCTCCATTTAAACAGGGTGCCCAGACCACACATGTCATTCCTTTCAAGTCTGGAATTCCAGACTTTTTCTCTCATCCTCTCTCAAAGAGTATCTTCATCTCCCCCATTCCCATCCCACCTTCTATATTTTCTCTTCCCTCATTAGAATGAAAGTTCTCTAAGGGCAGATTTCCATTTATATTTGAACCCACAGCACTTAGTATGGTGCCTGGAACATAGAAAGCACTTAATAAATGGCAATTTCTTGACCTGTCTAAAGTGAACAATAGTGTATGATAGCTAGCTAGCATTTATATAGAACTTTTAGGTTTACAAAGTACTTTATATCCATTATCTCATCTGATTCTTACAACAACCCTATGAGGTAGTATTATTATTATCCCCATTTTACAGAAGAGGAAACTAAGAGAGGTTCCAATTTTCAATTCAATCAACATTTATTAAGTGTCAATTATATACAAGGTTCTGTGCTGAGAGCTGTTAAGTGACATTCCCAGGGTGACATAGCTAATAAATATCTAGTGAATGCTAGTAAATACTAACCAAAGAAATGGAAATTTGAAGAAACATGACCTTACAGTATGTGGGAAAGAGAAAAAAAGAAAACTTTTGTGGGAAAGAGAAAACAACTTTGAATTGTTTCTTCATTATAGCCATTGGAAAATTGTATATCAGCTGATAGGCAAACCTCTCAGTGAATAGGAAGAATGGCTCCTCAAGCCCAGAGAAATAAGGCCATCTGAGAAGGACTAAAAGAGAAATGTCTCTTTCCCAGGATCAGGATCCAAATGGAAAAGTTTACACTTGGAAAACTACAGCCCAAAATCTAAACCATTGAAGGTATGGGTCAGTCAGGTCAGCTCTCTAGATTTACATTCTACACCCCCTTCTCTTCCTGCATCTCCCACACTCTACCCCAAGCATCCCTTTGTTTACAATTCCACCCAACTTTACCTCTCCTAAAAGTAAATCAAGCCTTTTAAAAGAAAGTTTACAGAAGTAAGAATTCTCACACTCACCAGTTTCCAAATCAAAAAATAGAGCAAGCAGCAGATTATCAGAGTTTGGTTAAAATATGTGCAAATTCTACAACAGCAACCTTTTTTGTTTATTTTTTGGCAATTCCTCTTTAATGTAAGTGTTTTTTCAATACTACTGACAAGAATATAATTTCTAACTTCCTTTATTCAATTTTAATCTTTTATCATTTCATCTTTCTCTGTGTTTTATAACCCCTAACCCTATTCTTCATATTAATGTGAACTCTAATCCTTGCACCCAACAATATATGTTTAATAATCAGCTCTCCAAGGGAAAAATACATTAATGTTTTATTTTAACATGCATTTCTACATCACTTTCTTAAATCTAGACAATCAAAAAACAATACATCAAAACCTGATTTATGGTGTTTGCCAATTATTGAGGTATTTCTTTAAAATTTGCAAAGTAATTTATATCCATTATTTTATTCATATAGAAAATTTAATTCTCAGTTCTCATAAGTCAAAAGTAGCACCAGCAAAGTTCTGATAACCCCCCTCAGTTCTTTCCCATCCCATTATCCTTGCTTTGACTACAACTCCTTTGCTTATCTTGACCCTTGATGAATCAGATTAATTCTTTACTATCCTCTACACTTTAAACCCTTTCCCATTTGTTCTCTTTCATATCATAGTTTGTGAAACACCAACCTTGGATTTCTCTCACCAACTACTTCCTTCAATTCTGTTCATATACATTTCAAATGGAGCTAGAAAAAATATAGAAATCCCAATGACCAGGGTCACTACAAATTCATGTAATAAAATATCAATTGGCTTGTTCACACAACAAGGCAATTTTTTTCTACAATAGCCTAATCAATTCACTAAGTCACTCACTACAAAAGCTATTGCAAATCTTTTGCACTTGTGTCTTGTGTCCCCCATTAAAAAGTAACCTCCTTGAACAATTTTCAGATGAAGAAAGTAAAGCCATTTCTAGTCATATAAAAATGCTCTAAATCAATATTGATTAGAGAAATGAAAATTAATACAACTTTAAGGTACCACTTCATACCCCTCAGATTGGCTAAGATGATAGGAAAAGATAATGATAAATTTTGGATATGATGTGGGAAAACTGAGGCATTAATAAAAATGGTGAAGTTGTGATTTGATCCAACCATTGCTAGAGAGCAATTTGAAACTATGCCCAAGTTCAAACTGTGCATACCCTTTGATCCAGCAGTGTCTCTGCTGGGTCTGTATTCCAAAGAGATCATAAAAAAGGGGAAATAACATACATATGCAAAAATTTTTGTAGTGGCAAGGAACTGGAATGGCTGAATAAATTGTGGTATATGAATGTTATGAAATATTATTATTCTATAAGAAATTATAAGCAGAATCTCATATTCAGATGATTTCATAAAAGCCTAGAAAAGACATAAATGAACCGATACTAAATGAAATGAGTAAAACCAAGAGAACATTATATAGAGCAACAACAAGATTATGTGACGATCAACTCTGATGGACTTGGCTCCTTTCAACAATGGGGTGATTCAATAGATTCATGGAGAGAGCCATTCACATCCAGAGAGAGGATTATAGAGACTGGATGTAGATCACAGCACAGTATTTTCGCTTTTTGTTGTTATTGTTGCTTGTTTACTAGTTTTTTTTCTTATTTTTCCCTTTTGATCTGATTTTTCTTGCATACCATGGTAAATGTGGAAATAGACTTAGAAGAACTACACATTTAACCTATATTAGATAACTTACTGTCTAAGGGAAGGGATAGAAGGGGAAGAAGGGGGAAAATTTGGAACACAAAATTTTGCTATCTTTGCCTATATTTTGAAAAATAAAAGATTATTATTAGAAAAAATAAAGCATAGATATGAAAAAAGAATGCAAGCTCCTTGAAGACAAATGACTTTAATTTTGCCATTCTTTGTATCTCCAGTATTTAGCAGAGTTCCTTGCATATATTAAGCATTTAGTTTGTTAACTGGCTAGTAGTTCTCTTGCTTATTTGCAAATAAGCATAACCATGTGAAGAATTAGTATTTTCTCTGTTCTTGAGAAGGATCAATCTCACAATGTATAAAACAATGTTTCTCCAAAACAGGACTGGCCTGTAGGATACAAACCAGAGGGACTTTAAGACCAAGAAACTAAAACCAGACATCCAAAATCAGGCTGTACTGTGTTATTTAATTTTTAAACCTTTATAGTAACACCACTTTCTTTGGATGATTTATTTTCAGTTGATCTTGCTAAGGTCCTGGAAAGTTTACATAAAGACTTATATGCAGTTGTCTTAGAATTAGAATTGTAAGAAAGACTGAAAAGCTCTGGCCCAAAAAAGCCTGAGGGTAACAAGAAGGCTACCTGCCAGTTAATAACCACGATGCATTGACTAGAAGCATGAAGAGAAGAATGAAATATAAGCAATAATTTCATATGGTAAGAAGGAGAGAAATGTCTTTATTAAGTACCTACTATGGGATGGTTAATGTACTAAGCACTTTGCAAATATATTATAATTGGGTATTAACTACAGAGTGATTGGGAAAAAAATCATCTCCAGACATTCTGATGTATATCTGGCCACTAGATCCAGAAGGCTCTAGAGGAGAAAGTGAAGCTGGTGACCCCTGAACAGCCCACCCTCACTTAAGTCCAATTCATTTGCATACCATCTTCACCTCCCTTATGTCATGGTCCTCTTCAACAACAAAGGACAAACAACCAAAACATAGAGTGATTAAAGAGATATCCATGTACAATATCAAAATCCACTGATTTTCAAATGTCTTGCTTTTACCACTGAAATCATTAGTTTTTTATATCTCTGAGTAAGATATTCCAATTTATTTGTTTTATGCACTTAGTTATTTAGTGGAATAAATGGAGGGAGGGAGGGAAGGAAAGAAAGAAGGGAGAGATGGAGGAAGGGAGGAATGAAGGAAAGGAAAAAAAAGGCAAACTATTTAGGAGACAGTATGACATGCTATATTACTTTAAAGTGCTATACTTGGACTCAGAAAAACCTAGGTTCAAATCTCACAATAAAATTTGCTACCTGTGTAGCTTGGGTGAGTCATTTCAGTTCTCTTTATCTCCATTTTATTATCTATAAAAGCTGGATAGTAATACCTGCAGTTCATTTCTAATGCATATTTGTGAAGCTCTAATAAAAGAATGCAAGTGTAGCCCCTTTTTGGCAAAGGAGTTGATTTTAAGTGTCAATTATTTTTAAATGGAAGGAGGAGCTGAAATATCATAGGAGACATAAATCTTCCAGACAAAGGAGGGCTAGATAAGATTTATCAAAATGTAGTCATTACCACCCAGATTTCTTTTATAACATCCTCTACATCGGTGGCTTCTATTTAGTGGTGGCACTTGCAGAAGTGGTGAAAGACCTTCACATTAGAAATTCTTTAATGGTGCCTTAAACAGCAAAAAATCGCCCATCAACAAAACAAATATAACTTCCCTCTATGGCATCAAATATGCCTGAAACATTATAGATTTATTTATGCAGTAATGTGAAATTGTCATAATTGTGTATACATATATTGGTCTTCATGTCGCAATTGCATCAAAACCTCTAAGTGTTTTTACTTAAGTGGAATCAACCAATCATCTGCCACAAAGGTTTAACATTTGAGTGGAAACTGACTACTAATGGATCAATTGATGCATCCACATGCCCCCATTTATGTTCCAAACCATTACACTAGAAGAGTTCCCTCATTTACCTCTGTTACCCTAAAATTGGACACCATCAGCTGTATAATCATGTGATCAAGATGCTATAAATATTTGTATTCTTCCTACATAAATATCAGGCTGCTTGTAGACCATACTCATTGGTCAATTATATTGCAAGCCATTCTGAAACTGTTATAGGCTATCATAAATATTCTGCAGATACAAACTTTATAATGTCTCTCATTGCAACATTAAGGTTATTTTCCAATTTAAATCAATCCTCCACTTAAGTTGGTGTTCTTCTGATAGATTTTCAAAATTAATTGATTGGCAACACTAGCCCATTCTTCAATAGAATATCTATGGGAATGTAGTTGATACACGAGTAGTAAAAGATAAAGAAGTCACATCTGAAGTGATTCTTTACCGAGCTGGTCTATATATAAATCATTTTTTTAAATGAAGCAATATATGCATTTGAACATTAAGTAAATTTATCATATAATGTTTTAGTCTTTAACTATTTTTTCGTAGTTGGTTAGATGACTAAAAATAAAAAATTAAGTTCCATCTCTCTGCAAAAGAGCTTATAAAAATCTCCTACTATTTCCCACTATATAGTTATATGATTGAGAATTTTTATTTTGTCCTTATTTTAAATTAAAATACATTAAAAGATTTGAGGCAGAACTATATTTAAGACTGTGTATGTCTGATGTTGAACAAACCTTTGCAAACCTTTATTCAAATAAATAAGCCCAATATAGAAATTTGGTTTGCATGTTATTATTATACTATGTTAAACAGTTTTTAACTTATAAATTATTTCATTAAAATGTTACTTCTATTAAACAAAAGGTACAAAATAAAGAAATTTAGTATGAAGTACAAAAGAAGATATTTAATATGTGAGATGTTGCTGGATTACTTCTTTTATTTTTTACAGAATGTCCTAGTTAAAATGTAACCCTCGTCCCTAAGGCCATTGGTTTAAGACTGTCTTATTGATATAGATGAAGGCCCTAACCTATGTGAAAGGCAATGCAAAGTTGGCAAAAGGCAAGAGCTTAAGTCTCAGCCAGTCCCCTTTGGGTACCCTTCAAACAAGAATCTTTTCCTTCATCAACTTGAAATGGGATTTGTTCCTTCCATTTTCTCTCTCAAACCTGGAATCTGACTCAATGCTAATCTCAAAGAAAACTCTTGCTCACAAAGTCCCAAGGGTATATTCCTGCTTGAAGCCTAGCTAAGAGTTTGATATTGAAGAACTTTGGGGGAAGGATTATAAGAATATTCATAAGTGAGGGCAGAATGAGCAGTTAACATAAAATGTTCATTTGATCTTCGTAACAATCATGTAAGGTTGGTGCTATAATTATTCCCATTTTATATTTGAGGACATTGAGACAAAAGTATAGTAACTTTTTTAGGATCACATAAGTAGTGTCTGAGATTGAATTTGAATTCAGATCTTCCTGACTTCAGTCCCAGTATTGTATTTACCACTATAACACTTAGCTCTACACCAACGTAGACACTCATATGCTACTTGACATAAAATATCTCATCTGATCCTTATAACACTTCTGTGAGAATTAAGAAGAATAAGAGGAAAGGAAGTAAAAACACTAATTATAGATTAATTCAATTTTAGTCAAAAAAAAGAGAAGAGAGATGGGGTGGTAGCTATTGGAGATGGACGTATCAGGACAGACTATTTGAAAATAGAGAAGATGTGGGAATAATCATGGAAAGATTAAAGATAAATGAATATGCTAATTTTGGAGGATATGATCTACTGAAGAAGACAGGATGGAACAGCATCACTTGTGCATGGAAAGGGGTTTGTCTTCTCAAGAAGAAGGGTTATCTCCTCATGTGAAATGGGTGAATGACAGTATCAGAAGCTACCTGATTGTTATGCATTGAGGAAGAGAGAAGAAAAGAAAGCTCTCATTGAATGGCCTTAATTTGTTCCAGTGAAATATGAAGCAAAGTTCTCAGCTAAGGGGTAGAGTACAGAGAGCAATGGTAGGTTTGAGGAGGAATGAGTTGGAAACCCAACTATGGTATGCAATAGTGAATCAATTAGAGAAATATAAAAGTGTTTTGCCTTAATGAGGGCCCAGTTTAGATTTTGTAACATTAATTCATGGTGCACCCAGTCAGCATGGTTTCATAATTATCCCTAGCTCCATTCAGAAGCTCATGAGGATATGCAAAGGCAGCAGATAGTAGGAGTAATCCAAAATTAAGGTTTATCAAAGTAAGGTCAGCAAAAATATAAGATGATAAGGGACTCACGAGAAGGAGATAATATAGACTACCAAGTAGTCAGGATAGATAAGAGAGAAAAATGTAGTCAAATCAGGGGTGATAGCCTGAGAAAGAGATAAAGGGTTATGGTAAAAACAAAAATACAGGGTTTGGGGTTTCAAGGGAGAGAGGAATAGGCTGACAACACATTATAATAAAGCAAGGAAATGCTAGAGTTCACAAACATGAAAATGGAAAAATTTGGGTGATATTGCATTTTGCAATTTCTATGTATAGCTGAGGTGGGGCTATATATAGCTAAGAAGAATATGTTATTAGAAAAGAGTTAGTTTTTTTTTTTTATATTTGAGAAAACATTTATTAAATGTTTGCTATGTGTTACTAAAGACTGGGATTATAAAGCCAAATTAGCCCTGCCATCAAACAATTAATCCTCTAATATTTCTAAGCTAGTCAGGAGAGCCACAACCAAATAGATTGTTGGAAGACCCAAAATAAACACAATCAAAGATAAGGGTGAAGAGATCACATCATCTGGTAGAAAGAGGACTGCTTGAAGTAATAAAGACCGGTTCAAAAACTATTTCTGAAAGATATTGGCTGTGATAAATAGGCTAGTCAGAGTCTCCCAGTGCCCTGGCAACTCTCAAAGGCTAGGTTACAGAAGAGAAGTTAAGATGCAACTCAACTTGAGTGAGGAGTGAGGAGGGCAGTATTTCCATACTAAATTTTCCCTTCATAATTAATTCACAAGTCTAAACAAAAACAAACAAACAAACAGCAATTCAATACCCAAGCAGATAGTCATAAGTCAAAGTGACTCCAAAGAAATTTGGATTCCAAGACTGCAACCAAGAATGCAAATAAGGATTAGAAATACTTAAATTTAAAAAATAAAAGCAAAGGAATGGTAACACCTTTAAATCTAGCAGTAGCCCAGGAATGAAAGGACCCCAACTATGCTGAAATGTCACACCAGAAATAAGTCTTTAACTTAAAAGCCCTCTCTGTCCCACTTAAAAACTTCTTAGAAAGACCTTACTAGGGCAAGACCCAATGTTGGGGCTTAGCTTACCTAAACTTGTAAATAGAATCAAAAATCAGTAGGAGATACCTAGCTGGAGTGAAGGGTATGAAACAGAAATAAGAAGAAAGCTTAGTTATCAGCATCAAAGCGCCATGACAAAGTCAAGTGAACCCATATGATACTTATGCTCCTTGTAGTTTATAATCTAAGACACATATACTATATTTTGTGTCAAAAGGCATTTTTATGTCAGACTGGGCTACTGCTAGTCAACTGGGATTTAAAGGTGTTACCATTCCTTTGCTTTTATTTTTTAAATAAATGCAGACTATGCATATAGAATAAGCACATATATAACTATATATAAATATCCATATGTGTCATCATCAGTAGATATTTATTTTCCAGGCTATGTATATAGATATGTGTATAGATATGTTACATATATGCATATCTGTATAAATATGTGTTATACATTTGTGTTTACATGATATATGTATTTGGCTATGTGTGCATATATGTTTACACAAATATTTGTAATCCTTAAGAGCAAGGTCTGTCTTTTTTGTTTGTATTCCTAGTGTGAGCCCTCAAATGCTTCATTCAATCATTCTTTTATCAATAAACAAAATAAGGAAACAGAATGCATAAAGAGAGAAAATCAAAGGCCTAAATAAGCCAAGAGCTAAACACATTGCAGAGTCAGAAGACCTATAGGTTTTAACAGTATAGAGTGAAAGAGGACCATCATCTTTTTTCCAATGTATACACTTACATCAATATCTGTTTGTGCTATATAAAGGCACTGTATATCTCCCAATTAAAACCACCTCAGTGCTACATATATATTGTTTTGTGAAACATCTATTTGTTCACATCCAGAGGATCTCATCCAGAGTGCGGCAGCTTTGAGGAGCAGTACTTAAGTCTGAAAACTGGATCACACCAAACACCTAACACAGCCCAGTGTCCCAATAATAAAGTCCAATCAATAAACCCCAATAAAGTGGGTTTATTGATAAAGATTCTGACATTAAAAACACCAATTAACACTTTCACTGAGAGTCAGTAATGTTAGAAAGAGGCAAAAGAAGAAGGAAGAAAAAAAAAAAAAAAGCTCGGGATAAGCTTTAGGACTATCCTCTTACTAGAAAATTAACTTTTTTCTCCTAAATGAAAGCATATACAAGTTTTCTCCCTCCCTGCTCTTGAAACCTGTAATCCCTGCTGGGTGCCTCCTCCTAATTCCAAGCCTCTCCCTAAAATCAGGGAGGCCTGGGCCTTTGGGATGCTCCCTGGCCTTTCCGCATGACCCACTGTGCTTACAGTTCCCCTCTCCTCCATCCTAATTTATTCCATATTAGAGGAAATGAGAGTCCCTGAAGCAAGGGAGGCAATCATCCTCGTACAAACAGTAACTCCGCACTTTCCCACTCACATCCGTTCAGTGTCCTGAGAAAGAAGGGAACAAACCAAGCTCTCTCCCTGAAGCTTCTCTCATGTTCAGTTAAATATTGAGTGGATCCCTCTACCTTTATTTAATTAAGCTTTTCCAGTTCTTGCTGAGCTCTCTCAGTGGCAGCAGGCCAAACACCAGTGGGTCTGTTTTTGGAGAGAGTACGTAGCCATAAGATCCCAGCTTTCTCAGCTTCTAGTAGTCTAAAGAAAACAACATCACGGTTTGCATAAAGATATAAGAAGAAAAAGGAAAGATGAGCTATCTCAGTATACAAATAAACATTTGTAGAATTATAGGTGTAACATGACAAACCATAAGTGGAAATTTGCTGGGATGAATTGGGGGGTCCAAAAAGTTTTTAGATGTCATAAGTATACTGACAAAGATTGGTAACTACTAACTTTTGGGATAACTAAGAGGAAGCAGTTCCTATGCACAGACCAAAGGCTGTAATTATTAATTATTAATTTAATTATTAATAACTAAATCGGTCCCTTTAAGAAACCCAAGGCACTATTTCAGAATGAAAAGAGATAATTATTTATCTCTTTAATGAAACATGTTTTTCAACACCTTAATGAAAAACAATTAAAGGGCAGAGAGTTTTCAAAAATTTTAAGTAAATTATTTTAAATTGCCTTAGCAGTATATTATTTTAAGTCTTATCATGTTTAACTACACAACCCTGGGTAAATATACACATACATAGATTTTAAATATATAATACACACTGTATATTTACATAACTCAATTTTGACTATGGCTCACTAATGAAAAAAAAAAACTGAGTAGTTGAGAATAGGTTAGTGAGAAGCATTTTATAACAATGTTAAAAGAGTATGTATCTGAACTTATTGAAATATATCTTCCTCCTCACTTCATGTTCCATGCTCTGAATCAAAATGTACACTAATTGATGTATCACTTTTGACAGATTTACCATTACACATCAATCATTTGCTATTATATGCATATAGTAGATCAGTTGCTATATACATATATCTGGGAAGAAATGTGGTCATTACCTCTCCAGGATCAGCTGAAGGCAATGCTCCAAACCTCTGGTCATCTGGCTCTCTGATTGCACCTGATTTACTTATCAAAAGTCATCACAGGTGCTAAATTAGCTCTGTTCTCTGCTCTAGGTGTCTGCCTTTAGCTTATAACCCTTGAATTCCTGCCTTTCTGGTGCTTGCAATAATAACATTCTTTGTTCCCATCTATGCTGGAAGGAGATATTATTCCTCTAACTATATGAATATCCTACTCCAAAAAACTTCATTGACTTCTTACTGCCTCTAAGATGAATTATAAACTCATCTATTTGGGTTGAGAAGCTCAGCACAGACTAACCTCAGCTTATCAATCAGCCTTATTTTCTCTCCTTCAACCTGCAGTCCAGCCACTGATCTTTCAGTTCCTCACAGATACATTTTATGTCTTAGCATTGGCCATCCAACATGTCTGTCTAGTATTTACTTCCCTTTACCTCCACCTCTTCAAGTCCCTCACTTTCTTTAAGATGAAGTTCAAGAAACTTCCATTTGAAGTTTTTCCTCATTCCCCCCAAGTGCTAGTGCCCTCCCTCCCTTCCCAAATTACCTTCTATTTGATCAGTTAGTATCAATTTGAATTAATTTACTTTATATTTAATGATATATATACATACATATATACATGTACATATATATCCACATACATTTACATTCAGATATATATATATATGTATATATGTCTGTACTTATTTGGCCCCCCAGGATGTAAGTTCCTCACTCACCAGATGAGGATTTTTTTACTTTTTTTTTTTGTGTGTGTCCAATAGCACCAGTTGATGACAAACCTATATGTCATTGAAAATCAACTCACCTGGAGCAGAAGAAATGAATTCAAATCTGGACTCAGACAGTTGACACTTACTAACTGGGTAACCCCAGGCAAATCACTTAATTCTTATTGCCTTGCCAAAAAAAATCAGTCCACTTTTAAAACATATGCCATAAGTTACTATTACAAGTAAAATACAACAAAGGGTTACTGAGGCATATATTCTTTGAGCAAGAGAATAGTTTATTAATAGGATGTGGATCTGATCATTATTATTCATCCTTCATTTTTGAACAGAACCAGTGACATTGTAATGTGATGGGTGATGTCTAAACTTGTATGTGAGTTGGATTTAAATGAGGTAGAGTTGCTCAGACATCTGTCATATTCTCTCTTCCAGACTCACTAAAGTCTAGTGGCAAGTCAAAGATGACATGGGATGCAGTGGATGACCTAAGCTTCTTCCATGTCTGACCAAGTTCCATTTCTCCATTGTTATGCTCACTAACTGCCAACCACTAGTTAAGTGAGCATACTGTGAAACAGCTGGGCACCACCTATAATAAAAAATGACTGCCCAAGTGAGCCAAAAGATCCTAAACAGGACAGTTCCCCTTTTATAGGGTTTTTTTTTTTTGAAATATAGAGCAAAGAACATAATTTATAAGTGAGGAAGGAAGATAAAATTATGGAGGTGAGGACAACAGATTGAGACAGAGGGAAACAATGTGACTGGTGGAAAACTAGGAATGAGGGGCTAGCAATAGCCACCGTTTTTCTTCTGATGACTAATAAAAGTTCAATGTTTGAGATTTCCTACAAGGTTAGAGATAGTAGGCCAGATTTCTTTGCATAGCAAACCAGAGATCCTTGCAGGATAGGATGGTAGTAAAAAAAAATCCTAGATCCATATCCCCCAAGAATAGCAGATTTCCTTGAGGCAAAAATAGAATAGTGACTAACAAGAGAACTGGATCTCAACCTAAAGCATTATATGTCAGCTGAATCCCTAAACTAAAATCAGAGATTAAAAAAAAAAATTACATAGAAGAGTTTACAGGACAAAACCAATTAATCACAAATAGTATCGATAAAAATGATACAGAATCAATTTAATACTCTAATTACCAATTTCAAAACCACACAAAAAGACAAACATGCATGTAGTTGTAGAGTTCAGAGTTGAAAGGTCCTTAGAAGTCACTTGGTCTGACCTGAATCTGAGCAAGACACTCCTCTAGTCAACAACATACCCAACAAGTGGCCACTTAATCTTGGTTTAAAGACCTCTATTGACTTGCTACTTATGGTAACCTATTAGACTTTTAAGAAAATTTCTTTCTTATATCAAATCCAAATCTGCCTCACTGGCCACTAATAGGTCCTAGGCCAAGCCTCATTTGGTTGTAGTTTGGGCCCTGTAAATTGATTGTAAATCAGATTGAATATAAATAGCAGTCATTTTTGCTTTGGCCAGCAACCCTGAGGGTCTTCCCTTATCAGATTTTCATATATGTATATACATACATACATACATATGTGTGTATGTATATTTGGATTAGGTGAAAGAAGAGATTCTTTGCCTCAATTGTTATCTAGCCTTAATTACTGAATGGATACAGCCTCAAACTGAGACCTATTGAAACCTTACCTGAAAAAGGTCAAGGTCTCCCACTGCATCCAGGGCCCTCTCCAGAATTCTTGCTCTGTATCTTGCTACTGAACCAAGATGGCTCTGGAGGGAAAAGTGAGGCAGGTGACCTTGCCCATCCCTCCCTCACTTAAATCCAATTCACTTATATGTCATGGCAGCACCTCCCTGTTATCATGGTTTCCTTTGAGAACTAAGAATTATCAACAACAGTCTTATTATAACTTATACCGATTACTCTTGGTTTTCTCCTCTAAGACCAATCAGAACTAGTCTCTTCCATGTGAGAATCCTTCACATAAATACTGAAAGCTTTATGCCCTATGTTCCCCATTAATTTTCTTTTCTTGAGACTAAAGAATCCTAGTTTCTTAAATCGAATGTTGTATGCCATAAACTTGAAGCCATTAATTTTATTTGGCTGAGGCAATTGGGGTTAAGTGACTTGCCCAGGGTCACACAGCTAGGGTGTGTTTTTAGTATCTAAAGTCATATTTGAACTCAGGTCCTCCTGACATTAGGACTAGTGCTCTATCCACTGAGCCACTTAGCTACCTCTTAAAGCCATTGATTAATCTGGTTTCTTCCTCTAGACTTTCTTCAGTTTATTAATATCCTTCATAAAATGTGGCCACCTGCCTGAGCACAATTCTTCCTATATGTTCTGGCCAGGGCAAGAGTGTATTGCAATGCAAGACTGTAAGCCTCCCTTATTTGGTGAAAGCACACCATTCCTCTCTTAACAAAGCTAAAGATAGATAGCATTAGTTTTCCTGCCTATCATGTTTTGCTGTTGACTTAGACTGAGTTTATAATCCACTAAATCTCAAGAATAATTTTTCACAATTAAAAAGATGATACTTTTGCTCTCAGGGAATTGACAATCTGATTTTAAAAAACAGAATAAGAAGTGATGAAAATTTGAGACCTGTTCCTAGGAAATAATTGAACATTGACAGAGGACAAATTGGGTACTTTACAAGGTAACTTATTTTGAAAAATGGCCCAGTTATGGAAGAGCAGCAAAAAAAAAAAGAGAGTACCCAAAGAACTCTAGTTGCTGGGCTCTCAATTTACACTAGAGATGAAATCTGATAGATTTTTTTAAAAGACACTCTAGTGCTTCTTTGAGTAGAAACAGAAAAAAAAAAAAAGAAACTTGAAAGTATACTCTTTTCTAATAAGTTGAGATAAGAGGAAGAAAGGTTGGGAGGATATGTCTGGTTGTGTTTTTTTAAATCATGAGCCTATTTCACTGTCCATTTTTATAAAACTGTCTTTATATTGTATTGCATTGCATTTATTCCCCCAAAAAATGATCTTTATTCATTCCTTGCAGTTCTTGATAGAATTCCCAGATATGTCACTAAATTCTTGAGCATACACTAATTTTACCAAAAGCTCATTCTTCCTCTTGAAATTAGTTTGCATATTTGCTGTTCTGATTGCATTTCCCACTCCCAACCCCCATCCAGCTGCACTCCTTTAAACTCCTCCATTATAACCATTTATCATGCAAAGTCCCATCAGCCCTGGTACTCATGGCTCATTGGTAGACTCTGCTCTTGGATTCCTCACTTGGGAGGACAAAGCAGAGACCTCCTCTCAAAATTTCTGTTTAAAGAGGGAGAACATCCAATTAAGCCACCTCTCCATCTGTCACCAGACTGTACTTGGGATTTTTCATCATGCTCCCTTGCCAGGTATTTTCCTTTAACTCCACTCTTTCTTTCTCAGCTTCCTATTGTGCACCTGTTTTCCCTTTAGATTATAAATTTCTCAAGGGCAGGGACTGTCTCCTTTTCCATATATGTATTTCCACTACTTAGCACAGTGCCTGGCACAAAGTAGATAATAGTTATAAATGTTTAGAAACTGATTGAAATTACTTTGTATATTTGCTTTGTTGCATACAGTAGAATGCAAACTCTTGAAGGGCTTGGACTGCTTTAAGTTTGTTTGTTTTTGTCTTTTTTTGGTTATTGTTGTTTCTCTTTCGTTCTTTATATTCCTAGCATTCAGCCCACTTCTCAACTTAATGTGTTTGTTGAATTGAATATATATAGTACACATATTTTCCTCTTTATATCTCTCTGGAGGCTTATAGGACTGCCTAGTCATGCAAATCATCACTTATAAACTGTCCTGAATTTTAGCTATTTGTGTATATGCATATTTTTATCTATTTTTACATACATGTTCTATATCCCCATCCAGATTTTGAGATCCTTGAGAAGATGAAGCATCTTTGATACTTTTTTGATCCCTTCCACAACACTTAATGCAATACTTTTTCCACTGCTGTATGTATGTACTATCTAGTCTCTGTGATTTCCTACTTCTGAGCTTTTGTCCACACTGCGACTTTGGGCAGGTCATTTAGTTCTGACCTCAGTTCCTTTATCTTTCAAATAAAGGTAATAACAATACCTACTACCTGGAATTATTCTAAGGATAAACTAAAAGAATATAGTTTTTTATATATATACATACATATATATGTATGTATATATATATAAAATATATGCATGTATACACATACACTCATACATACATATATATATATTCAACTACTATTATATTATTGAGTTTTTCTTATCCCTTCTGGTCCACACTGATTCTTTAATTCTGAGAAACTGCTATGAAACTTGATGTCTGTGCTATGTAATCAATTATTTAATTATAGAATCATAGAACAATGAAAAGTTGTATTACTATAGTGCTTAATAGTTTTCAAAGTCCTCTCAGAGCTAGGTCAATCAATCACATAGTCACTAAGACAAGTCTTCTGACCCCAAGCAGGACTGATTTCATAAATGTTTAATAACAGGAAGGAAGGAAGGAAGGAAGGAAGGAAGGAAGGAAGGAAGGAAGGAAGGAAGGAAGGAAGGAAGGAAGGAAGGAAGGAAGGAAGGAAGGAAGGAAGGAAGGAAGGAAGGAGGGAGAGAAAGAAAAAATTAAATCTGCATTTTTAACATTTTCTTCAATACCTGCCTATCAACAGAAGGCAATCGAATCAACAAAACAATAAATCAAGCCCTAGTTTCTAGCTTTGGGCAATTTCTAAAGTAAAAATGCTCAAAATGGCAATTTAACAATCAGCTTTCCTATGGCTCCAGCCCACCCCTGTATGTGCTTACTATTATAATAGCAATATCCTCCTCAGTTTTTTTTTTCCCTTTACTTTCTAGTTGTTCTGTATTTCATTTGGGAATGAAAGAATGAAAAATAAATGGTTATTCCTCAGAGTTAAAGCTGGAAAAGAATTGGGATCTGGGGATAAAGGGGTAAGATAAGCTTCATGGCATGACATGTTATACTTTTGTCTTCCCAAAGAATCTATAACCTCTTTATGATAAGGAATGTATATTAGACTTTTTCTATATCCCACCCACACAGTACCAGCATATGATAGATATGTAATAAATACACTTTGAATTGAATTAGACCTTCTCACATTTCTACCAGACCAAGAGAGAAAACCAAAGTCTAAACCTCAGATCTTTCTTTCTTAAACTTTGGAGGATTATAAAAATGTGAGTTTTTACTAATTCCCTTGTATCTGCCCTATGAAGAAAGTAGGATGTGTCATATTACTCTCATTTTACAGATAAGGAAGCAGTGTCAGAAAAAGAAAGCAATCTACCTATAGGCATGAAGCTAGTAAGTATTAGAGCCAAGATGCAGACCCAGGTCTGTCTTAATTCCAAATGCAACACTTATTCTATTACACCCCTTAGTGGTCCTCCTAGGTACCAGATGGTATGTTGCCAGGGTAACACTTGGAGAAAAGAAGGCCTGGGATAGGCAAGGGGTATGTAGAGGTATTTCAGATTCTACAATTTCCAACAAATTACAGGTGGTAAGAAACCAGCCCATAGTTACCAGTAAATATTTAAGTATAACAACTTTTCCAAATGACTAAGAAAATTCAAAGAAATAAAAAAGATAGAGAAATGCAATAATGCAGATGGCATGAGATAAACATGGCTCTTTTTTATTATTTTGCTTTTTGCTCAACAGATTTCTTTCTTGGTTTTGAGATTCACTTCAGTGGTCATTAGTTCCAAGCCAAGACAAGGATGTGTTCAGGGAAGTCAGAGAGGTCAATCTCAATTTCATTCTGCTGCTTTCTCCATTCCAACTGGCAACTCCCTAATTAAGAAAGAATTCAGAGTCAAGGAGTGAATGGCTGGCTGTGGGATGGTGGGGACCATTGTGTACTGAAATTTTATTGGGGAAAATGAATGAGGCCTTCCAGTCCTCTTCAAAAAATTACAAACTGACAGGAGAAATCCCCAGGCTACAGGGGTGGGGTGAGCAGAGAGGAGCCAAGGACTAAACATGAGTGGGCACTGCTTTAGAAATTGCTTCTCACTTACCAAAGACAGGCAACCACAGCTTTTGTTCCATGTGCTCATCATCAGAGGCCTGAGTAAGAAATTGGTCCAAAATACAAGAGATCATTTCCTCCTAATCAGAAATATCAGTGCTCTCTCCCTTTCCCTTTCCTCCCTCTTCCTCTTCCTCTTTCTCTCTCCTTTTATTCCTTCTCCCTCTCCCTCTCTTTCCTTTTCTTTCTTTTCTCTCTCTTGTCTCACTCTCTTTCTCTTTGCATGTGTCCCTCTCTCTTTCCCCAATTCCCATCTGTCTGTCTCTGTCTACCTATTTGTCTCTCTCACGCTTCTGAATAAAATGAGAATCAAAAAGCAAGTTTATGCAACAGTAAAATCTGACCTCAAGTTCTCTTTCAATTCTAATGGCATGCAATACATGCATAGCTCAAATGGGCTAGAAACCAAGAAATCCTCTAAGCAGCAACAGGAATGCTTTATCCCCAAACATCTACTTTAGCCCCAGAACATGCTTTTGCATTTCAGCTCAGACTCTCCACCCAGTAAACCAATCTGTATTCTTTCTGGGTGGCTCAAAGAATAGTACATTACTGTGGAAACTCCCATTTATTTCATTTACTGCCATTTATAATATTTTCCACTATTTGTAGATAATGAATTCATCCAGTTTTTTGCCAAGATTATGCAGCCCATGGCAGGAGCCAAAATGCACCAGAATCCTTCTAAAATGTGTTACCCTTCATTTTCCATGAGTACTTTAGTAGTTTCTTTGGAACTGTCCCAAAATCAATTGTATTAACAATGCTGAGCAATAAACTCAACTGTCACACTTGTTCCTTTTGAAGAACAGGGGGATGGGGGTGGTGCAGAACTCTGGTCACCTTTCATGTGCCGGTGTTTAAAGTTGCAGATTAATCAGAACCATGCCCTGAGAAAGAGTCACCTGTGGTGAGTGGACCAGTGCTCTCTCTATACTGTTCTAATAGCATTCTTCTCAGAAAACATAGGCAGTTACCAATTTATCTGATTTTCAATTGACAGTGCTGTGACCATGACTTTTATCAAACAAGCTACATTCTAATAAATGCCCAGCTTGGAGACCTACAGCATTTAAATGGTGGAGTAAAAGGGCTCTATCGGGGATACAAGGTAAGGCAAAAAGTCAGATTTCTTTTCTTATGGGTATTTTTCTTTAAGAGAAAACTTGCATCTTCCTCAGATCAGAAAGAGCTAGACCCATGTGGCATATAATCTAGAAAGCTAGATGTCTAAAGACTCTCACCTGGAAAGAGTTTGCTTTCTACTAAACAACATCCTCCTTGCAAGTCATGATGGACAAAATCACACCACCACCACTCTAGTTTTTATACCCTTTGGTCCGCCAAAAAAAATGGAGCAATAAATATGCCAACAGCTCATTCTTCTCTCTCATGAGCTGTCACTGTTTGCTTTGGCAGCTTTTACTGCCATAGGGTCTGGAGAGAAAGGGGACATTCTGGACCAGGAACAAAAAGTGGCAGCCAACTAACATTCAGCACCAGATTCCCACTGATAAATACAAATGCATCAGGACCTTGGGTACTATGATTATCTATCCACTACCAGTCATACTATCAAGTCTCAAAGAGATAGAGAGCTGAACTCAATAGAGGACGAAATGGTCAAGGACAAGGGAAGAATGAGCAAGGACAAGGGAAATGAAGGTCTTATCACTCTCAAAAAAAAAGTATCCTTATGAACAATCCCATATATTGAGGGGAAATAGTTGCAGAGCTTTGGTTCATTAATGATCTCTCCTAGAGTTTCTGGAAGAATCTTCATCAATTGATCCACATGCCCCTCACTAAAAAAAGCCAATTTTCCTATGTTATTTCCTTATTTACAGCCTCTCTTTTCAGTGACCATTCTCTTCTTCCTTTTACAGTATAACCAGTTGATTTTCATTCCATCTACCATAGGTATGCCTCCAAGTGACCAGGCTCAATGTGTTAGATGGAAACTAGAACAGCTTTGAATTGGAGACCCAAGAAGCTCACATGAGACCAGGAACACAGTAGTGATTAGATACAAAACAGACAGTTTATCTGTGACTTAAAAGACAATCACAAAGGTCTAAAGATCCAGGAAATAAAGATATCAGTGGAATTTTCACCATGACCTGTGTGCTCCATACTATTTTTCTTTCATCCAATTATGTGCCTAGGAAATGTCAACCTATAACCTTGATTAAGAAGACAGAAAGACTTGAGAAATGTCTTCCTATATTCTAACTTACTAGAGAGGATCAGATCTTGTTAAACAAGATGGAAAGAAGAATCCAGGAAGAATAGCAGGGAAAAAAATTCAAAAGCCAAACCCAAAATCAAGAAATTAGTCTATGGAAAAATGTAATAGGGAAGGACAGAGCAACTCTGTACTAGAGGACTGTACAAAAGCATATTTTTTTTCATAGAAAGAAAATTTAAATGTTCTAAGAAGAATAATTCTATCCTCTGCAGAACAATGAGACTTCAAAGGTACTACTATACAGTCCCATGGAAACTGACTGCAAGGATCCCCTGTTTTGACATAGGCACATCTGAGAAAATATAAAAGTATTAAACAAGTATTTTCAAGGATGAAGCTGTTACTGACCTTGTAACAGAGCCATTAATTCCAACCATCTGGCATATTCTGTGCCTCCTGCAGTTTAAAGCTCAATCCATTGCATTAGACCATTCCCAAGGGCACACACAACACAGGGAAAGGAAGACAAACAGGAAAAGCCATGTAGGTAACTAGACTCCCCACTTGAGTTTGCCAAGATTCACCAAGACAAAGTCTTGTCTGGTTTTATTGTTGTCTCTTCATTCAACATACTTACCTCTATCATCATGGAATAAGGGCAAATTTATTTAATGAACCCCAAATCCTGGAATATAGCTGTCTTAAAAAACAAAAACAAACAAGCACACACAAAAAAACTAATCAACTACTCATAACCTTCCTCAAAGCAGTAGAAAGGTTCATGCTCTCATTATAGCTATTAGCAACAGCTGCTATCTTTATGCTCTCACAGCTCAATTATCCTACCTCTGTGACTGTGGTAAGATACCAACTAGTTTAAAAATCCTGTTAGCCCAAAAGAAAATTATGCTCAAGGGTGGATGATGAGTACATATTGAAGAATATAAAGGTAAACAGGATTCAGTCCTGATGTGGCTTTCTAATAGAGGTAAAACTCCTTTGCCAAGCACTCAAAGTCTCTCACAAATTGACACCACATGATCTTTTCAATATTATCTCATGTCAATCCAATCCATGCTTTCAATATTCTAATCATCCAGATTATTCAGCCCCTTATGCCTCCAAGTCTTTGATAATGTTCCTAAAACTATAATAATCCTTCTCCTCTCCCCTATTAACCTGTTGAATGTTCTCTTATCCTTTAAAGAAAACTAGACTTAAATATTATATCTCCTTAAAGATTTATCTTATTCCATAAGTTGATCAAACTCTCCCTCAGACTTGACATCCTACTTATTCTGTACTTCTAGAATCATATTGATTGTGTTTGTATCTTATCTGCCCCCAAAAATATGTTTCATTAAAGTAAAAATTACATTTAATATAAACTTTGTATTAACCCAGAACAGGGCTGTATACAGGATTGAAGCTTTATAAATGTGTCGAATGGATGAATGACTGTTTGGAAAGTCTTTCTGAAGAGTCTATTTAAGATATGATAGAAAGTCGGCTATGACTCAAACCCATTAAACATTATCAACAAATGCTCATTTAAGACACATTAAATGTATGTCTAGGGACTTTGAAGTTCTAAATTAGAAACTGGACTTGAGGCCATTGATTTTTAATGGATCTTCCTATTAAAGGCCATGGCATGAAAGGAAAGGAAGGAGAAGCGAGTTGTAGGAAAAGAAGAGATAGCTAAATAGAGTGTTGAAAAAAGACTTGGATTTTCTAGGTTATGACTTTCTTTTTTTTAATTTATTTTCTATTGATATCTTTTGTCTTTCTATCACTATTTTTCAACAAAGATTGGAAAAGAGATGGCAGAGGAGAAAGGGAATGATGAAACTAAACAATACACTAAACAAGTCTGACGTTATATGCAGTGGTCCAAAGCTCTTTAAACTGAAATGTATAGTAGAGAGAGGAAAAAAAGTGGATAAATCAAAGAACCTCAAAGTTGCAAGGGGAAAAGCAAGGAGTCTACACTTATCTATTTCCCCTACAATTTCAAAGAAATGATATTCTAATTTTCTCTTAAAGTCTACTGGTGAAAAGGAACTCACTATCGCTTCATATGGCTTATTCTTCTTTTGTTTAGAGCTACTTGTTAGGAAATTTTTCCTTATATGGACCCCAAATCTGATTATCTGGACCCAAAATCTGGCCCTCTGCAATTGCTACTAACTACTCTTAAATCTATCTCTGGAACTAAACATAATCACTTGAATCACTCTCAATCAGTTGAGTAGCACAGTGAAGTCAGGATGTCTGGGTTCAAATCTCTCTCAGACACTAACTGTATTAAATATGTTTTACTTAATTTTTCTCAGGCTCCATTTCCTCTGTTGTAAAACAGGGATAATAATAGCACCTACCTCACAGGAATATTATAAGGATTAATTGATGAATGCACATCAATACATATTTATTAAGTACCTACTATATTCCAGACTGGATAAAATGAGCAAATCTATGTAAAACACTTTGTCAATCTTAAAATCTACATAAATGCTAGCTATCCCATATGACAATCTTTCTGCTTCTTAAAGAAAACTATCATGTCCTTTTTACAAATGAAACTCATATGCATTAACTTGAGACTTTTCATTACACTCTGCTTGCTTTCTAGCTTATCAGTGCCTAAAATGTGGCATACAGAACTGGACCCAAGTCTTCAGATATCCTCTGATGGGAATGCATATAGCAGTAATATCACCTCTCTAGTTCCAACCACTCAGTGCAGCCTCAGATTGCATTAACTTTTTATCCTAGCATTATGCATTCACTATCCAAATTGAACTTGGACAAGCCACCAAAGCCTCACGAGCATTGTCAAGTAAATTTTAATGAATCTATACTCCTCCCCTTCTCTTGCACTTGTGAAGATGGTTTCTTGAACTCAATTGTTTGAGTGCATCTATCCCATTTAAATTTCATCTTATTAGTTTCAGCCTGCCATTTTACCGTGTTGGGACCTTTTTGAATCTTGACACAGAAATTTAGAGTGTCAGACTTTTTGTCTTTTGAGGTAGGATAAAATATTGGGTAAACAATAGAACTTGGAATCCAGAAGATCTGACTTCAAATAGAACTTTCTTCAACAATTTAGACATGGTAGAAAATGCATCATTTTATACCGGAATGTGTCTATGCCCCCACTAAAGGAACAAGATTTAAAAAAAAACAACAATAGAACAACAATCTCCATAGACTACTCAGTCAGAAGGGCAGTTTACACTAAGCATCGATATACCAACATTTTACTCAAATCTGAGTTGTTTAATCCTAACTCTCTGTATCCTGACTAGTTTTGTATCCTCCTTCCTTCTCTCCCAATAATAATTGTAGTTTCCTTGTATCTGAATTCTTCTTATTGACATGATTAATTCTTGGTGCTTCATCTTAACTTGCTGAAATTGCCCCTATTCATTCTACTCAAATATAACAGATCATGATAAAGCCCTGCATTGAAATTCAAAAACATGAGAGGCAGAAATACAAAAAGGAAATCTGATTGGGTTGCAATTCAGTTGAAAAAGATCGTGGAAATTTAGTACATAACCCATTTAAAATCAATCAATCTTATGATCAAACTTTTTTTAAAAGCTAATGAAATGTTAGGTTGCAGGAATAGAAGTCTAGAGCATTAATCAGAGGAGATAATCTTTATTCATATCCTCTAGTGATTAGATCCCATCTGGAGTACTGAATTCAGTCTCGGGGCCTCATTTTAAGAGGATATTGATAGGAGCATGAGTAGAGAAGGGTGAAAGAAAATAAAAAATCTAGAAACTAGATGCCATGAAGCACAATTAAAAGTATTGCATAAGTTTAGTTTTGAGAAAAAAAAAAAGACTTTTGAGGGAAATGAGAACTATCTACAAATGTTTAAAGGGTTGACACATTAAGAGATCAATATATTTTCATCCATTTTACTATGAAAGGTGAACTAGCACTATTGGGTAGGAAAAGTGAAGTTAAGCTCAAAATAGACAAGAACTCTTAACAATTAGAGCTTTTCAACAATGAATTAGCTGCTTTAAATAGCAAGTAGTGAGCTCTCCATCAGTGGAGTTGTATGAATAGAAAATGGATGGCCATCGGCTGGAGACATTTTACAAGAAATTCTAGCATATGATGGGGATTAGGGCCAAGAAGAAAGGAGGTAGAAATAGATTCTAGGACTCAGGAACAGGAATTTCATGTGATTCTCTGAGTATAACCTCAGGATAGTCTTAGAAAGGTAAAGAAAGGACAATAGAAAGAAAGCTACTATAGGTGCTAAGAAAATATTCCGGTTGTATTAAGAAACCACTAAGAATGTGACAAAGTGGATGAGTGAATCAAATGTATATGGGAAAGAATATTGTATCAGTGACCACTGAAAGGTAAATGAAGGGGCACTAATCAAATGTAGAAAGTAGCAGGTATTTCAATACCTCCCATAATATTCTTGATCCCTAAGTAAGACACCTTGTGGAAGTCCAAATCTTGTAGATGTAGGGACAGTATTAAAGTTTTCATTAAGGAGGAAATTGAGAGCAAAAAAAATTTATTATCAGTTACTTATACTTCGATGAATCTAGTTCCATTAATGGAAATATTCCTTTCATCAAAACAGATATCAGCCCATTGATCCTTTTTGTTCTTAGATTCTTTTATAGAGCCTCCAAAACAATCTACCTAATAAGCAGATGCAATCAGAAAACACTAGGGTCCATGAGAGAAGCCTTCATAGGCTGAGTATCATGGTTGGAGATTAAGCACAAAGCAGAAGATAGAGAACTAACTGGCCACTGATATTGGAATATGTGGCAAGGGTTTAGTAATATTAACAAGGCAAAAGCCTAATTACTAGCAACAAACAACTAACAAAGGCAGAAAAGCACTTGAAATGCCTGAGCTATGCATGTATGAGTAACTTCTATTTTCTTCTATGTAAGAACTGAACTTGTCCTAGATTTTTTTTTATTGTAGTTGGAATAAAGTAATAATAATAACAACAAAATGGTTTACAAAAGGGCTTTACAAATTTTTCATTTTATTTTCACAAAAACTATAAGAGATAGGTTTTCTTAACCCAATTTTATATATGAAGAAACTGAGGTAGAAAAGTTTAAGTGACTTGCCTAGGGTCACATAAATGATGAGGGGCAGAATCTGGGTCAGGATAAAGAGTTATTTAGTTGTAGGACTTGGGAGTTGAATGGGCAGTGATCCAGGCTAGTCAGTATATAATTTTATTTTTAAATGGTCTGTGTGAGGAGCAAATCAATTCAACAAATTCAATTCAATAAACAGTTATGAAGGGCCTACTGTCTACTAGGCAGTAAACAGGATACAGCCAGGACAACAGCACAATTTTCTGTGAGTATTAATAAAAGTCTTTGTAAGATGCATCATTTTGTTCACACAGATGAATAGATTCTAAGATAATTGACTTGTCAGTGTTAACAACTAATATTGATAAGGCACTTTAAAGACCTCTAGCTTCTAAGGCACTTTCCAAAGCATTAAACTTTTAAGCAATTCGTTAAGGTAGGTTTTACAAGTATTATCATCCCATTTTATATTCAGGGGCATGTTCAAGCCAGTTCCGACTGGCTATCATTAAACTTTCAGTGTGAGCCTTTACATCTTGGAAATCATCAAATACTACAAATCTGGGCTTGACTTTTTGTTTTGTGGTTTTGTCTAGATTTGATAAAGTGATGGAGAAAATGTTGATAAAAATAATATGTTAATTAAACTTAAAAGTATATAATGAGCACATTTCAGAAAGCTTGTTCCTAAATGTTCACCATCACACCATTGTGTGTAACATATGGCCTAGAACTGGAGCTCAGGTTCAATTTTAGGGGGTGATGCTCTAAAATCTCCCTTTGGCTTGTGATTTCCCTGAGTATACTAACTGGTTATGAATCAAACATTTGGCTAAACCAATTGCTCTATCAGCAAAGCACCAGAGAATTCCTGGAGTTCCACTAACTGATTCTTACTTTAAAAATGTCAATATCCTGAACCTTTAGTTTCCTGAGCCAACCAAGATTCAAGATTCAAGATTCAACACTTTTTGAAGGAAAAATTAGCCTAACATGAATAGAGGAAGATATTGTGCCTACCAAAGAGAAGAAAAACAACATTCATAGAAGAGGTGGAACCTGAGCTAAATTATAACTAAGAATTCTGAGTGGCAGAGTTAGGAAGGAGTACAATCCAGATATGGTAAACAGCCTTTGCAATGGGAAAACGGTAGGTGACAGAATAATAAAACTGTATGCTTTACCTCTGCCAGCTCCCAAAGCTCTCCCTAAGCCCAAGAATTCTTAGTAAGAATCATATGATGCTTATAAGGAGACTGAGAGGAAATTAAACTACAAAACACAAAGCCCCAAAATAAATTACTTAATGGGGTGTTAACTTCTGATTCTAACTCTGGCATCTAGTGAAGACTGGCACAGTTTATGAGCAACCCATCCCTGGCTTCCTTTACTTTTCTTCATCCTCCACAGAGGAGCAAATAAGGGAATAGAAGAGCAGAGAAGCCTTTAAGAAAATTGTTGGTTAAAATGGATGACAAACTACTGAGCTACAGAGAATTTTGGCAGTACTAGGAGATTCATATCACCTACATACAATCCAGCTCTTTCAACCCAATGGAAATCAACCAATGTTTACAGACTAACATCTTGACAGGAGATTCATACAAAGGTACATTCAAGATGAAGATGCACTGGGGTGGGGGAAGAACACTTCTATATCATGTAACTAATATCCATGCCTCTAATTATTCAATTAATCAATTAAAATATATTTATGAGGTTTATTAGACATAGTGCTAAATATACAAGGAATACAAAGACTAAAAGAAACATCCTCTTTTCAATCATTTGAGAGGAAAAAATATTCCAAGAAGATAATGACAGGTGATGACAGCAGAATGGATTAGAAAACAGAATTCAACAATTTTTTTGTTGACAAGAAACATACTTGAAACAGAAAGATACACATAGAGTTAAAATAAGGGTAGAGCGAAATCTATTATACTTCAGCTAAGGCTAAAAACAACAACTACCACCAGGGGTGGCAACCAAGATCTCAGACAAAGGAAAAGCAAAATAGACCTAATTAAAAGAGATAAATAGGTGAACAGAATTTTACTAAAAGGCACCATAGAAAATTAATTCTTATCAATATTGAACATATACACACAATATGGGATGGGAAGCAAATTATTCAAGGAAATATTAAATGAGTTATAGGAGGAAACAGCAAAATAATATTAGTGAGAAACCTTAATTTTCCTTTTTTCAAACCTAGATAAATCTGACCATGAAATAAACAAAAAAGAATTTTAAAAGATGAACAGATTTTAGAAAAGTTAAGTATTATAGATCTCTGGAAAATATTAAATTTTAATAGAAATAAATATCCCTATTTCTCAGCTGTGCATGGAACTTTCCAAAAAAATTGCCCATTTATTATTGTGCAAAAATATTGACAACAGCAAAAAAAAAAGCAGAAATATTCATACATCTTTACAATAATGCAATAAAAATTACATCCAAATAATGGCTTTAAATCTTAGATTAAAATCATTTGGAAACTAATAAACTTAATTCTAAAAAATAAGTGGGTCAAAAACAAGTCATAGAAATAATAATTTCATCAAAGATAATGATAACAATGAAACAACATACTAAAATTTCTGAGAAGCAACCAAATCAGTACTTAGGGCAAGATTTATAATTCTAAATATATATCAATAAAAGAGAAAAAGAATACGTCAATCAATTAGGCATGAGATTAAAAAAAAAAACACAGAAAACAACAAATTAAAGATCCTCAATAAAAACCTCAAAATAAAAATCCTGAAAATCAAAGGAAAGATTAGCAAAATGATTTTAATTTAATTAGTAAATAAAACTAGGAGCCATTAAAAAAATAAATAATTTACTAATTTTATTTTTAAAAAGAAAAAGAATGTAGAAAGTAGCAGGTATTTCAATACCTCCCATAATATTCTTGATCCCTAAGTAAGACACCTTGTGGAAGTCCAAATCTTGTAGATGTAGGGACAGTATTAAAGTTTTCATTAAGGAGGAAATTGAGAGCAAAAAAAATTTATTATCAGTTACTTATACTTCAATGAATCTAGTTACATTAATGGAAATATTCCTTTCATCAAAACAGATATCAGCCCATTGATCCTTTTTGTTCTTAGATTCTTTTATAGAGCCTCCAAAACAATCTACCTAATAAGCAGATGCAATCAGAAAACACTAGGGTCCATGAGAGAAGCCTTCATAGGCTGAGTATCATGGTTGGAGATTAAGCACAAAGCAGAAGATAGAGAACTAACTGGCCACTGATATTGGAATATGTGGCAATATCAATATCAAAATTTAAAAAGATGAAATCACAATCAATGAAGAAAGAAAAATCATTATTCAGAGCTATTTTGCTCATCTATATGCCAATAAAACTGACCGTCTTAAAGAAACAGATAAATATTTTTTAAAATATAAATTGCTCAGATTAATAAAATAGGAAATAGAATACTTAAAAAACCTTCTGGAGGAGGAGTAGAATAAAATGAATAAACCATAAATAAGGGAACTCCAGAATGAATTTTCAAGTAAATTCTACCAAACATTTAAGGAACAAATAATTCCAATACTACAAAAAAACATTTTGAAAAAAAAATAAAGTGATACTACTAATATGATCTTGTTATCTAAGGCAGGAAGATTCAAAATGAATTAATATTGGTGAAAAAATTTTAAATATAATACTAGCAAAGAGATTTCAACAATATATCACAAAGATTATATACTATGTCAAGGTTGGATTTATAATAGGAATGCAGTGCTTGTTTAATATTAGGAAAACTATAACTGTAATGATCATATTAATAGCAAAAACAACAAAAATTACATGGTTGTTTCAATAGATTTGACAAAATATAATACCAACTTCTAATAATATATATATATATATATATATATATATATATATATCTCCACTAAAGAGCACATAAATAGAGCTTTCCTTAAAATGATATGTAATATCAGTCTAAAATCAAGACAAGTATTATTTGTAATAGAGACAAGGTATATGCTTATTTAGATCAATCAGGTCAGAGATGAATCAAAAATGTCCATAATTCCCATTATTGTTCAATATTATATAAGAAATGCTATATAGAGAAATAGGACAAGAAAAAGAAGTTAAAAGAATACAAATAGGTAACCAGAAAATAAAACCATCACACTTTGTAGATTCTTAGAGAACTCTAAAGAGTAAAGCAAATACTAGTTGAAATAACATTAGCAAAATGTCAAGATAGAAAATAAAGCCATATAAATCATCAGCATTTCTGTATATTACCAACAAAACCTAGCAAGTAGAAATAAAAAGAGAAATTCTATTAAAAATAACTGCAGACAATATAAAACACTTGAGAATCTACCTGCCAAGACACACACCAAAATTATATAAATATAATTACAAAATACTTTACCCAAACAAAGGTCAATTAAAATAATTGGAAGAATAAGAATTACTCATTGGTGGGCCAAGTTATAACAAAAATTACAATACAAGCTAAATTAATTTATTTATTCAGTGGCACAACAATCACATTGCCAAAAAATTACTTCCTAAAACTAGAAAAGGTGATAGTACAATTTATCTAGAGAAACAATTCATCAAAGGAATTAATGAAGGTGAGGGGGGCCGGGAATGAGAAAGTGACCTAGCAATACCAGATCTCAAATTATAATACAGAATTGTAATTACCAAAGTAGTTTGGTGTTGGATATGAACAAATGGCTTATAAATAGAATAAATTAGGTACACAAATGAGCACAATAACTATTGTTGGATAAATTTAAAGATCCCAACTACTGGGGCAAGAATTCACTATTTGACAAAATTGTTGAGAAAACTAAAAAATTAGTGAGATAAAAAGTAAGAATGGGCCAACATTTCATACCTGATACCAAGATAAACTCAAAATAGGCATACGATTAAGACAAAAGGGGTGACAAAATTAAATTAGCAGAACTGGAAAGAAACTACCTACCAGAATCTCTGAATATCTTAAGTGTTTATGAGCAAACAAATGATAAAGAGGTTCACAAAGAAATAAAAAAGACTGGTTTTCATTTTATATATATATATATAGTACAAGCAAAACTAATGCTACTAAAATTAAAAGAAAAGCAAGAAACTAGGAAAAATTTTTGTCACAAGTTACTCAAATTCCCAAGTTACTCAAGTCCCCATTTCTAAAATATATAGGAGAATTGAATTAATTTACAAGAATAAGTGCCATTGACCATTTGATAAATCATCCAATTATATTAATAGACAATTTTCAGAGAAAGAAATCAAAGTTATGGAGAGTCATAAGGGGGAGAGGGACAGAAAGCTTCAAATCACTAATAATTAGAGAAATGCATATAAAAAACTAATCTGAAGGGTACTCATTAGATTGGCTAAGATAACAAAAATGAAAAAATGTTGGAGGAACTATAGGAAAATGCACTGTTAGTGAAAGTATGAACTAATCAAATTGTTCTGGTAAACAATTTGTAACTATGCCCAAAAGGCCATTAAACTGTGTATACCCTTTGACTCAGCAATACAGAACCTAGGTCTATACTCTTAAAAAAAAAAAAAAATCAAAGAAAAAGAAGAAGAATCAATATGTTTTAAAATATTATAACAGCCCTTTTATGGTAGCAAAGAATTAGAAACTAAGGGAAAACTACCCTTAGTTTCAGTTGGAGAATGGTTTATACATGAATGTAATGGAATTCTACTGTGCTCTCAGATGATAAAGGGAATAGTGTCAGAAAAACTGGGCAGAACTGATGCAAACTGAAAGGAATAAAAACCAGGAGTAACACAATATTGTAAAAGTAATCAATTGTGAAAGACTTAGTAATTTTCATCAACACAATGATCTACTGCAATTCCAAAAGACTCCAAATAGAAAACTAATGGATGAAGACTGAAGATTGAAGCATAATTTTTTTCATTCTTTCCTTTTTGTAATACAATTAATTCAGAAATTTATTTTGCAAAACTGTACACAATAGGTTTTGTTTTTCTTGCCTTCTTGTTTGGAACTGAAAAAAAAAAAGGAAAAGAATAAAAAAGTTCCAGTGCTTAAAACTATAAAATAAATATTTGTTAAATAAAAATTTTAAATATTTTTTTAAAAGAAAGAGGTACTTGAAACAGATCTTGGAAAATAACTGGAATTTAGATTGGTAAAGAAAAAAATTCGCTGCAGAAGTGGTCCTACACTTTGCCCAGTTCCTTTCAATACAAGGACTATTTGTTACATGTAGAAATCTCTCTATATATAGAAGAGACCTGAAAGCATCATAGAAATATCCTCAGATATTTGCCCACCTTCAAGCTGATGTTCTCTTTCATCGTTTAAGAAATTATATCCTTAAAAGCCTGTCTAAGCAGGGAGCACCACTCTTTGAAAATAAGGTGTGTTGTCAGAGAATAACTTTTAACTAACCGAACTACAGTAAGTCTTTCTTTTTACTTTTTTACAAACCCATTGGAATTTTATTCTTGGATGGACAGATAACCACAGCACATCTCTCCCAAGTTTCCAACCCCACAAGCATTTTTCTTCATTTTAAACTTTTAAAGGAAAAATGCGGCATTTGCTTCATAATTGTAGTTTTTAATAGAAGTCAAAGAGAATGTCAAAACCTCCTGATCCCAAACCCCCAAACTCCAAGGAAGATGGACCAATGAAAAAGATACAGATGGACAATGAAAAAGGTTTCTTCCTAGGAACCAACCCAACAAGAGTTTAAAGGATGCCACCAAGAGAACAATTCTGTTAGAAATAAAGTTTCTTAGTGAAGCAAGGCAGTTTGGAAGACTAAACTTTAAGGGGGGAAAAAAAAAACTTGAAATTCTAAAACAAATGAACCTTGAATCCTTCAAAGATTCCAGGCTCCAAATATCCTCAGATATTTCCTTTTCTACTCTGGTAGTATGAATTTGCATTTGCCATTTTGTAAAAATGCAGTTTGCAAAACCATAGACTTTCTGACTATAGTTCACAAATGCCAGCTCTCAATGAAAAGTTTAACTTGGAACTTTTCAACAAAGACAATTCAAATTCTAGTTTCCTTGGATTTTTTTTCCCTTCCTCCCTTCCTCCAATCTCACTACCCTGTTATACATTTTTATTTCCAAAGGTATTTTCTAGTCTTGAAATTTTCTTCAACTCATTTCCCTTCCTTTTTCGACTATTCTCTGTTCCTTCTTTTTCTTTACCTGCATTCTTTTTCTCTCATACTCTCTCCAAGTTATAACAAATTAAAGAAGGTCATGTTTTGAGGAGGATTTCTTTTCAAGTGATCCTGAAGGAAACTTCGGAGGTTCTTCTGCTTAGCTTCAGGCAAGATACTCTTCAACTATCCAGGATTCAATTTTTAAAGTCATTCAGTGGGAAAGCATTTGCCACATGGGTCAATAAACCCTTTAGCCCTAAGCTCCATAGTATCCTGGCAGCTCTGTACCATAAAATCAGGGAAGAAGGAAAAGAGAGGTAAAGAAAAGAGAAAGGAGGAATAGGATAAGTGTAGAGAGTCACAGTCAGTGGGGAAACTCTGGGTGAGGTATAAGACCCTTCAGCCCAAAGGCAACCTGCTAACAAAGTCTGGTATGGCTCCCCATCTTCCCTAAGGGCTCTTGGCCTTCCTGAGAAGTCAGAGAGTGGTGACAACCTGTGTTGTGATTGACACAGAGTGATACTAAGTTGGAAAAGAGTGATGCCAGGTGGCATACTATGTACAATAGCAAGTTGTTCATGTGGTCCCTTGTGTGCAGTATATACTGGGTACATGCCCATTGTTTTTGTTATATAAGAGTATGAGGGTATAAAAATAGGAAAGTCCTTGAAATAAATGGACTCCATTTTTCCACCAGGAGTCCTGCTTCATTATTTCTCCACTAAGACAGTATATTTTAATCCCCCCTTTGTGGGGGCTCTAGAAACCAGAATATTTTAATCACCATGGTGTGGGGGCTCTAGAAAGCAGTGGTAAGTTTTGTCACTCCAACTTGGGGGCTCTAGAAAGCAGGACACAACATTTGGTGCCCAAACTTGGGGCTCTAGGTGAGGTCCTATACACATCAGCTTGACTGACATGATCACCTTGTTCAGTGGAGAAGTCCCAGTGAACCAGTATAAGGTATTATAACCATAGGCAAGCCGGAAGAATTGGTAAGGGCTAATCTAGTCACTTTGGTTTTTCAACCAAAATGAGGCAAATACTAAGAAAAGAGCCTCCCTACCAAGGGAAGTATGAAGCAGGCTTAGTTAGGTTAACAGAGAAGTAAGGCTTCCTGGAAATTTGGAAACAGATCACTGAGTTCTCAGATGTTCAGGAGTGCATGTCTCTGTGGCTTTGTAAGAAGGAGAGTTTGGAGCCAAAGATGTGGAACTTAGTGGAAGAACAACTAACTGAATACAATGGAGTAAAATTGGTTTTAAGGAATCTCACAAGTTTTAAAAAGAGGAAAGATTTCAAGTTGGGCAACTAATCAAGGAAGTATAAGGAGAAAAACAAGCAGAGGGTTGGTGACTGTAGCCCTGGAGAGTACACCACCTGGGGTAGAGCTAAGGAAGTCTTTTTTTTAGCATTTTACTGATTTATTTTGTTTGTTACTATTCTAGAAGATCTGCAGGGCACAGCCAGTAGGGCAAGAAAACACTTAAGTATCTTAAGTACCATTGCTAGTTGGGCAAAAAAGGAATTAAGTGCCTTAAGTACCATGCTGATGAGTTTGCTTTTAATCTTCAAAGCTCATTTTCAATTCTGCCTACACCTGAGCATATGCCCTTAGAGTATTCCCCATCTCCTGACTCTTCCCTCAATTCTGACTTTCTGGGCAGGAGGAGGATTGGGAATGGCAATGACACCATCAGCACTGCCCACGAAGCAGTTTTGCCCACCCCCCTATGTCCTCATTATGGGAAGCAGGGTTCAGCTCCAGGATCTCAGGCAAAAACACTTGAGGCATGATAGCAACTGTTATTACACCAGAGAGACTTCAAGCAGGCGGGGAGGGGGTAGAGAAGGGGATTGCAATTAGGAAGAATAGAGCTGTATGCTCCTGGGAGTACTGAGATATCCCCTGGACAGCTGAAACCTGTTCCTCTCCAGCCTATAGATCCCTTGCCTCCAGACATAGTAAACTTGACCATTTCACCTCCTGAGAGTGCTTACAAAATAGTGTCCATCCATACACTGATATGGGAAACTGGGGAATGTGTAGCTAATGTCCTAGTCACTGGCCAAAGATTCCGGCAAATGCCCATGTGTCTGACATAGGAGGATCAATAGCAGCTGAACTTAGTGCTGCCCCTTTGGAGTGAAAGTTTGGGGATGAAGCAGGGGTTTTTGCTCCTTTTGTAGTTTAAAAAAAGGGATCCTCATCAATTTATGGGTAAGAGGCATTCCTGATGTCTCCAAAAATAAAAGAGAGGGGGAGCCACAGGTAATCCTAGAGAACTTCTAAACTTAACTTTATATATTAAATTTTTTTTTGATTTTTGATAGAGATGCACTGGCTCCAGCAGGCAGAGTTTATAAGCCAATGGAAGGGCAATATCCAATGTGAGCAGCTCCACTGTCTTTAGATAATCTCCAGGTGATATGAAGAGATCCAGAAAGTGGTGAATGGAAGGGACCAGATAGGTTAACTGCTTGGAGGAGAGGGTTTACTTGTATCTCTACAGATGGAGAAGGAACCTGATGGGTGCCAACAAGCCGTATTCGCCTTGTCCATTGGAGAAAGATGGAGAAGACCCTCTATATAGAGGGCTGAAACTATTGAGTCAATGCACTAAAGTCAGGACTGTCAAGCACTTGAGGCTAACTACTGATTGGACAATACTCTATGGGCATATTCTTAGAAAATGGTCCTTGCCACTATCCTGTGCTGGCTCAATGATTGGTGTATACAGAGGATTGTAGGAGGGACCAGGGGGTGGAGTAAGACAAGCCAGAGTCACTCTTTTGCAGTATACGAGGGAGAAGGCAATTGTGGAGATGCTGCTTCCATCCTGTTCAATCCTGCATCTAAGGACCAAGAATAAAGACTAAGGACTTTTGCTTATCCTGACTCTGGCTGATTCTGGGGTGTCTGGGTGCTAGCGCGGTCGTCACACCTCTAAATGGTTTGTTTAACCACTGGTATATAACTGCTTCAATTAAAACAAAAGAAAAGGCGAGAGAGGACCTGCTTTGGTTCTGCCTTAGTCCTGTATCACTCTTTTTCTATAATTCCTCCATATATAGGTCTTCTATAAATTTCCAACTTCTTAATTGATTGGTTCCTCTACATGTAACTTCGGGGTAAGTAAGCAATCAAACCTAGCTGACTAGGACCATTCCTTCACCATAAAATAATTGAGAAGCTCTGTCCCCAGAACTTCCTGATCTGCCCTGAGCATGGATTTCCATTTTTTCCATCAAGACAGAGGATCCCTGACTACTTCCCTGGTCAAAGCCTTTCCCTAGTCCCTTCCCAGACTCACTTTGGATATATGTTAGGCACTCCTCAGTATGAAATATTTGGTGAGATACTCTAGTTTGAAATCATGAGTCCTAGATTCAGTGGGAAAGGTTCATTGGGCTGTCCAGGGATCCTTCCCTTGTTATCCCTGTTGCCAAGACATCACCCTGGATATCTTTGGTCCTTTTCAAGAACAAAGGACAAACAACAACCTCCTTAGATATCTCCAAGTCACATGATTGACTTTTCCCTTGGGGCATTCACTTAAGTATGGCAAATATTCATCCAGGGCCACCTCCAGTCCTCTTGATCTATATCTGGCCACTGGACTCAGATGTTTCTGGAGGGGAAAGTGAGGCAGGTAACTTCGCACAACTCTCCCTCACCCAAATCCAATTCACTTGTATATCATGGTATCAGTTCCCTGATGTCATGGTGCTCTTCGAGAAGGAAGGACAAACAACATCAATGGCAAATAAAAGGACCTGCTTTCAAGACTGATTGCTCATATAATTTTTTTGCTATTGAGAAGCCATGTTCAACAGCCCTACCTCAATTAATGTAACATAATGTAATTAGTGGTGAATGGTAGATTTCTAAATGTATAAATGGAATGGTTCATACCTCATGTTCTATTAGGTCAAGAAAGGTATAGCAGATTGGCTAACCAAAAAAGCTAACCATTCCTCTGGGTGCTTAAAATACCAAAGGCAGTCCAGCAGCAAAGCACTCAAGCAATGACAGACATCAACCTTATCAGTGCTCAAAATAAGTTGGCCTTTCACATATGAGTGGACAGCAAAGAAAGGGAGCGAGAAAGCCAAAAGGAATGTTATATGTCTCTTTACCCCCATTAACCATATTTTTAGAGAAAATAGACCAATAAAAGACAACTATCCAACCAGGACCAGAGAGTGACATACCAAGAACAACTTCAGACATAGACACAGGATAGCTATACAAGAAAGGAAACAGTCTCAAAGAACATCACTCCTTGAAACAATAAGGAATGCTGGCTCTGGACTCAAGAAAGTTCCTGTAACCAGGACTTGTGAGTTTATACTTTGACCACAAGTATTTTTTATAGTCATAATTCATTCTCCCATGGACTTCTATATACTTCTGGGACAATGTGACCAGACTTGTAGAGTTATATTTTATACCAACTTTTCATACTATATAAATTATCTCAGTAAATGCCTTTGCTAAAAGGTTAATTGATGTCTACTATCTGATTAGAATGATGAGTTAATTAGTGGGGGTTAACGAGTGTCAGTTCTAAAAATCTACTCCCTTAAGGATTACCCCTATGGAACTCTGAATAGCAGTAGTCAGCCACTCTTTGGAGATCTCAAATTACAAGTATCAGTACTCAGCTGGGAAAGTCTCCTCAGAACTGGATCTTGTACTGCAAAGCATCTTTTAGCCCCAGCAATGGACCCTGATACTACCTACATTACCTTAGTCATACTCGGTAATATCTATCAGTAACTAATATGGGTGAACAGTCCTAGAAATAAACAATTGTCCATCTACTCTAGATTTACCCCATCAGCTTAATGGTAAATGGGTGTGAGATAACAGGAGAGAGCAGGGTACAATGGATATAGCATTAGCTCTGGGATCAAATCCTGCATTTGATATTCATTACCTTTGTGATTAGGGTAATCATTCAGTCTCCTATTACCTCGGTTTCTTTTATTTAAACATATAGAGGTTGAACTGGAAGTTCTTTGAGGTTCCTTCTAACTCTAGATCTATGATTTTATGATTTCCAAACAATAAGACTCAAAGAAAAATAATTATAACAATTCTATCTTTCCCCATCCCATATCCCCAACAACTCATGCTCTATGGGAAAGGTCAATTTTAAGGCAGTTGCCAATAGCACTACACATGAGATCATGACTGGCAGAAGCGAAGAAATGCTTTAAAGAAAGTAAGACTATTCCTGGTTCTTAGCAGAAAAGTCTAATTGGAGGAAGAAGAAAAAGATCAGTAGAACAATATGAAAAAGAACAAAAAATTGCAGATATGAAGGGAACCAGAGGTCTTTTCACCTAAATGCAAATATGTGTCTAAAGTTTTTTTTTATCTAAATTTGAGGGGATTCATTTGTTGTCTTTTAAGCCAAAGGCAAAAGTTTTGGTTCAAAAACATGGAATGAGTTCTTTTTGACTAATGGAATCTCATCTGATAGCAATACCAGAGGTTAATTTTAGGGCAGAGCCTTCACACAACTTAAACACACACACACACACACACATATCTTGGTGGGTGGAGGGGTGGATCAATTGATTAGTATGAATAAGTGAAAGTTGGGTGATACAGGATGCTCTATGATAGAGAAGGCTATTCTTTATCTCTCTCCTGCATGTCAGAGCAAAGCTAGGAAGGTAGCTCTGATGAACAAAAAACATTTCTATCTCTGGTGTGTCTGACCATAAGATACTTCTGGCTGAGTCTACACTTTCAGGGAATTCTCTATTCCCAATCTCCAGAGTTGCCACTCTCCATGCCCCAGAATTTCTTCTGTGAGCCTCTTCCTTCTCTGTGGGTCATCTTGGCAAGGTGTAGATCTTCAAATGTGAAAAGACCTTCCAACACAACTCTTGTCCCACTGTTGTTGTTCTTCAATCTCTCAACTTTTGATTAGGAGGCCAAATCATGGTGAAGTCAAAGCTCTGATTTTAGACGGGAGCAAATTCCCAGGGACTGTGATGAAATATAGCTAGTACTGACCCATGTCAAAGGAATGCTATGAGGAATATGATAATGTATAAAGGACTAAGGAATCATTATCCCATCTCTCCCTCCCTATGGCTTAACAGGGAGTAGGAGGATACATCCCACAAGGAGGTGTAAAGAATACCTAGAAGTCACTCCCTACCTTACTGAAAGCTTCAGTGAAACATGGGTCAAAAGGTTAAAAGGATGAGGGAGTCAGTGGAGGAGTATGGGGAAGTCATTTTTATAAGTTGCTTGGGAATAATCATTCTTTTTTTGCCTTTGCTCCCTGCCTTCTCCTATGGGAAGCATAGAACATGCCCATTTGGCAATTTGATGAGCCATATTATTGCTAGATCCATGGATGGAAGTAAATTTTGAGATCAAGATCTTGAGGTAGTGTGCCATAATGGAAAACTTACTGGACTGGAGTAAGAAGACCTGTTCAAATTCTTCCTTTGTCACCACTTGGGCAGTCATGAATAAGTTACTTATGCCCTTTGGGCCTTACTTTACTCATCTGTAAAAAGACTGTGGACTTTATGATTTCTACGGCTTCCAGCACTAAATCGTTGATCCTCTGAGTTATACAGTTTTTAATCAGTGATTGTGCCTTTTTTTTTTTCTTTTAGCATAACATAAGAAGACTATGGACTATATAATTTCTAGGCCTTCCAGCTATGATCTATATCTATGATCCTCTGAACTATAAAGTTTTTAATCAATGATTGTGCCTTTTTTCTTTTAGCATGACATAAGACTGGACTGTATAATTTCTAGATTTAAATTTTCAGCTCTAAATCTATGATCCTCTGAACTATAATTTTTAATCACTGATTGTGCTTTTTTTTTTCTTTTAGCATAACATTCGCTAGTAAGTTCATCTTGCTCATATATTTTCAGATATCATTCAGATATGAATTTCAGAGTTCAGATATGTGACTCCCTTTAACTTGATTTCAGAAAACTTTACTAAAATTTGTGTGAAAGTATACACTACAGGAAAAACAGCTCCCTTGTCTTCTATTGCCTCTGCTCACTTCAGCATTACCTTATTAGAAACTGTATATTTTTAAATCTGTTTATCTGTATTTGTGTTGTCTTTTTCCCCTGATAGAATATAAGTTCCTCAGAATAGGGACTGCTTTGTTTTTACTTTTGATAACCAATGTCTAATACAGTGCCTAGACCATAAAAGGAGCTTAATTAAATGCTTGTTGATTGACTAATGGATTGTAAACCTCACTAAGTGACTCTTAGGGTCTTCAAGGGAACTTCATCATGGGGAGAGATGCTGTACAGTGGTGACAAATGCGCTGAACCCAAAGAAAAGAGGCTTGGGTTTGATTTCTGACTCCAATATTTGCTGACTGGATGACCATGGGCAAGTTGCTTAATTTAGGCACTTAGCAATTTCTCTTACCCTGCATATTTCCCAAGACTGTTGGGAAGTGTTTCATAAACTTTAAAGCACTACATAAATGACAGTTATTATTAAGAAGTATCCTCCTCCATCTCTTTTCTTGAACAAGGGCCATACCTAAATCATTTTATGCAGCTAAGAATCAATCTTCTGACATCTCAACTTGAAGCTTCAACTAAAGTCCCCTTTGATTCTTGACACTGAGAAGAAACAAGCTATTCACAGGAATTTCCTGGTCTAGCCAAGGAGTCCCCCTCTAGGCACAAAAGAACTTGAAATGATTAAGAGAGCTTTTGTATGTAAGAGGCCTCTGCTAACCCTTCAGACGTCCCAAGTCCATCCAAGGATGCAGGGAACAGGCTGTATCAAAAGCTTCAGGCCCCAGCCTTGGATCTTGAAAGGAAAAAGCAGCATCTCCCCCTGAGCTAGCTGGAAAGCATCTCCAACACTCCCTAAGGGAAGTGCCTGGGGCTGGTGAGGCTACTGAATAGCAGACGAATGAGCCTCCGCGCACAGGAAGTGTCAGAGTGAGAAGGAGCAGGAGGGGCTCGCTCAGGCTGTCTCGGCCAGCCTTAGCACTTGTTTCTTCTCAAAAGCCATTTGAGAGCCTGAGAGGAAGGCAGTGATAAAGGGCAGACAGAGTGTGAGATGAGCCCTCCAACAGCTGTGTGAAAAAAAGCCCCAAGATCCTTGGAGAAACTTTCCCTCTTTACCCTCCCCCTACCCTGGGCAATGAAAAGACTGGGAAAGCGGGACAGCATGAATTCACTTTCCACAAGTTCCTGGCTGTCTGGGCTTGTTAGGGGTGGTGATTTCCTTTTTTTTTTTTTAATTCAAAGACTACCTCATTCACTCACAAGCAAACAAACTTTTGCTAGGGGAGCACCCATTTGGAAGTTGAACACATGTATGACCTGGGCAAGTCCTTGCTAGGGAATTCTTTCTCCCAGTGGGGGATCTCTCTAGAAAAATCTCTCCCCACCTTTTCCACTCCCACCCCCCCATAATCAAGTGTTACAAAGTCCTCCTGCTAAGAAAACACTAAACTAAGCCTCTTAATCCTGAGAAGCCCTTGGGGAAACCTCAAAGGGAGAAGATAAAGCTTTCAATTGTGCTAATCCACCCAAGGGGCCAGTCCTTGGTGTCCCCAGCCCAAAGCAAAACTGGACTCCAGAGGGCACCAGCATGATCATGGTATGATCACAGAATCAGAACTCAAGGGACCTCACACGCCGTGTCATTTTATAAATGAGGCCTACAAGGGATCAGTGACTTGACTAAAGTCAAATAAATAGTAGTGAGATTTGAACCCAGGTCCTCTGAAACCAGCCTAGCTGTTTCTCCACCATATAGAACAACAGTTTCTGCAGTCCCTAATTCACAGAGGCTCAAATGAAGTCATTTCTGTGCAACAACTTTGCAAACTTTGAAATGATGTAAAAATGTCAGCCATCATCATTATCATCATCCATTTCCAGGAAAGATTGACAATCAATCATAAGCATTTTATCTGACACCAACTATATACCAAGAACTTAGGTAAGAGTTGAGGTTTAAAAAATAAAGTAAAATAAAAGTTCTTGACCTCAAGGAGACAAGGAGATTCTAAATGAAGAGATAAATGTATATTGAAATATACATAAAGTAACTTTCTGAACCAGGAAAAGTTTCATATGTAACTCCAACTAGATTGTAATTTTTTTTCAGAATAGAGTTGTAGATATTTTTTTTTCTCTCCCATGTTCATTAGTATAGTGCTGGGTACACACTAGGTGCACAATAAATGTTTTGACTCCAGGAGAAAAGTTCCTGGAGTCATATAATCATTGCTACCCTTCATCTTCTTTGGAAATTCTTTAAAAAAAAAAAAAAAAAAGACTATGCTGGATTCTATATGACACAGTGGATATAATATTGTATCTGGAATCATTTTCCTGAGTTCAAATCCGACCTCAGACACTTACTTCCTAGACGTGTGATTCTTAAACCTCTATATGCCTCCGTTTCCTCATTTGGAAAATGGGGATAATAATAACAGCTACCAACAGGATTGCTATGAGAATCAAATGAGATAATGCTTGCAAAATTGCACAGTGCTTGGAACATAATCACTTAAGAAGTGCTCATTTCCTCCCTCCTTATTCTAGGGTACTACACAAGGACCTAACTGCTCCATGTAAAATTCCCTTCCCCCCCCCCCCCCCCACAGAAAAAGGTTCTCTAGAAATGAATATAAAGGATTTCCACATAAAATGGGAGATTACAGACCAAAACCTGAAGTACACATAGCACAACAGAGATCAAGACATGCAGAGGTTTAGAAATTTGCATTTCTTAAAATTGAAAGTCATCTGGCAACTCAGAGTGCTTTATTTTTTTTTTCTCTCAAACAATGAAAACTCAAATCTGCTATTTACTGAATTCTATACAAAACCAAACACAAAAACCCACCAGATTTCCAGATCACTTGTAATTCTATTCTTAAAAATCCCTCACTTTCTTTATCAGATACCTTCAGTGGCACCTAGGCAAGAAGGTAACAGAGAATCAAACAACAGACCTGGAGTCAGGAAGAACTGACTTCAAGTGCAACTCAGACATTGGAATGGTCCTGGTGGGCAAATCACTTAATCTCTGCCTCAGTTTCCTCATTTATAAAATAAGGTTAATAATGACAGTTAATACCTAAATTGTGAGATAAAAGCAAATGATGTTTGTAAAGTAATTTGTAAACTTTTAAGCCTGCAAAATTGCTGTAATCATGATCGTTATCACTATTAATATTCAATTATTATCCCAAGCATCTGCTACTTGTTAAGGCATATTAATTCTTCCTTGCTAAATTGAAAATCTACATAATAAATATGGGCAGACCATAGATAAACCTAAACTTCCTGAGAGTGAAGGTTGGGAGACTGAGGAATGAACAGGAAAGGACAGTGTAGAATTTCATCCCCAAGAGCTATTTCAGATAAGGATACCAGGCTATTGGCCTTAGATGCCTAGGGGTAGTTTAGCTTGAAAGCCGCAAAGACTCAATGGAGAATCTTTCAGTTTCCCTTCCAGGATTAAACAAAGATTATCTTTTAAGAAGGTCACAAGAGATTCTCAGTGTCACTGTAAGCAAGTCTCAACCTGTTTATGGTGAAGATTCCCTACCATGTAGCTAAATTAGTACAACTTACCAGCATGCTTTTGAAATCCTTCACAGACAACACTATTAAGATATAATTCAATACTGCTGAGATCATTTAGGAATGGTATCAGTAAAAGCAAGTAGTTATAGCAGTAACTTCCAAGGTTTTTTGATTATGAATACCATCAGTATACTTCTATAGATTTACTTATTTGTGTATTACATAGTAATAATATAGTTATAAAAATAATGTTTTTTAAAGATACATCTTTAAAGGGATGAGATAATGCTGAAATAATATTTGATTCCAGAATCAACATGAAACCACTGAATTTTGTTTAATAGAGAAGTGATATGGTTAGGCCTGTCTTTTAGGAAAATCACTTCTGTAGCTGTGTGGAGGATCGGTTAAAATGAGAAGAGAGAGAAAACAATAGTAGACTATTGTAATTATCCTAGCTATAAATGATTATTTTTGAACCAGCATTTTATCTATAAGTAGAGAGAAGAGATGGATGCAAGAAATATTATGAAGGCAAAAATAGCAAGATTTGGTAGATGACTGGATATATGGGATGAATGAGAGTGAAGAATCTTGCAAAATATTTGTTACAAGCCTGAGTGACTGGAAGGATAGGAAGTGCCCTCAAAAGAAATAAGAGAAGTTCCAAAGATAGTAGGGTTTGAGAGGGAAAGACAATTCAATCAATTCTGAAATGGTGCAATTTACCAATTCCTGCCCGTACTGTACAACTTGGTCTCTCACCAAAATGAAAAGGCACAGAAGTCAGGCCCCCTTTTTCTGGTTGATGTCCTAAATGTGGAGTCTAATCTCTCAGGGTCGTTTGCCAGAGCCATGGGAATATCTGGGAATCAGGGTAGGGATCCTGAGGGGGAGACAAAAGAAAGGAAGATTCTGCTTGCACTGCTAGTGCATGTAGCAGAATTGCAGATGACTTATGTCTGCCCTGAAGTACTGATAATATCCTCAGGAGAAGGGAAGAAGTTGGGAACTTGTATGGCGCTGGAATGTAAGTGGGAAGGAAAGATTAGAAAAGGGCTAGGCCATAATGTGCAAAGGGAATATTTTCTTGTAAATTAGGTACTCTGTTTTTTGTTATCTTCTTCCTATCTTCTGTGATCTATCTCATATCCTTTGGGATCATGCCTTGGGCTGCCAAGAAATCAGATCTTTTGCCTTTTTTAAAAAATCTCCTGAACTTAGCACTATATCTGCAATGGGCTGTTGTTCACTCATTTTCAGTCACTCTGACTCTTTATGATTTCACTTGAGGTTTTCTTGACAAAAATACAGGAGTGGTTTTGCCATTTCCTTCTCCAGCTCATTTTACAGATGAGTAAATTGAGGCAAAAGGAGTGAAGCGACATACCCATGTCTGGATTTGAATTCAGATCTATTATTCTATCTACTATACTACTTAGCTATTCAACCTGCCATATAATTGGTGTTTAGTAGGTGTTTATTAATTGATTGAATGATTTGGGCTTCAAATTTGAAGATCACTTAAGGTGTACAAAGAGGAAAACAGGAACTCTAGGATGTGAATAGTCTACAAAGGGCAAGGCCAGGTTGAGGAGAAATTCACCTAGAATAAGACCTACATAGGGGAGGAAGCACCTATCAGCTGGTAGCTTCCTACTTTCAATAATTACTCTTGCTAACCAGTTGCTAAGTTCATCAATTTTCCCCTGTGTGAAAAGAGGCAAATAGGATATGTGTCCTCTAAATTCAATTCTAATGAGTCAAAATTCTGTTAACCTTACCCTAGTTAAAATTCCAGAGAGAAAGATGATAATTTACAATATATCAATTGTAAAATGAGTCCTATTGTGAAACAATGAGAATAAAAGAAACTTTGAGATTTTATCTAAATTTATTACCAAAAAAATATAGTAATATATGGTCAGTGGTTAAGTTGCCAAACACACATTGTGACCACTTAAAAGAAACACTTCATTTTATCCACAGTGCTTTTCAGGTCATTGTAGCATTGGATGGAAGTTCAAGAATCTATCTCCTTTCTAATCAAACCAACACATAACTTCTCTAGCACCAAGAAATTTCTCTTGTTAAAAATCTCTCGGGAGGGAAATCTTTCAACATCACTGGAATATTAGTGACTTAAGCAATTTCCATGGACCATAATGACCAGGGAGTTCCAACTCCAACAAATAAAAAGAGGAAAAATGAATATATCTTTCTAGTAAGGCATTTGTGAGTCTGAGTCTAAGGGTTCTCAGGAAACCTGGCAGGTTTTCTGAGTTTTAAAAAGGATCTTGCAAAAACTACTTGCTTCTATAATCCCAATTTGAATTTGGGATTTGGAAAAGTTCAGACAATGAAGAAAAACTGAACTGAAGTCTAAACCTCAAAGTCCCTTTCCATGGTTTTTGGCTCAGTTTTCTTTTTACCCCAGCAAGACAACCTGAGGATATCCTCCGAAATCTGATCAAGGCTTCCTTAGAAGGGTGACATGATTTGGGGAATTTATGGTGATACCTGAAACAAGAAGAACATTTCCCAGCTTTAGCTTCCATTTGCAACTTCTTCAAATCTCTTATAAATATTCTGAGATCAAATAACAAAGAAACTCTGGAGTGTAGCTGTTCTGCACTTGGATCTTCAAAGTCCTTTAAGTAACTGAGAAATAAACACTTAGGCAAGACTCATTCAGTCCTACAGAAAAGCCTCTATTTGTCTAAAGAAGATGGTTTTGTGTCTCAAGAATTACCCCTTCCATGTACCTCAGTTCCAGACATCACAGCATTAAGTTTAGAGACAAGTCACTAGTCCTTGTGATTTCAGCAAGTCAATTAACCTCTGCTTGCCTCAGTTTCATCATCTGTAATAAAGGGTCAGGGCAGCTAAAAGCTACAGTGGATAGGGTGCTAGGTCTGAAATTAAGGAAGATTCATCTTCCTGAGTTCAGATCAGGCCTCAGATTCTTACTAGCTGAGTCAGCACCCTGTTTGCCTCAGTTTGCTAATCTGTAAAATGAGTTGGAGAAGGAATGACAAACCACTCTAGTATATTTGCCAAGAAACTCCCAACTGGAGTTATAAAGGGTTAGACACGACTGAAAAAACAATATAGTGATAAAAATAGTACCTAATTCCCAAGGCACTAAGGCACATCATAAGTGCCATACAATTGTTAGCTATTGTTATTATATAGCATTTTAGAGTTTGCAAAACATGTTGTTCATAATCACTGTGCTAAATAGATGTACAAGTTTTGTTTTCCCCATTTTACAAATGAGGAAACAGTGGCTCAGAATTTAAGTGGCTTTTCTATGCTCCTACAACAAATAAGTTATAGGGCTAGAATTAAAACCCAGTTCCTCTGCCTCTGTCTTCTAGATCTTCTAGACCTATTTCTCCCTTCTTCTTTAAAAAAGGGGGAACTGAAATTGCCTTGTGTCTTGTGGTTTGCCAAATCTAAATATTTCCAAAAAGCAAACCTCAAGCCACAAATAGCAGACTATTTAATATTCTAGTATATTCCTATATTGTAACTTAAATCTTTTGCTACTGAACAAGACTATAGGATCATAGATTTAAAGCTGAAAGACACTTTGAAGACAAAGTAGTCCAACATTCTTACAGATGAGGAAACTAATGTCCAAACAGATTCACTGACTCATCCAAGGTCATCATTTGAATTCAAATCCTCTGCTTTCAAACAGAATCCTCTTTCCACTAACATACTGCTTCTCCTTGATTTCCTTCTTGACCTCCTTTTAGATTATAATTAAACTTGGACTCAGATGGCAAGTATATAAATCTCCTTTTTTTTTAAAAAAAAAAAAAAGGGGGGTATTTTGTTCTCTGGATGGAGCCTAATGAGGAAGACCCACTTCTACTTTTAGGACATTGGTCAAATGCACTTGAACATGTTTAGAAAGAGTCCCTTTGGCCAGATTCCTCACCTCTCCTGCCAGGATGTTCATTTAATGCCTGTCATATTTTCACTTAATACTATAAGCTTCATAAGCTCCGACACATCTGCAATCTCAGCATTATCAGAAAAGCTTGATGGGAATATGATCAGTGGCAAAGATTATAGAGACTTTGCAAACAGAGGAAGGCATGTTCCGCGTTAATTGCTAATCTGCTTCAGCCAATATGGCACTCTGACAAAAGCAGCCATCCATGTCTAACAAGGAGGGGATCAGGCCGGCTTCTCCTTGGGTACAGTACGCCTAAATAGGAGAATCGCCCAATAACCCCAGGTGACTAATTTATCTATAAATATATTATTGACATAATAGAGGCCTTTTTAATGGGATTATAACTACCCGGGCAGCTGCTCAGCCAGTCAAGGAGAATATGGTTGACAATAAGATTTAAGGGAAAGAATAGAGGAAAAACAGCAAACCTCTGGCCTGGCACACTTAAATGACCTCATTGCTTCAAAATAATGGGATCATGTTGCAGATATGAAAAGAAAACCCAATATGCTTAAAGCAATCGCTTTTAGCACGCTCATCATCATTCCTCTCCCACTGTTCTTAGCTAAGAGGAGATTTAAAGAACAAACCAAGAAGCCCTCATCTTTTCAATCACCAGAAACACATCTTTCAAAGGCAAGACTTTATTGTCACAAACAACCACCCTTTAAAGGGACACTGCCAAGAATTGAAATGCCTCACAATTAAATATATTTTCTGCTTCTCCTTTCTGCTTCTGCCAACTTTTTACACACATACACTATATATATATGTATATATACATACATACATACATATACTTTCTATATATTAGCCTTAAGTGCTTCCATATTCATACTTTTAAAAAACATGAATTAAAAAAACAGCCTTAAAAATATCAAAAGCCTTTCCTCCAAGAAACAACAAAGAACTTAAAAATAAGAAACTATTCCAAGAAAATAATTTTTAGTTCATAATGTAAAAGCCAATTTACTTGGATTTTTAAGAAACCCACAAAATGTATTTCTGAAAATCTCTGAGCCTTTTAAACATGCCCTAATGAAGATTAAAAATTAAAACAAGTAATGTAGACTCTTAATAAAAGTGTTTATTAAGTGATGAGGTTAATTAGAATCCAGATCATTGTTGGTAAAGTTGTAGAAAATACTAGTGATACTAGAATGATTATCATTAATCGGTCCATTATGAAGTCCTCACTTCATTTGTTGTTGTTCAGTCATGTCCAACTCTTTATGATCTCCTTTGGGGTTTTCTTGGCAAAGACATTGGAGTGTTTTACCACTTCTTTTTCCAGTTCATTTTACAAATGAGGAAACTGAGGTGAACAAAGAACTTGCCCAGGGTCACATGATAGTAAGTGTCTGAGTCCAGGTTTGAACTCAGATTTTCCTGACTCCAGACCTGGTGTTCTATCTTCAGTGTTGCTTAGTTGTCCTTTTTCTTTGCCCTGCTCTAAATCTATAGTTCCATGGTTGGGCCCCCATTTAAATTAGTTTTGCGTGACTTTAAAGATGTTATCAAAACTACATTCATAAGAAGAATAGGAATTGAAATAGTTATATAGTAAGATTGAACGATAACAGATTGACTGATCAAGTACTGCTCCTGTATCCATGAAATATTACAAATTTATAGATGGGATTAGAACTCAAACTCTCTGATTCCATTTCTTCTGGTCTTTCCACATGTTATATTATTTGCTCATCTGGGTAAGGAAACTATGCATTAACAATGAATCAAGAAACTGGAAACAAACACTTGAAGAGAACCCCAAAGTCTCTGCCCATGTCTAAGTTAGAAGTTGCTGTTGTTTTTATTTGTCCTTCATTCTCAAAGAGGACATGATAGGTAATGATAGGACAATGAAGGTAATGCATGGCATGCAAGGGAATTGGATTTGAGTGCAGGAGGGCTATGCAAGGTTACCCACTTCACTTTCTCCTCCAGAGTCACATGAGTCCAGTGGTGAGATCTAGATCAAGACAACTGAACAGAGCCTGTTTGAAATGGGAGAGAGAAAATTTAAGCAAAATCCACACTACATCTAGCTCCAGAATCTGATTATCAAGGCAGGTCAAATTTTCCAAGGTTCATGGTATATTGTAAAGAAAAGTATTAATAAATAGCCTGGTTATGCTTCAGAGAGCTGGCAGTGGTACAAATATGGTAGTTTGATGTTTATTCTCAATTTCCTAAATATTTGCTGTGTTTATTCTGAATTCTTACCCTCTGGGAAAAACTGTCAGGATCTCTGCAGAGGTCTATGTTCCCCAAGTGTTTGCAAGGATCTCAGTGTGAAGTTGAATACCATACTCTTCCTAAGCCTGGACACAGAATACAGCAAAGAAGAGTTCTTGGGATCATATTCTCAAAGTCTGGCATTTTTTCCTATTGAGCTCAAGCCTCCCGCTCCTTATATGAAATGAGCATAATCATATTAACTTAGGGAAGATAAAATAATAATATGCCCCAGATCCAGAGGTATGCTGGTTAATGTTTAATAAGCATCTTTCTGGAAAATTATGTATATATGACATAATTTTAAGTTTAATCTACATATTAATATTTTCCTTAATCTAGATAATCAATGAAACAAGAATCATTTGAAGTTTGCTAATTTCTGAGATATAAATGGTCACACTGAAAAATTTAACAATCAGCTCTTAGATGAAATTGAAACTAGCTCCAGCACATCCTTGCCAAGAATACAAAACTGAAATCTAGATATCTTGACTTTTAGATTATTACTCTTTCCACTATACCACAGTACCTTGATTGCCACTTGGATGGCCATTTGGGTCAGCCTAAAACCAAGAAAATTTGAATATGGATATTTTGTAGGGTAAGTGAACAGTGGTGAAGGTCCAAATTTAAGGAATGGAGAGCAAGAAGTCACTTGTCTCTGAGTACAATCCTCTGATCTTCCATTTCATAGAGCAGTAATATTACCCAGAACCAGAACCCAGAACCTGACAACAGTATACATTGTAAAGAAATCAAAAGCCTTGAATGTTAGACCTGGTTCTGCCAGTAAGTTAGACAAATCACTTGGTTTCTTTGAGCCTTATTTTTCTTATCTGCCAAACTAGGTTAGAAGAACCTTTTTCAGTCTATGTCATGAGTTATATTTTGAAAATCAAATCATTTAAACTTACAGATTACACTTATATAGTATATAGTATAATATAGTGCTTACAATATCTACCTGCACATGGATGATGTCATTTGACCCTCACCACAACCTATAGAATATGTAGTGAAAGTATTATTTTCTTCATTCTACATATCAGGGAATAATATCAAAGAGGTTAAAGGATCTGTCTAAGGTTATAAAACTAAAAGATAGAGCCAGTCCTTGGATCAGTGTTAAAGTCCAGTCTTCTTACCTCTAAGACACACCATTCTTAAGATACTGTGTTCCTTATAGAAATGTATAATGTTAGAGCTAAAAGGACTTTACAAATCATGTAGACCAAATCATTCATTTTTATAAAAAGAATATTTCAGAGAAATTAAGCACTTGCCTAAAGTAACAGTAAATGGATGTAAAAACACTTTGAAAAATATAAAGGAGTATTTATGGTCCTTTACACAAGCACATGTCAATTATTGTTGTTGTTATTTTAACTGCTTTTTTATTTTAAAAGGACATTTACTTATCAGAAGTTCTCCTGAGAGAAATCTACATTATAACAGCTATATTAATACTGGTTTAAATGCATGCTTACATATAGGTAAATGTTTATGTGCATATAGATTTATATATGTGAATACATGTGAGCATGCATGTAAGTCTATGTATTATAGAGAGAGATGTATGCATATGTGAGTAGGTCTGTAAGTGGGTGTAAATATATATGTATATGTATATATATAAATATATCAATATATTTGTGCTTAACTGTAGCGCTTGGAAAAGGTGGGGGACATGAAAGGGGAAACAAAGAATAAAGTAAAAAATGTGCAGCAGAAAACAAAAGAATAACCTACAAGGAAGCAAAGAAAAGATGGACACTCATATATACAATTTCTTCTATTATTATATATGCTTTCTTGAAATAGAAATTTATTGTAATGTCAAGGGAAGTAAAGCTAGTAAGTATCTGAAGCATTTCTTAAACTCAGGTCTTTCTTCTAACTCTAAGCACTAGAAAAGGGAATATTTACAAACTTTTGAATCTTTGAGGATAAGGTGTCCCATGTTCCAATAGAGAGCTAATGGCCAAAGTGAGCTTTTCCACAAAAATAAAAAAAATAAACTTTCCTAGAGGAATTTCTTCTCAAAAATCAGAAAAGGAACACATATAAAAAAACAAGATAGAAAATCACAATGGCAGCCCCCATGTTTTTGCCCAGATATCTGTAATGTACCCTCCTCCTCATCTTTACCCTTCAGAGAATTCCTAACTTCCTCCAAGGAATCACAGCTCAAGAACTTTCTATGTCAGACTGCTTTGGAGCCCTCTTCTTCCTGAAATAACTTTGTCGAAGTACTATATGCTTTCTTGTAGTAGGCTGGGGCATCTGACGAGATGTTTGTGACTTATACAGCCTTGGCACTTCTACCAAGTCTAAAGACTAAGTCTTGATATAGCTTCTTTGTCTTTTAAAAACTAGTTCAACCTATATGTTGAAGACTGGGGGGAAATGGGGTTGAGGTAGAGGAGGGACTAAGAAGGACAAAAGAACTCTGGCCTATCACATTTATAATTTGCTTATCTGTGTACACTTTATTTGTTCCAATAGAATGTAAGCTCCTTGAGGGCAGGAATTATTTTATTTTTGTTTTTGTAATCCCAGTGCCAAGCAAAAAAATAGGTACTTAATAAATTGTTTCTTAAATTGAGTAGTAAATCATGGAAATCCACTCCAGGTACAAAGGAGAGACTTTCACAGGGAAGAAAACAAAGCAAGATGATCCAATCTACTCAAATGTTGACCAACTGCCAATGACAAGGCAAACAAGCCAGGCTAGATGAAGCAGCAAAGGAGCCTGAGGGAAAGAAATGGATAGCATGTACAAAGCCAGTCAAGGCAGTTCTATCACCACTTCCCCCTCAGACCCTGATAGACATAGCCTGAGATCCTTAACCCAACAAGCCCCAAGAAAATCAGTAACCCCTGGGCCAGAAACCTTGTGGTCCCCACTGTAATAGTCCAAGGAATCATCCCATGTGGAAAGATAAGCTGGAAACCGGCTTGGCAGGCACTGCTGCTTTGGACTCCTCAGCAAGCACTGTCCCTGAAGACCCAGAAAGAAAAGTTTCTGTCACCAAAGTCCTTGCCACTGTTAAGTGGTAAAATATCAGAAATTGTTATGGTTTTATTCATGGAAATGTCATTAAAAAGACGCATTACCATCTTCAGATGGGCCCTACGGATCACAAATCTTTAGACATAGGTATTTATGTATATTATAGACATGTATATGTATGTATTGTCAATCTTTTTTCCAGAGTTCAGTGTAAGACAAAACAGGTTTTATCTGTGGCTTTATTCCTCCTAAGTAGGTAAACGTGTATAATGGGAGCACAACAGTTAGACCTGAGTTCTAGGGCATAGGCAACAGCAATTATAAAAATAAAAAGAACACAGTGGTCTTATCAGGTCATCTCTGGGCTGGGTTGTTTTTCAGAATTGGGAGTTGATATGAATCAGTATGAGCTGGTTATCTGGCATGGCAGAGGAAATTCTGGGTTCAGTATGCCATCCCAAGGAACTTCCAGTACATGAATACAGCAAGAACTTCAGATACCCCCAGCTTAGGGAATGCTCAGTTTTATCCGATTCCCAGGCAGTCTGGCCTCTTCTGGATAGAAAGGGAACTTGAGCAAATTAAGGCGATTAGTAATGTTATTAGCCATTCCATTTCATAGTATGTATGTGTGTACATATGTGTATGTATGTGTGTATGTATATATATACATATATACATATGTGTGTATATATATTCTGCTTCATTAGAATGTGACCTAGCAGAAACTAGAAATTGTCTTGCTTTACTATTTGTATTCCCAACACTTAGCACACTGTTTGGAACATAGTAAGTGCTTAACAAATGGTAATGGGGATGGTAGTGTTAACAAGAGCTAAAAACAAGTATGACTTTCCCTGGGAATCAGTTTCTGCAAAATGAGGGGGTTGCACTGGGTGGCCATGAAATCTTTTCTAGTTCTGTTTCTAAATCCTAACATGTATTTAGACTTGTTGCTGTGCTTATTTTTCTTTCTTGGTATAAACAAGTAAAAAGACACTCTCCTGGATTCTGATTTCCTAAAATAAGTGTACATTTTTCAGTTTTGGCTTGGATTCGGAATGAAATTTCACTTGGGCTAATATCCTAAGATGTGGAACTCCAAACAAACATCCCTCTCTGTCTCTCTGACACTTCTCCATCACTGAAGGAGACCTGGAGAAGGTACATTCCATTCACCATCCTTTTTTACATGAGTTCATTGAGCAGTTTTTTTGCTTATGTGCAAAGATGGGTGTTCAATGAGGAATAGCACCTCTGATGTGAGGGCTTGCCAGTCTATCTTTGCACATAAGACTTATATAAGCATATTCCTATATATGCCTTTAAACATACATGTGTACACACAGATACACATACACCTATGCATATATATGCATAATATCCCCATCCCTAATATATAATATATATAACACATGTGTACATATACATACCTGCACAATGCATGTTGACCACACACATCTACACATATGCATAATGTGTTGCCATATAAACAATACCAGCAACATACTATGCACATGTATGTATGTGATCATCACATGTGATACACACATGTGCACATATACATGTACTACCATCCCAGTCTCCTATGGCTCCAAAAAGCTATAGCATACACAGTGTCCACCTTGCAGCAAACCATCTCAGCAAATGGGCTAAACCTGGTTGATGATAACAGACAGGCCATAAACAGTGAATTAGGGGGGGCGTCTGCCCCAAGCACATAAAGACTTCCATTGATGAAATAGGGAGCTAAGAATAATTTGTTCCAATGGCCACAACAGCAGCCGAAGCAAACACTTAGAGCTTGGTCAGACATCAAGAGACCAAGGTTTTCTAATGCATCCTGGTTCCAGCTGCCCCAACTCTTGTCTTGCCAATGGACTGTAATGACTCTGAAAGAGAGAATGAGTCTGATGACTTTGTGGAACTCTCTCACTTAAATCCTATTCAAGCACAAGTCAGGACACCCATGATATCAATGGTCTTCTTTAAAAATGAAAGACAAGCAACAATTGGATCACACAGGTCATGTCTGAGGCAAGATTTGAATCCATATCCTTTGACCCAAGAGCCCAGGTTCTTCCCTGTACCAAGCTGCCGCACATGCTTGAGGGAATCATCCATAGATCTGTGATTCTGGGGGTGAGTTTACTCTCTCCAAATAACAATTCCCCCATACATTTGGTAGTGGTCTTTTAGAAACACAATTGACATATTTTTTTTTAAATCATAGAATCATAACTGAAAGGGATTTTGGAGAGTGTCTAATCCAACTCCTTTATTTCACAAAGGTATTTGTGACTCAATTTCTGAATCAGGATTTGAACTAGATCTTCCTCCTTCCAACACCAGTGCCCTATTTCTCTATAAGGAGACCCTGTGGTCAATTGGATGAGTCCATCTAAATTTACATGGATTCTAAGACAACAAATGCACAATCTATCACTAGCCACAAATTCAGTCTTTCCAACCTGGTTTCTGTGCATACATATCTGTACAAATGCATTACATGTATGTATACCTGTGTGTGCATTATATCTTATTATATTAGGTATATGGCATCCTATGCATTGTGTATATGTATATTGTAAAAGTATGTATGCTAGGTGTGTTGCAGGTGTGTTGCCTGTGTTATATGCCTTGTGTGTTATGAATGTAAATGTTATGCATATATGCATAGGTATTTGTGTATACACATGTATATTTAAAGGTATATATAAGAAGGTACATGTGAGTCTTATGTACAAATGTATATAGATTGTATTTTGTTGTATGTATATCTGTGTGTGAATTAATGTGTGTGTATAAAAGTTCAGCTCCATAAAACTCTTTAGTTTATTTAACACTCTGATTTTTATTTCCCACTAGGCTACATTCCTCTGGATTTTCTCCACTATGCCCCAGTAGTGACAAAGAATCATCCTGGAAGATCACTTCAGATTACTGGAATTCACTAACCTCCACCCTGGGGCTCCTCCCTTGGACTCCATGACTCCTCCTAGAACCTTTATTTAAGGAGGGGCACTCAGGCCCAGTCAGCTCTTCCTTTCCCACCAGGTTGTACTAGATAGGACTTCTCCTAAGGTGCCCTGACTGAGACAGGCAGGTACTTGATTCCCTCTCCCATCTTTTTTTTTTTTTTTTTTAAGTTTCCTTTTGTGTGTTCTCTTAATAAAATTCAAGTTCTTTTGAGGACAGGAACTGTCTCTTTTTTTGTTTGTATTTACATTTCCTTTTCTTAGCATAGTGTCTAGCACAGAGTAGCTGTTTAATAAATGCATGGGTATTCAAGGGAGACTAGTAATTCTCTATGGGGGCTTGATGAGTTATTTCCAGGGCTGCTTGTCTATCTTTGGTATCTACCTGCCACCCAGTTCTCACCTGTGGCTCCAAGAAGCTGTAGCTTGCACAGTGGCCACACTACAGCAAATTGTCTCAGTGGATGGACTAAACCAGGTTAAGGTAACTGACAATTCTCAGACTTGGGAGTGAGTTAGGGAGGTGGCTACCCCAAAGATGTGAAGACTTCCCCTGGTGGAATGGATGGATGAAAACAATTTGTTCCAACAGCCATGAAGGTGCTGAAGCAGGTTCTTTAGAGAGCTTAGAGCTTGGTCAGATATCAAAGGCACCAGGCTGCATCCGGGGTCATCACCAGTGAGCTTGACTTTTGTCTTGCTACTGTACTTTAATAATTCTGGAAGAGAGAGTGAAACCAACTTCTCACAACTGTTTCACATAAATCCATTGTGTGCTGAATCAAAAGATATCACCTATCTTTTTTCATGACTTTTCTCAAAACAAGACTGTGAGGAAATTAGGACAAAAATATTAAATAGTAAATCTGAGGCCTAAAGAAATCTATATTCATGCAAATATCAGAACTGGAATTTAACCAGGTCTGCTAACTCCAAATCCATTGCTCATTGCACCACCCTGCCTGTGGGTATTTCTGTATACATACATACATACATACTTATTTAAGTATATACATAAATATTGGATATTTTTTAAAATCCATGATTTCATCAGTGGGAATCCCCCTGTACAAACACAAATTGCAATTACTTAAGAGTTTACATGACTAGAAAAACAAATAACCACCTAGTAGACAAATTTCTGGTGACTGAGTCTTTCCAAATTTCACTAATTCTCTCTAGCCATACCCATAGTCTGTCACCAGGTTCATAATGGAAACTTTTCAACCTTGTTAAAAGCTACCAAATATGCAAGTGTATTTATCAATTAATAGTCATCTAAAGCCTAATAATCCTTATATAATCCTAATGCCTAATAATCATTAGGCATCTGTTAGTACCTAATAAAGACAAATATATTGTGTATTGTTATATCACAATTCAATTCCCTTTCTATTATGCCATGTTGATTTGGCATAATATGACAGGAATTAGACAATAATCAGGTGGCCTAAGTATGAATACTATCTCTGTCATTAACTAGCTGTGAGACTTGAGACAAGTCACTTTACCTTTCTGTAGATCAGTCAACCTTTTAGTCAGTGCACATGTATTTATTAAGCCCATGCTATGTAATGAACACTCTGTTCAGTGCTGGGACTATAACCATAAGCAAAAAGATAGCCCTTGTCTCAGACAACACACAAAAGGAATTCAGGGAATTCTGGAGTATATCCTGGTTGGAGAGGAACAAAGACAAGGCTGGCTTGGGCATCCTCTCTACAGCTTATGGAAAGAGCCATTCAATCAGAGGCAGAAGCCATGGAAAAAGGTACTTTCAATGAATGAATTCCAGGGCTAAAGTGAGCTTCCAGAAGGAAGAAGTTTCTGGGGCACAGCATAGAAAGTCCAGAGGGCAGCCTGGAGAGAATTTCAGCTCATCAAAAAGTGACTCATCAAAAACAATGAGGAAGTTGAACCACACAATAAGCAAAGTCCTTTCCCATGTTCACATTAGGGATATCAGGATAACTTGTGCCAATCATGCCTTGGAGAATCAAAAGTAAAGTGTGTTAGGAACTCTCAGTACACAGAAACTAATTGACACACATCCACCTAATTACCTTAAGGGGACTTAATGTGTTGGACCAGAACAAATGCATTGCCACCTGATGGTGATCTTAGATCTGAGCTAATTAATGGTCATACTTTCTCGTTTCAGAGCTTACTAGAAAAGCTAGAGTACTAGGATCCTAAATTGAGGCTCTGGTACAGAAGGAGTTTGGGTTGGGCCAAATTTCAGACAAATTTACTGAAAACTTCAGAATATTCCCAGTTCTCAGTATGAAATGCGTCAGCAATGGGTCTTTTTTTTTCTTTTTTATCAAAACACAATTAGACTGTGGTGAATGACAGCATAAATCTTAAATAGGAAAGATAGAAGCAAAAAAAGACCACCCGGGTAGAACATAACTGTAAATCTGCCCATAAAACTATATTTGAATTCTGATCTTATATACAGAATGCATTTAAGCTTCCCAGAAAGATGCACTTACTTCCAAAGAAAGTGTTACCAATTAAACTAGAGAAACTTTAACAGTCCATTTTAATTACAGCAAAAGATGCACCAATCCCTCTCCAGCTCAAGCTGAGGTTTTTACTAGCAATGACTGGAACCAATTTGCATGCTTTTATGTTGCGTCTAGACTTTAATAAGTGGTTGAAGTACTAAGCAAGTTGATGCCAGTATCGAGCAAGTAGTGTGCCCCGTGCATGGAAATGGAGCTGTGATTGAAGTTCATTCCCACTTCAATTGGAAAACATATCTATGCAATGTGGTTGGAATGGCAACAGGACAGAGGATTCATGATGTTATTTGCAGGCCGAGTGCTTTCATCTCCTTCTTTGAGTTAACCAATCACTTTACAGGATAATTTACTATAGACTTGTTATCATTATAACAACAGCACTAGGGAAAGGTGACATGGCCCAGCAGATAGAGAGTCAAGCTGGCATCATAGTCAGGAAGAGCAGGGTTAAAGTTCTGCCCCTGACATACTCTGGCTTTTGGACCATGAACAAATCACCTGATCTCTAAATGTTCCAGGCTACTCTGTAAGACTAAAAGTTGCAAAAAGAATTGGTGAAATGTGTTTGTGGAGAAATTTTCAATGTAAAGAGAAATATGATCCCAAGTCTGAATAAAAAAAAACTTTATAATAATAATTATATATCATATACATGGCTATATGTATATCACAAACATATATATATATATATATATATATATATATATATATATATAATAGATAAAGTACTAGAATTATAATCAAGAAGGTTGTTCCCATCCCAACACTAGAAAGTCATTTTACTTCCTGAGTCTCATACAACTTTCTAAGATATACTTCTATGTTAAAGATGGGTTACAATCTGGGTTATTGAAGGGTATGCCCACACTAATGAAATTATAGATTTTTGACATATTTAAAAATAGTAGAAGCAATGAGGCATCAGATTCAATAGCACTGCTTCTGCTTGGTGATAAATATTTGACCATGGGAAAGTCACAAACTCTCAGGCTAATTTTCTCATCTGTAAAATGGGGATAATAATACCCCCAGTATCAAGTAGTTACCTCATAGGATTGTTGTGAGGATCAAATAATGTATTATAAAGTGCTTGGCAACTTTAAAGCCCTATATAAATGTCAGCTGTTATTAAAAGTAACTCAACAATTAAAAACTACTAAAGCAAGTGACATGATTAAAAAGGAACTTTATGGAACTTTGGAGCATCCAAATTTCCCCCACACTGATCTTTCCTACCATTTTCTGTTTCATTCAGCTACCCAATAGGGAGCTTGTTCCACACAAATTTGATAGTATCCATGACTAAGCACTTAGAGGTTCTGGTTCATGTTACCATCATTTAGCCAGAAAGGATATAATGTAACATGAGGAAGAAAATGACCCTCCTACCTCCCACATTGCTTTGGTTTGGGAACAATGATATTACCTATAACAATGATCAAATTAATTCTGTGTTATGTCAAGGATAACTAACTACACAATGTGTTGCAATAGAATACATAAATGTGTTAAATAGGTCATTGGAAGAATAAATCTAATGTAGATTTATTTGACACTCTTGACCACATTTTGGATATTTTTTTTCTTCCCCTTTGGTCTAATGGAACTGCTCTTTTTGGGTTCTTTTCCTCCATATCTGACCACTTCTTCTAAACCTTTGGGGTTTTGCTATAATATACATTTCTCAATAGATCAAATGAAATAATATTTATAAAGTGCTTAGTACACTGTCTAACACATAGTAGATGCTCAATAAATGTTTTATTTCTTCCTGCCTTTCATTGATGTATTTCATATCTAAACCCAAAATAACCCTGTTAAAAGTTCTTACCAAGAGTGTGAAAAGGTACTAACTATTCATATCCAGTTGACTCTTCCAAGTGGAAACATAACTTAAGGGTTGATTCTCATCCCTCTTCTCTCATATACTCTCTCCATTTTCATGGTTTCAACAATCATATTTATGCAGATGATAACCAACTCTAATTTCTTCCCCTTGCTCTAGTCCTGTATCTCAAACTGCCTGCTGGATATCTCCATGTGGACTTCCAACCTCAAACCCAATGTATCAAAAATTAATCTCATTCTGTCCCCTTGTACAAGCCTGTCTTCCTTCCAACTTTTCTATTTCTATTAATGGGACCCCCATCTTCCCAGGCATCTAAGATCAAAACTTAGGAGTCATCATCATTGATTCTTCCTTATTTCCTCACTTTAGTTGCTAAGAACTATCTGTACTAACTCCATTTTATAACATTTTTTCTCACAATGAAATAATTTACATCAAGTCCTTATTCCCTCCACCATGCACTAGTGCGTTATCTTCACTGATCAATTTTTTGCTCTTTTTCCCCCTTAAGTCACTATCCCTTTTTACTTACTTCCTTCTCCAGCATCCCCTCCTTTATAATAAATAAATACAATAATATGAAACAAATTGCAGTGACTATATCTAAAAAATTCATGCTTCATCCTCTAGTCCATCACTCTTCTGCAATGAGGTAAGAGAATTACCTTATAATCAGTCTCCTGAAGTAGTAAATCTATTGCTTTGGCAAATCCTTTGAACTTTACCTTAGTCTCCTTCCCAAGTACCTTTCTCATCCTCCTTTTCAACTTCCTTTTGTGAATTGTCTTCCCCCATTAGATTGTGAGCTCTTGGAAAGCAGCGACTGTCTTTTTTTTTAATTTATATCTTCAGCATTTACCACAATGACTGACACATAGTAGGCACTTTAATGTTTGTTGACTGGTTAACACAATCTTTTCTTTGCCCTTCTCACATTTTACCCTGTATTATAAATACAGACATGAGATATCTGCTGCCCCTAAATACATGGTAAACTCTGTGAGTATCATTTTTCACCTTTACATTTTCAGTCCTTACACATATTTAGTGCTTAATAAATATTTAACTAATTTGAATTAACACTGTAGGTGACTCTTAGATCTTTTTTTTTTTTTTTGCAATCATCTTATACTTTATTCCCCTCCATATACTTACTTCCTGCTTGTTGGCTGATTGACTTTTTAAAAAGTATACATACACCTGTGTATATTTGATATGGAATTGAGCGTATGCACATCTATTTAAAACCAACTCTGTTCTTTTGGGAAAAGCAAAGTCAAAGATGACTTAAACCCAAAAATACAGAAACTTCATTTGAACCATGAATTAAATTCCCCTATGAATCAAAATTTTTAGCAAAACTTCTAACAAGTTGAAAAAATGACTGATTTGAATTTTCCCTTTTCTCCTGGGACCTATCTGTATTCAAGTTATAACTGGGCTTTTGCACATGTCCAGATTACCTATACCACTAGAAGTACCCATGTGAGAGGCAGCGAGTACCTTCTTCAGGGAGAAGACATTCTGAGTTCCCCTATCATATGAGTGGTCTCTTTCTAATGAATAAATAAGTGGAACTGGCTACATCTTTCATGCTACCAGACTGAAAGGCTGTTTTTCCAGTAGATTCCAAGATCTAGTTCATAGCAGAGGAAGCATTCACTAAGCTAGGAGAGAGAAGGGCTACTTTCTCCTTTCCTTAGGCCCCATGGCACTAAGAAAAGGACTTGCATTTTAATTTGATTTGGCTTGTCTTTTTTTCACTTCTAGGCACAGGAAGTAAAGTCCCTGACCCAGGAGCTTGAGCCATAATGATCTCACAGCCAAGATTCCAGGCTGTATGTTGCTATCAGACCAGCAGAAAAGGCCTGAGAAGAAATAATCCTAGGATATAAGCCCAGGGAAGTTCTTGACTTGGAACCTGGTGAAACTATTGCTATTTAGGAACTAAATTAAACTGTGAATCTCACCTCCCACTCTACCCCAGAGAATGAGAATTATGCCTTCCAGATACTGAGGAGGAAAATTTACATGTTTGTTCTCGTTATACCTTTGAAATATTTCCTTGTAAAAACTAATCTGTGTTAAATTGTTCAATGGCAGCGGGATGCATGCTCCACCCTTAAAATTGGGAAAATGCAATAAGTGGAGGGCCTTGATCCAATGGGAGACCCTAGACACCCCTCACCATCCACTTAAAGATACAAAAAGGACCCTGGGAAAGGGATAAGAATGTAATGGCTCAGAGACAGTAGAGAGATAAGGTAGTCTTAGTTATAGAAGCAATATCTAGATAGCCAAAGGTCAGTCAGGAGAAAAGAGAAAGAAGGAAATTGGAATAATCTGAAAGTTTTATGGGACTTCATAACACGTGATAATTGGAAGGGGCATTAGAGAACATCTAAGTCAATCATTTAATAAGTAAGCGAAATAAGATCCAGAAAAGCCAAAACTTGTGGGGAATTGTGTCACTTCATAATGGTTCAAAACTAGAACACAGATTCCTTGGCTCCTACTTCAGTACTCTTTCTGCCATCCTGGGCACTGCCTCTGGTTTACAAATAGCTAATACTTTTCAACATTCTGTAAGAGCACAAATCAAAAAAGCCTGTTTTCCCCCCTAGCATATCACAAACTCTCATAGTTTGAAGGGACCTTAAGGGTCATCTTCTTGCCCAACCCATACATATAAAAAATAACCTTTAAAACATATCCATAAGCGATCATCCAGTGCTTTTGCCTGATGCTTTCCAGTGAATTGGGGTCATTATGAGTTGAGTTACATACATTGAGATACTTAATTTGCCTTTTCATTTTGAGTTCTAAAGACCAATAAGTCTCTTTACTCCTGCAATTCTGCAGTTATAACTGCTACTTGTAGACCTTGACAGACAATTAGGAAACTTTTACCCTTCTCAACTTGACCTGGGTTTTTCTGAGCCTCAGTTTCTTTTTCTGTAAAAAAATAATGGTTTTCATTTCTAGTCATATGAAAAGATACTCTAAATCACTATTGATCAGTGAAATGCAAATTAAGACAACTTTAAGGTTCCACTATACACCTCTCATATTGGCTAAGATGACAGGAAAATATAATGACAAATGTTGGAGGGGATGTGGGAAAACTGGGACATTGATGCATTGTTGGTGGAAGTGTGAACAGATCCAGTCATTCTGGAGAGTGATTTGGAACCATGCTCAAAACGTTATCAAACTGTGTATACCCTTTGACCCAGCAGTGTTTCTACTGGGCTTATATCCCAAAGAGATCTTAAAGGAAGGAAAGGGACCCACATGTGCAAAAATGTTTGTGTTAGCCCTTTTTTGTAGTGGTAAGAAACTGGAAACTGAGTAGATGCCCATCAGTTGGGGAATGCCTGAATAAATCATGGTATATGAATGTCATGGAATATTATTGTTCGGTAAGAAACAACCAGCAGGATGATTTCAGAGAGGTTTGGAGAGACTTACATGAAGTGATGCTGAGTGAAATGAGCAGAACCAGGAGATCACTGTACATAACAACATCAATATTATACAATGATCAATTCTGATGGACATGCCTCTTTTCAGCAATGAGACAATTCAGGCTAGTTCCAATGATCTTGTGATGAAGAGAGCCATCTATACCCAGAGAGAGGACTGTGGGAACTGAGTGTGGATCACAACATAGCATTTTCACTTCTTTTATTGTTGTTTGCTTGAATTTTATTTTCTTTCTCATTTTTTCTTTTTGATTTGGTTTTTCTTGTGCAGCAAGATAATTGTATAACTATGTATGCATATATTGGATTTAGCATATATTTTTACCATGTTTAACATATATTGGATTACTTGCTATCTAGGGGAGGAGGTGGGGAGAGGGAAAATTGGAACACAAGATTTTGCAAGGGTAAATGTTGAAAAATTATTCATGATATCTTTTGAAAATTAAAAACTTTTAATAAAAAAGATAATTTCTTGAAAAAAATGATGGTTTTGAATTGGATTCCAGTGACCTTGTTTTATGTATTAGCTCAAAAGAAGAAAGTCATTGATTAAACTGAGAGAAATAGACATTTTTCTTTGCCTCACTTACTTTGAGATACCTTTCTTCATGAGATAAAAGTTGCCAAGAAGAACTGTGGTTGTCAGAAGGACATTGGATTGGGAAGCTGGGGAATTGATTACAAATATTAGTTTTACTCTTTAATACTGTGTTAAAGACCTTGATTGAATCAGTCAATTTGCTAGGCCTTAGTAAAATGAGGGACTTACACTACATCACTTCTAAAAGCCCTGTCCAGCTTTTATCTCCCAAGAAACTTCATTAGAAGGAGGAAATAACTGCTACTTTCACATGGTAACATGTAGAGCTTCTGGGGCTTCCCCTGGGCTAGGCTTCCAAAAGGTTGAGAGTGAGCACTTCAAGATTATCTCAGTTACATTGTTGCTGCTACATGAGAGATTAAGTCAATATGAAAACTGGGAAGGAAAGCAGGAAGGCAGGAAGGCAGGAAGGCAGGAAGGCAGGAAGGCAGGAAGGCAGGAAGGCAGGAAGGCAGAAAGGCAGGAAAGAAGGAAGGAAGGAAGGAAGGAAGGAAGGAAGGAAGGAAGGAAGGAAGGAAGGAAGGAAGGAAGGAAGGAAGGAAGGAAGGGAGGAAAGGGAAGAATAGGAGAATGAATGAAAGGACGAAGGAGGGAGAGAGAAGAAAGAAAGAAAGAAAGAAAGAAAGAAAGAAAGAAAGAAAGAAAGAAAGAAAGAAAGAAAGAAAGAAAGAAAGAGTAGGTTCCTATTGCAAGACAAAGTCTTTCCCAGAAAAAAAAGTCATCCCCTTTGGGAGGCCACCAAGTTCATCAAGGGTGGCTGGCAGCAGGAAACCTGGAAAGTGGAAGCTTTATATAAAACAGAAAAGATAAATTTCCTTACACTTAAAAATATTTATTTATCTTGGCTAGAAATGAAACAAATTTTCAGCAGTCCACAGATGGTTCACATCTTTCTTACTAATCTTGATCTGATCCCTGTAGTCATTAGTACCCTCCCTGAAATAGTTTTTATATTTGCTTTGTATATATTTTGTATTGTATTATCTATGTATATTCTCCCCAATAAACTGTAAACTCCCTGAAGGCAAGAATTTTTTGGTAATCTTTGTATTACTGGAGTCCAATACAAGAAATGCCTTACAAATCATGGAATTTTAAATTCTTAAATTCTCTCCTTAAATTCTTACTGAATAATTTTTTTTTTTCCTTTAAAGCTCAGCTCAAATGGCAGGAAGTCTTCCTGGATTCCCCCAACTAGTAGTATCTCCCTTTAAAAACACTTTGTATATGTTTTGTATATACTTATATTTGCACATGTTGCCTACAAGATTTGAGATCCTTCCTTTCCTTTCCCTTCCTTTTTTCTTGATTTTGTATCCCTACCACCTGTGCTTCTTGGGTAGCCTGACAATATTTAATACAGAGTCTGGTACACACTAAATAAATGTTTATTGATTTATTCACTCTAGCTTTTTATCCAAAAGTTTGATTTAATTTAACAAATATATATTGAGCATTTTCCACATGCTCTGCTATGATGTTGTTTATCCTTCATTTTGGAAAAGGACCAGTAATATCACAGGATGATGTCTTGACTTGTGCTTGAGTTAGGTTTCAGTGATACAGAGTTGCACAGTCATCAGCCTCCCTCTCTCTTCCAGAGTCACTGAAGTCCAGCGTTGAGACAGAAGCCAGGATGACTGGGGATGGCTTGGGATTCAGTGGATAACCTTGGCGACTTAGGTGTCTGCCCAAGCTGTAAGGCTTCCCTGCTTCAGCTGCCTTGGTGGCTGTTGGGACAAATTGTTTTCACCCACCCACTCTACCAGAGCAAGTCTTCACAGCTTGAGGTAGACACCCCCCTAAGTTACCACCACTAGGAGATCTGTCAGGTACTCTCAGGCTGGTTTAGCCCGTCCTCTGAGGTGAATTTACCAGGGTGTGAATGCTACCAGGTGAAAAGTGGGTGTCAGGTGAGCAGTTCTGAAAAGGGCTTCTTAGACATCACACCCAAGGTGCTTGTCCTCTCTGAGCACTTCATACACCCTCATACTTGCTATGATCTATGATAAATGATTACACTAGATACTGAGGATACTAAGGGGATAGCAAAATATTAGAAGACATGACTTCTGGCCCCATTAGTTATGCAAGACAAACTCCCATGCAACAATGAAAGTAATAAAAGACAGATTAGACTGAAGTGCTAAATTCAATAAAAACAAATGTCAAGTTATATAGTAGCCATAATAAACTTCCCAGACCCTACTCCACCCCAATTCTAGGAACCAGGTCCTCTGATGTCAACAGCCTGGGGCAACTAGACATCAACTTCCACCAAAGAGAAACCAAAACTGGTTGGGGTTTTTTTTGTTTTTATTTTTGTTTTTGTTTTGCTTTTTATTAGCACACATTCATGATGTGGCAGGAGGAGTCCAGGAATGATGAGACTTGGGGAAGTCACTGACTGTCAGAAGGAATTGAATCCCTGCATCAAACCCCTGAGAAGCCAATAAGCATTTTCTCCCTCCTCAAAGAGGAAGGCATGTTCCCTGAAATGACTTCTTTCAAGAACAAAATGTATGAATAGGATCAAGGCAAGCCTAAAAACTTCCAGAAAGCCAACCTGGAACATTCAGACTGGCTTGACAAAAACAAAGCTACCCTGAAAGAGAATATTATTGGGTTAGACCATAAATCTGAATTGAAGCTGTCATTTTTTTAGCACGAGATAAAGTAATATATTCTGATTCTGAACTCTTTCCTTGAGAAAGAAGTGTGATGGTACCTTGATGGGCCACAACCAATCAACCAAACAGCATTTATTATATGGCAGCTCTATTCCAGGAGCTGTGCTACCTACTAGGAATATAAAGTTAAAAGTGAACTAGTAAGAACTGAGAAAAGAATCTAAAAGGAAAGAGCTGTACACATGTGTACATTGTATGTAGTTATCTCTCCCACATGGCAACTTTCCCCAATGTGGTTTCAAAATATTGTAGGTCAGCATAAGAAATTAAATGGGAATTTTTTTGAAGTTTTATAGAAGCCACAGATGACACTCAAAGGCCAGAAGACAATACAGATCCTATGACCAAACACTTAACCCAGATTTTACAATAAAGTACTATAAATAACCCATAAAAAATCAGATTTCTCTGATATGGAGGTTAAAAAAATTTACATGGATTTTTCAGATTGTGGGAGCACCAAGTTCCAAGTTCCATGATATGGAAGAGATAACTATATATAACAGGGATCTGGTACATATACATACCCCTTAAGCTTGCTCAGATTCCATCTCTCTACTAGGGAACTGCTTGCAGAAAAAGCACAATGACAGATTTTATACTGTAGAGCATGAGAGTATATTCTGCAGCTAGTTATGGTTGATCTGGCTATGTGATTAGGAGGAAACTTTTTTCACTGGGTGAATAGAATTCATAATATTGATAATTGATAATTTCCTCAAAAAGGCCTGAGTCAACTTTGACCCTCTTTGCTGCATTCATGGGTGCAAGCATTAAGGTGACTCCTTCATTCATAGCATCCAGTGGGAGATTTGTTGTAAGGGAAAAGGCCTCAGGACCTTCTTCCCCCCTGCTTAAGACATGGCCCCTGAGAAGTTAGTTTCTGTCTTTTGCATTTTATTCATTCTTTTTTATTGTATTACAGAAGGGGATGGATTCTTCAGCTGTGGTAGGGAGGGTAGGTTACAGGAATATAGGAGTTGGGTAAACTTCCACTGATGTCTTGGGAAGCAAGGAATATTCTTCAATAGTGACCTTGGGGACCCTAGCCCAGTGGCAGGATACTCAAAAGTGATATAATATCTGCACCAGTGCTATGTGAAAAAATAAGTTAAGTTTGAAGCCTAACCTTCCTCCCTTCCCCTCCCTCTTGATAAGGGAAATTAGGCCCTATTGAGAGAAATGATTGTACTTTGAACTTGCTATATCTTTGAAATAAATATCCCTTTGTAAAAGCTACTGGGTATTAAGTTGTTCAATTAAGTGGAGCCCTCCTTACTTATCTTCCAACAAATGGAATTTAGCCAGAACTTAGAATTTAGCATGAGCTCATGGAAAAAAAAAAAAAAAAAAAAAAAAAAGATACAAAACCCTAAGGTTATCCTAGCACTCTGAGTGGATATGTAGCCAATCTTGCCCTGAAAGAGAAAACCAGAGCATCCTATGTTAGTATATAAAATGAATGCAAAGTAATCTGAGATAGGGAGGGAGTGCACCCATATCTGGGGAAGATCAGAAAATGCTTCATCCAGAAAGTGGTGTTTGAGGTGAATCTTCAAGAATGCCAAAAACTATAAGAAGTCAAGGAAGGAAGAGAATATTTTCCAAGAATATGCAGAGGCAGAGAGACAAAAGATAGAATGGCATGTGTATGGAACAATAGCCCAGCATCGTTGAATCATAGTTTTTAGCTGAGAGTAACAAAAGAAGATTAGAAGTAGGAAGGGGCTGGGCTCTGGATTCAAATGCCAAAGTAGGGATAGTTTTGATCCTAGAAGCAATAGAGAACCACTGGAGTTTATTGAATTGAGAGGTAATCGAGTTAGGCACAAGCTTCAGGAAAATTACTTTGATGACTATATGGAGGATGGAGTATAGTAGAGAGAAGCTTAAAACAGTTACAGAAAATAAGAGACTATTGCAATAGTCTAGACAAGAGGCGATAAGCATCTGAACCAAGATAGTGGCAGAAAGGCAAACAATTAGAGAAAACTTTATTCCCAAATAAATGACTAATTATGAATATGTTAGCATTCAAATTATTTATTTCTTATCTATATCTCTGCTTCTTTCTTGTCAGAAAGAAGACAATGTTCATTTTAGGGACTGCATTTATAAGGAAATTGAGTTTTAATTAAATAATAGGTACTCTGATAGAATTCTGCCAATGAACAGAATAATTAATAATAATAATAATAATTCAGTATACACTGTAACAAGGTATCTTAATGAATGAATATCATCAAAAAAAGTAGAAGAAAACTCTTGGATTCAAAATAAAAGTAAAAAATCACTTAAAGACTTTGGAAAAATTAAAAGACCAAAATCTTGTAGATTCTATACAAATATTGATCATTATTGTAAGATTTACAAATATCCTACACTTCAAATACTTCACAAAAACATTGATCATATCACTGAATATTTCCTCCACTGATATAAACAGCAATCCTTCCAATGTTTTAGTAAATTATCTACATGATTTTTTGCAGCCCAAAAATGTCAGTATCTGGTGACCAGTCTTCTAATGGTGAAACTTTCCCTATTTATTAAAGTTGTTTCTCAGACAATAGACACATATTTTGTTGTTGTAGATATTTGAAAAAGGTCTTTCTCAGAGAAACTTACTTCAAAATTATTTCTACAATTACTATTGCTAACTGTATTTCCCCATTTATCCCATTCTCTCTCTCCATTCACTCTAACCCTTCGCAAAAGTGTATTGTTTCCAACTATCCTCTCTCCCCACTATGCCTTCTCTTCTGTCTTCTTTCCCTCTTCTTGTATCCTTTTTTCCTCCTACTTTCCTTCATGGTGAGATAGATTTCTATACCCAATTAAATGTATATGTTATGCCCTTTTTGAGCCAATTCTGATGAGAGTAAGGTTCCCTCACAGGGAAAGACATTCTTAAGCTAAACTTATAGTATTAGCATTTTCTTCATTGCTTTCTTAGGTCTAGAAAATCTGGAACTCAAAATTTTTAAAACATATGTTAAAAATTGTTTTACATGTAACTGGAGAAATCAGGCATTTGTCAATTCAACAGAAATGAAAATTATCCTCAGTCTTCACATATCTGAGTGGATCTGTAAGGAGGAAGTGAATAGTCGACTTTAGAAGGGATGGAAGGAAGAGGTAGTGGGGAAATTTGCCTCCAGGTCCAGTGCTCTGTCTACTGTAGTAGCAGTATTTTATACTGCTGCATTTTATAGTGCCAGATGTATTTTGCCACTTTATAATTTACTTTTGGTATATATGACATAAAACTTCTTTGAAATCTATATTCAGATACCAGCTCCTATTCTCTCCCCTTAAAAATAAAGGATTTTGGATGCATAAAATGTGGATGCAATATGACTAGAACTATACTCAACAAAGTGAAGAAGCAAGGGTTAAATATTTCATATTTCAGCCATATTTTTGATTGAGCACAATAAGCCATGGGAATGGGTTGCAAGTTCACAGGAGCTCGTCTTTCCTGTTTGTGACTGACATTCAGCCTGTTCACCCAGTTCACGGATGTGAACAGCTTCTTAATCAAAGACTCTAGCTTTGCACAGAAACAACAAGTAGGTGGTTTACAGAAAACTTCATTTCTATTTTGACCTCTAATCTAAGCAAAAGATCAAAATTAATCCTGTTGCTTCAAAGGCTCAGTTGTGGCTCTACCCCATAATCTAGCAATGTTGGGGGCACATGGAGTTCCTCCATCAGGCACAGAGCAGAGAATGCCATGAAAGTTCATTATTTTGTATTCAACACAGTATGTTCAACACTTTGGAAACATTGGCCTTCTGCACTTTGAGGAAACAACTTCTAAAATTCCCTCTCCTGACAAAGGCCATCACAAGTTTCTAGTTAGCAAATCCATAATTCTGAGGGTCAAAGCCTTTCCTAAGATAGATGTGTTTAGCTTTCACAGACATCCAAATGAAGATATTTGAAAGCCCTCAGGATAAAATGGGTTGAGAGAATGTTTTATTTCTTTTTGATATCTTGAGAGTGAACATTAAAGATCTTTCATTTTTACTCCTGAAATATTAAAGCAAGAAATGTAAATAGTATGGGCCAGGACAGACTAAAATATGGATTAATTTCTTATATTGTCTACCACAGCCTTTTAATCAAGTGTTTCTGTGTAGGGAATAAAAGAAAGAAATAAGCACCTACTATGTGCCAGACACTGTGCTATCCATTTTTTTAGAAATCTTATTTCATTTGATCCTCACAATAACCAGGGAAGTAAGGGCTATTATTATCCCCATATTATAGATTGGGAAAGTAAGGTAAACACAGGTTATGTGATTTTCCAGCAGTTATACAACTTTAAAGGGTCTGATATTGGTTTGGAACTTATATTTTCCTGTCTCCAGGCCTAGACCTGTCCTGCCTTCCTTTAAGCAGGGGCCTTCTATCTTTTGCTTCCCATTTCTCTTGAAGGAAGCAGCCAACTTCCATCTGCTCCAAACTGACTTCCTCTTGTATCTGCACAAGGAGAATTGCATATCCTGTTGTACCTGTCTGATCTCCGACCTCAGATAAGTGAACTTTCTTCCAACTATTGCTCCCTATCTTTCACACACCCCTCCCCACATCCAAACTGTTACTAAGGAGAGTCCATTTTATTTTTGCAATATGTCTTTAAATAGGCTTTAAGTCCTAGCTATGGGGCAGCTAGGTGATGTAATGGAAAAAGTTCTGGGCCTGAAGTCATTCAGATCTCATCTTCCTGAGTTCAAATCAGGCCTAAGATATTTACTAGCCATGTGACCCTGGGCAAGTTATTTAACCCTGTTTTCCTCAGTTTCCTCATCTGTAAAATGAACTGGTGACAGAAACTCAAACTACTCTTTGCCAAAAAAAAAAAAAAAAAAACAAATGAAGTCACAAAGAATGATACATGACTGAAAATGACTGAAGAACAAAGTCCTAACTAAAATCTCACCATTTATTAGAAGCTTTGCTTCTTTTAACTATTTCCTATTTATCCTATATATAGTTTGCTTGTTTTCTCCCCCAATTAGATTGTTATCTTTTTGAGGGCAAGAACTGTCTTTCGCACACAGAAGGTGCTTAATAAATGTTTATTGACTGACTGATATAAATCTGGCCTTTCTCACTGAGACCATTCCCCACATCCTATAACCTACATACATTTTCATCCACATCCACTTATTTAAAGCTAGAAGTGATCTAACAGGTCACATTGCCAAGTAATCCAAGGACCATAAATTGGAGCTAAAGGGTATTTTAGAAGTCATCAAGTCCAAGTCCCTCATTTGTAAGATGAGAAAACTGAGACCTAAAAAGTCAAGATAATTGCTCAAGTACAAGTATACATTGTACAAGAAATAAATGGCAGCTAAAATTGGAGCCCAGATCCTGACTCCACATTTGACATTCTTCTTATTATATAATATGAAAAAATAGTAATAATAATAGTTCAAAAATAAACAGTAGTATTTAAGAGATAAAGTTACCAAGCATTTATCAACTTTTTTGCATCTCATCCTCTACATATTTTTTGAGTTATATAGCAGTAAGACCAAAAAATAGGATATTTTCTAGGATATTTTCATATCCATGTAGCATCATCTCTTCTATCAATTCATAGGTTATCTACTTGACTTTCATTTCAGAGTCAGACTGTGTTCCCTAAACATTGACAATCATCTCACAACTGTCACTGAAAAGAAATTTAGTAAATTGGAAAGATCATAGGACTAAGTATCCAAAGGCCTGATTTTTTGTCTTAACTATTCTACTAACAATTCTGTGATATTACTTACATAAACATTATGTCAGCTCCTTGAACTTGATTTCTTCCTCTATAAAAGAAAAAGGGTTTAGAATCATTGATCTCTTATTGTTCAGTCCTTTTTCAGTTGTGTGTGTCATGACCCCATTTGGGGTTTTCCTGCCATAGATACTGGAGTGATTCTGCTATTTCCTTCTTCAGCTCATTTTACAGATGAAGAAACTAAGGCAAACATAATGACTTGCCCAGGATCACACAGTTATTACAAGTTCATGGCTAGAATTGAACTCATGAAGATGAGTCTTCCTATCTACAGGCCTGAAATATCCCCTGCATCACCTAGTCATCCTGGAAGTTGATTACTTAGGTCCCATTCCACTTTAAACCTTCATGACTCCATGAAATCTCTTGAGAAGACCAAAATAACTCAGCACAAAGCCATCATCAATATTGTGTCGGGGTGGGGTGGGAAGATCTTAAAAAAAAAAATAAACCCACCTCTATCAGTAGTGTTATAAAGTATACTTTGAAGTAGTATTATAAAGAAAACTTTTTCCTTTGAAGAACAGCACATTAATTATTAACTCTATAGCCCCTGGCAAAGTGATAAGGTACCAAGGTTATAGTATGGCTATAACAAAGGCGCAAGTCCCCAAAGCAATTGCCCTGGGTAGAAACTTAATTGAGGGTCCCCAGCCCTATCTCTACCATTAGCCACAGAAAAGGACTGGACAAAAAAGAAGCTGCTCAGGTAGAAGGAAAGAGAGAGAAAAAAATCAGGAATAGTACATTATAGTGTGAAAGAATGCAAAAGTTGAAGTTACAAGTCCTGGGCTTTGGGTAGTTACTAGCTGTTTGATCTTGGGCAAGTCACACAGTGCTTATATATGTCCACTTTCTTTCTAGTTTGTGCTAATGCAAAAGATGCTGCTTGAAGAATTTTGATATTCACTGGATATTTAAGTTTTAGTCATTGTTAAACCAGTAATATGTCTAGCATTGGATTTTCTGGATTCAATGGTATTGACATAAATCCAAATTACTTTTTAGAGTGACTAGACCAATTCACAGCTCCATTGCCAGTGAATGTGTCCTTACAAATCCTCTCAAAGACTATTCCTGTCTTTTGAGGGTATGAGGTCAAACTTCAGGATCAGATTGATTTATATTTATCTTATTAATAATTTAGAACAATATTTCATATGGTTGCTAATAGTTTACAATTCTTTATTAGAGCTATATGTTCTCTTTTGACTCATCTATTGGGAAATAACTTTGATTTTTTTATATTTGCAATAATTCACCATATATCTTGGTTATTTGATCTTCATAAGAAATGTTTATGTGGAGATTTTTCTCATTCTACAGCTTCTCTTCTCAGCCTAGATCCATTGATTTGTTCATGCAAAAGGTTTTTATTTAAATTTCATGTGATTGAAGCTAGCAGTTTTATGTTCCTCAAGCTCCTCCATCCCCTTTTGGTTAAAAAATTCCTCTTCTAACATAACTATAAAACAATCTGGTTCTCTTCTAATTATTTTAATTATATGATCTTTAATATCCAAGTTGCATATCTACTTTGCACTTAATATACTAAATGATGTCAAATATTGGACTCAACTTCATTTCTTCCAGACTGTTTTCCAACTTTCCTGCTGTTCTTATCAGAAATGGAATTCTTCTCCAAGTTATTTATATTCGCAAATTCATTAAGGACTGGATTATTGAGGTCAGTTATTTCTGATTTTTCTTTAGCTAATCTATTCTACTGATCTACTTTTCCATTCTTTATCCAGTGCCAAGTACTTGTAATTATTATTATATTACAGATTCTAAATCACTGATAAAAATTTTGGACAGGACAAAGCTCCTTGGAGGAAAACAGGAAAAAAAAAAACCTGTCATTAAACTGCATGTTCAAGAAACACCATCATCCCTGATGTATAAGAACAAAGGTGGTCTTAGATATTGGCAAATTCATCAGTAACTTTAATAGTGTAGAGTAAAAGATACTGGAAAGCATCTCCCCTATCCAACTAACATGACATTTGCCTGATCTCTCCCTAAACTGTTCCAAATTCCTTTAAAAATGACTCTAAACAAATTTTAGAGCATCAGAACACCAAAAAGGATGGAATAGAACATTTTCCAGCTGAAGGCAACTTAGAAGTCAGCATCAAAGGTTTGTGGCACCAGAGTAAGAGTCCAGCACAGTCCTGATGCAGGATATACCACCACAGCTCCAGCCCCAGCCCCAGCCCAACCTCTGAATCAGCAGTAGTACTGGTGGCTTCCAGACCTCTCAGCCCGGAGACATCAAAGAGGTGGAAAAACAGCAGAAAAGAATTGTGGAATCAGAGTGAGAACCCAGTGTACAATCCAGCACAGACTCAGCCCCAGCCCCAGTCCAGCCCTGACCCTAGCCCTAGCCAGGACTCTAGCTTCAGGGAGCAGCAGTGTTGGAAGCTTCTGGACCTCTTGGCCTGGGACACCAGAAAGGATTCATCAGATCATCAGAGAGTGGCTCCAGGGTGAGAATCCTGTGTGCAGCCCCACTCAGCACAGTCCCAAGTCCCAGTCCCAGCCCCAGCCAGCACAGCTGCAGTGAGGCAGGGTTAACAGCTCCAGGGCAGTAAAAATATTTGTAGATTCCTAGGAGAATTTCTGAAAACAGCTGCCCAAAGCCCCTGAAGCTTGGGACAGTGCACCCTCCACCCTGGAAATAGAACCCTACTTTAACAAAGTATTAAAAGCTGAGTAACAGGCTAAGAAAATGAGTAGACGACAAAAAAAGTTTCTGACCACAAAAAGTTACTATTGTGAAAAGGAAGAACAAAACACACACTCAGAAGATGATAAAGTCAAAGCTCCTACATTCAAAGCCTCCAGAAAAACAAGAACTGGGTTCAGTTTGTGAAAAAGCTCAAAAGAGATTTTGAAAATCAAGTAAGAGAGAAAAAAGAAAAATTAGGAAAAGAATTGAGAATGGTACAAAAGTAAATACAAAAAGCTAATAAGGAGAAGAATGGCTTAAAAAGCAAAATTGGCCAAATGGGAAAGGAGGTACAAAAGCACATTGAGGAAATAATTCCTTTAAAATTACAATTGAGCAAATGGAGGCTAATGACTTTATGAGAAATCAAGATACAATAAAGCAAAACCAAAAAAAATGAAAAATAGGAAAAAATGTGAAATATTTCACATTTTTATAGATCTGGATCTATAAATAGAAATATAAATAGAAAATAGATCCAGAAGAAAGAATTTTTAAATTATTGATCTACCTCAAAGTCATGATAAAAGAGTCTATCATCTTTTTAAAAATTATCAAAGAAAACTGTTATGATATTCTAGAACCAGAGACTAAAAAAGAAATTGAAAGAATCCATTGATTACCTCCTGAAAGAGATCCCAAAATGAAAACTCCCCAGAATGTTAAAGCCAAATTCCAGAACTCCCAGGTCAAGGAGAATTACAAGTTTCCAGAAAGAAACAATCCAAGTATAGTGGAGCCACAGCCAGGATAATACAAGATTTAGTAGCTTCTACATTAAAGAATCAGAAGGTTTTAAATATGATATTCCAGAAAATAAAGGAGCTAGGATTACAACCAAAAATCACCTACCCATCAAAACTGAGTATAATCCTTCAGAGGAAAAGGTAGCCATTCAAAAAAATAGAGAATTTTCAAGCATTTGTGATGAACAGACCAGAGCTGAATGGAAAATTTGATTTTCAAATACAGGACTCTGCAGAAGCTTAAGGAGGTAATCAGGAAATTGATATCATAAGATTCTTAATAAGGTTTATAAATTTACATACCTACATGGGAGAATGATACCTATAACTCATTAGAACTTTTTCATTATATGTAAATGCTTGCATTTTTGTTTTTCTTCCCGGGTTATTTATACCTTCTGAATCCAATTCTCCCTGTGCAACAAGAGAACTATTCAGTTCTGCACACATATATTGTATCTAGGATATACTGTAACCTATTTAACATGTATAGGACTGCTTGCCATCTCGGGGAGGGGGTAGAGGGAGGGAGGGGAAAAATCGGAACAGAAGTGAGTGCAAGGGATAATGTTGTAAAAAATTACCCTGGCATGGGTTCTGTCAATAAAAAGTTATAAAAAAAAAAAAAAGAACTTTCTCATTATTATGGCAGTTAATACGGGCAAAGTGAACATAGAAAAAATGTACCAGTCACTTCTTAAAAGAAACCACAAAATGGTTTCACTGGGATAGTATAAACAAAAAAAAGGGAATAAATATGATTTTCCTTAAAAGTAGCATCTATCTAAAACTATCTACAAAGGGATAAACCACAGGCTTTTTCAATAAGATTAAATGTAAAACAAGGATGCCTATTATCACCATTACTATTCAAAATAGTGACAAAAATACTAGCTATAGTAATAAGTTGAGAAAAATTGAATAAACAAGTATAGAAAAGAAACAAAATGATCACTTTTTGTACTTGATTATGATTCTTTATTTTGCAGGACAATAAAGAGTCAACTAAAAATTAATTGAGAGAATTATGAGCTTTAGAAAAGTTGCAGGATATGAAATAAACTATCATAAATCATGAGTATTTTTACATATTACCAACAAAATCCATCAGGAAAAGATAAAAAAAGAATGTCTACTATAAACAGAAAGTACTAAATATTTGAAAGTCTACCTGCCAAAACATACACAGTAACTATATGAATACAACTATTAAAGTATCTTTATCAAAAAATGCAGATCTAAATAATTAGAAAAATATTAATTGTGCATATAGGCATATTAAAGTGCGCCTAAGTAAATACACTTATTCAATGAAATACCAATTAAACTACAAAAAATTACTTCATAGAACTAGACATAAAACATAAAATTTATCTGAAGAAACAAAAGATCAAAGGAAATAGGAGAAAGTATGGGAAGAATAAGGACCTAGTAGTAAAAGGTCTCAAAATATACTATGAATCATCACAAACAACTTTTATTAGTTTAAAAAATAGAGTTATATCAGTGGAACAGATAAAATACACAATACATGAAAGAAAATAAGCACAGCAGCGTAATGTTTTCAAATAAACAAATATCTCAGCTATTAGAAGAAGAAATCAATATTCAATAAACATATTTAGGAAAATTCAAAGCTGTCCAACAGAAATTAGATACAGTCCAATTTAGATATGAAGAGTGACATTATAAACAGAGCAGGAAAAAATTGCCTATGAAATAGCAGAAGAAATGATGAAACAAGAGTAGAAAAGATCACAGTCTATAAAAATAATAAATTTGATTACATAAAATTAAAAAGGTTTTATACAATTCAAACCAATGCAGCTAAAATTAGAAGAGAAGCAGATAAATGAGGGAAAATTCTATGTAGGAAGTCTCAGATAAATCTCGTTTTCATAATACATAGGAGATAGGTTTCAAATGTATAAGAATAAAAGTCATTTCCCCATTCATAAGTGATTAAAGAATATATACAAACAGGATTCAGAAGAAGAAATTCAAGCTATTAATAGTCATATTTAAAATGCTTTAGATCACTAATTTTAGAGAAAAGCAAATTGAGGTTATATGTACAATTATGAAGTTCTACTTCACACCCATCAGATTGTTAAAGAAAAGTAACAAAAGCTTCAGTGGCTGTGGGAAAATATTTACTTTAATGCACAGTTTCTGGGGTTGTAAACTGGTCACAATATCCAATCTGCTGCCAAAACCTGTCAATTTCACCTTTGCATTATCTTTCAAATATTATCTTATCAAATATTTCACCAGCAATGTATCAGTGTCCCAGTTTTCCCACATCCCCTCCAACATTCATCATTATCTTTTCCTGGCATCTTAGTCAATCTGAGAGATGTGTAGTAGTACCTCATAATTGTCTTAATTTGCATTTTCTCTGATCAATAGTGATTTAGAGAGTACCTTTTCATATGACTAGAAATAGTTTTAATTTCATCTGAAAATTGTCTGTTCATATCCTTTGACCATTTATCATTTGGAGAATGGCTTGAATTCTTATATTTGAGTCAATTCTCTATATGTTTTAGAAATGAAGTCTTTATCAGAACCCTTGAATATTAAAAAAAATTTTCCTAGTTTATTGTTTCCCTTTTAATCTTGTCTGCATTGGTTTTGCTTGTACAAAAACTGTTTAACTTAATATAATCAAAATTATCCATTTTGTATTCAATAATGTACTCTTTTTTGGCCACAAATCCCTTCTTTTTATACAGATTTGAGAAGTAAACTATCCTTTGTTCTTCCAGTTTGCCTATAGTATCACTCTTTATGTCCAAATCATGAACCCATATCAACCATATCTTGGTTTAGGGTATTAGGTATGGGTCAATGTCTAATGAAATTTTTCTAAACATGGTTTTGTTGTTGTTATTATTCAGTCATTTTGGTCATGTACAATTCTTTTGACCTCATTTGAGATTTTCTTGGCAAATATTCTAGAGCATTTTGCCATTTTCTTCTTTAGGTAATTTTATAAATGAGGAAACTGAGGCAAACAGAGTTAAGTAATTTACCCAGGGTCACATAGATAGTAAGTACCTAAGGCCATGTTTGAACTCTGATTTTCCTGATTCCAGGCCCAGAGATCCATCCATATTGGAATAAAAATTCTTTATACCTTTTATTTTTTTAAATGTGTTTAAAAAAAAAAAAAGAAAGAAAAGCACAAAAGAAAAATTATTTTATTGGACAATTTTTCCCTCAGATTGATTGCATAGCAGTTGGAATCCAGATAAGATTTACAGTTTTCTAACTCTGCTTTGTGTTATTCTCCCCCTTTTAGAAATTTGGGAGGCCAGGAGGAGCCCTTTGGCTTTAAGTTAAATAACAATTGACTGTTCCATTCATGGCAATAAAAGCCACAGATTGCACAGAGGAGGGATCCATCCCGGACCCAACACTCCCAAGAACTAAAATGTTTTGCAAATCTTAAATAATGTAAAGTCTAGCTTTTAATATGATGATAAATCTTTTTTTAAAAAAATATGGTGAGAAATCAAGGGGGGAAGTAAGTAGAGTGAATAAGTGAATGAATCAAAGCTGCAAACTAGTTCTAGTTGCAGAAAGAAAGAAAGAGAGAAAGAGAGAGAGAGAGAAAGAAAGAGAGAGAGAAAGAAAGAAAGAGAGAGAGAAAGAGAGAAAGAGAGAGAGAAAGAGAGAAAGAGAGAAAGAAAGAAAGAGAGGAAGGAAGGAAGGAAGGAAGGAAGGAAGGAAGGAAGGAAGGAAGGAAGGAAGGAAGGAAGGAAGGAAGGAAGGAAGGAGAGAGAGGATAGAGGAGAAAGAGAGCGTAATAAGTACCCAATCCAAGGATCAGAGAGAAAAAGAAAATGGCAAAGCAGAAAAGGAGTTCCAGTTTCATGCTTGTTCTTACCACTTTAAAAAAAAGAAGAAGAAAAAAGAAAGAAAGAATGAAAGCCTGTAAACCTGAGAATAAATCCACCTGTGGGCTCCTATCTCTCCTGAGGTCACTAAAATCCCTCCTCTTTGTTTGCATACACTTTAAAAGCTACTGAAGAGAAGCCGGGCCAATGAAAGTCTTTTCTAACTAAGATTAATTACTGATTTATCATTTGGGAAAGGTGAGCTCTGCATTCAGCAACAGCCCAGCAGAAAGGAGTGAGGAGGCGGAGCAGCTGATTTATGTGCTTGGGAGGTGACTAATTAGAGCTACTCCAAGGAAGATAAGGAGCCACCAAATGGGGATTGTGGAAAACATAATGAAAGGTAGGAACTCAGGCAGCCCAAGAGGGGGAAAAAAATGAAAGGGAGACAGGAGCCTGAGCCAGTCTGCACAAGAGGGCAAGGGAAGAGAAAAGGAAGGGAAGAAAGGCAGAAATAATGTATGGGCTCTGTGTGCTATGGAAAACCACCAGGGGATAGGAAGAAAAAATTCAAGTCCTCAATGGATCAGATAAGGCAGAAGACAATATTCTTTGTTGCTCATTTTTTAACATGTATTTTTTTTTTTTTGCTTTGTTTCCAAAAGGGAAAAAAGGAGCAATGTTCCCTCTGTAACCGTACCATCTGGGTTACCTCAGAAATGTTTGGCTGACGATCTTTCAAGAAGCTGGAGAAACCAGAAAAGAATGAAGCTTGTTATCCCATTTTACAGATTGGGAAACAAGCCCAAAGTGATTTGCTAACCAGATGAGTGTCACTCTGCAAATTCAGGCAGAGTCAATTTAGTTAATAAACAAAATGAAGTAGAAGAGTTTGGATTGGGAGGCAGAGAACCTGAGTTCAGATCTTAGCTCTGTCTTTATTATTTATGTGATTTTCAGCAAGTGATTTGATATCTTCACGTTTCAGTTTACTTAATTGTAAAAAGGAGCCTGAACTCCCCTTCAGATCCATGCTCTGCACCAGGAATACAAATAAATGTGTGTATGCATACATAAAGATTTACATACATATTTTATTATACATATAAATACACACACATACATGCAGAGATAGATATATATATATATATATATATATATATATATATATATATATATATATAAAACAAGACTATGCCTTTGAGAAACTTAAAATCTCAAGAAAAAGAGAGGGAAGGAAGGAGGGAGAGAGACAGAGAATAGTGAGAAATGAAGGATGAAAAAATAACTGATATAAGGAAGAATATGAAAAACAGAAGGGAAAGAGCCAGCAAGGCAAAACATTTTGAGAAATTATAGGAGAGACAAATTATTGCGAGCTAGAAGTAGATCTTGATCTTCCATTTTAAGATTCAGTTTTTCTCCCATAATTTTCCCCATGATGTCTTGTTAAAGTTATCCATCAGACATAACTATAATCAATTTAACTAGATCCACCTTTGAGGATAGAATTATGAACTATTTTCATGAGACCAGGAAGGATTTAAGCATGAATGGACCATATGAGCTGCCCAATATAACTTAGATAAAGTCTGACCCAAAACTAGTTGTCCAGCTGATCAATCATTCATTCATTTGCTATACAAGTACACTCACCTAAGAATTCTAGGGCCTGAAATCTAAATTGAGTTCAGTTCCTGCTGGGAGAAAGAGGTGTCAGTAGGAGAAAATGTCACTGCCAGGTTTTATCTAGTGAGTAGAAATTTCCTCTTTCAAGAATAGTATGCACTGTTTACAGTTTTTAGCACCACAGAAGTTATACAAGTGGTTAATGTCTCCTTATCTGCTAACTCCCACCAATGATAAACCCAGCTATCTTTATTGGGGTGGGAAGTGTGGGTGTTAGAAACAGACCCAATTCTCCTCAAGCATCTGCTTAAAGTATGGCTGTTTTCCTCTCCTTTCCCAAAGGAAGGAAGGAAGGGAGAGCAAGAGAGAAAGAGGAAGGAAGAGAAAAGAGAGAGAAAAGAAAAAGAAAAGAGATGAAAGAAAAAAAAAAGAAATAGAAAAGAGAGGAAAGAAAAAGAAAAGAAAGAGAAAAGAGAGAGGAGAAGGAAGGAAGGAAGAAAGGAAGAAAGGAAGGAAGAAAGGAAGGAAGAAAGGAAGAAAGAAAGGAAGAAAGAAAGAAAGAAAGAAAGAAAGAAAGAAAGAAAGAAAGAAAGAAAAGCAAGCAGCTGGTGCTAGAAGTGAGCAAGGACTTTTTTCTCCCATTTCCCTCTGTCTTTTAATAAATCATTGTAGCAGCTCTGTGACAGGTCTCTGTTATCCTTAAATGCTCAAGCAAACAGCTTTTCTTTGGGACTATTCAAGCTGCTGCCAGGGAAGCAGGACTGCAGGCAGGAAGCCCGTCACTCAGGCTGTTCCCCTCTAATTCAATTAGAAAGGCAAGCATGGAGTCAATATTCATTGCCCAGGACAAGAATTGCCCCCAACACAATGAAATGATAATGAGAACATTCACAAAGGGGACCAGCTTCATAATCAGTTTTTAAAGAGGTGCTGTGGCACAGGACTGTGTAGGAGCCTGGCAAACCCACTGGAGACATATGGGGGAGGGGGTCACACCTTTGGGATTTCCCCTCATCTCTCACCATCTGTAACTGTGCAGAAGGCAGACTGAAACCAAGGGAATCTGGCCCTGGCTTACTCCCCCAGTGTCACTCCATTCAACTTGCCTGGGATCTCCAGGTGAAAGGATACAGGGCTGAACATACATCTTATCCCCCCAGGAATCCCAGTTCCCTGTGTGGATCACTGGTGTACTAACTTCAAAGAACATTCCAAGTGGACTTTTAGATCAAGTGAGCAAACAAGGGTGGCAGATGGGAAAACAGAAAACCCTATAGCTGCCACCATCAAACAAAGAATACTGCTGGATGGTATTGGTGACCCGAAGCATCCAAAATGATGTGATTGAGAGAGTTGAATTTGAAGGGATTGTAGCTAGGTTCAAATCTCAACCAGACTGCTTACTACCTGTATAACATCACGCAAACCATTTAATCCCCAGAGGCCAGAGTTTCTTCACCTATAAAAGTGTTAGATTAGATGACTTTGAATATCCCATCTCTAAATCTATAATCCTGTGATTTAGTCAAAAGTAACCTAAAATGATGAAGATCTTTGTGGTTTCAGGAAAAGAGCATTATACAAAAAAATCTGGGTTTAAGCCTTGGTTCTATCACTTAGTAGCCATATGATTTGGGGGGCAAATCACTTAAATGCTCTATTCTGAACTTTAATTTTCTTATCTGTAAATGGGGATAATATTTACACTACCCTGAGGTTATAAAAAAAAAAGCAAGCACTAGTTAAATTTGAGCTATTATTACCCTGTTTAAAATAATAATCAGCTATTTAATAGCTTATACTTACTCTGGGAGATTTGACTTGCTTTGGATGTTATCAATTAACCCACATGTTGGATTTCAGCCATCAGAGGGTTTTCAACCTTTCTGATGGGAGAAGGATGGTTAGGGGAGAGGAAAAAAGAAAGCCAAGATAAGATGCAGGCCTCAGATTAATTATGACAAAAATGACATTCATAGTAAGCATGTTACTTACTCTAAGATACAGATAATAACACTACAGACATTTGAGAAACAGCTCTTTCCAAAGTCGTTTATTTATTACTTTCTTCCTCCATGGGCAAGCTTTGAGATTCTTATTGCAGAGATGTCTCCATAAGATCATGAGACTCAAGTCATGAGAAAATCTGAACAAAATCTCACCCAAACTCTGTCAGCTCTTATCTGTGTGTCTGGCTGTGTCAGGGTAAGCTCAGACCTGAAAAGCTGAAAAATGTGAATGCTCACAATTGGCTAGTAAATATTACTTAGATTTTTTTTCCCCACAGAAGAACACTAACTAGAAATGTTGATGCCCAGAACAATTCATTTGGGCAGAGGAGGAAATGAAGGTAAGGCAGGGAAAGGAAAGGAGGTACAGAATACAGGTCAGCATAGCCAAGAAGGAATTTACTTGAGATTCAATCTCGTTGGGAAAAGAACTATGCTGTTTAAGGGGTCCCTGCTTAAATTACTTGCTAAACTAATCCTAGATCCAGTTGTTTCATCTTTGCAGAAGCCCAAGTGCTAAATTGTTGTTATTGTATCTTTTGTTCTTGACGATGAATTGGATTTAAGTAAGGAAGGGCTGTACCAAGTCACCAGCCTCACTTTCCCCTCCAGAGCCATCTGAGTCCAGTAACAAGATATAGTCAAGATTATTGGAGATAGTCCTGGATGCAATGGGAAACCCTGGCCAGGTTTCAGGTTGACTGACATCCAATCAGTAATTAAGAATAGGTAAGAAATGAGGCAGAAAATTGTGTCTTTTACCTAGTCAAAAAAAAAAAATTCAATCTGGGGTGAGAAGACCCTCAGGGTTTCTAGCCAAAACAGAAAATAATTACTATTGTTTGGACCTGCTAAATTATAATATCCTAGAAGTAAAACATTAATCACACTAGAGTATTATTGCAAGGATTTCATGGTATCTGTCAGGCTTGAATTAAGAAAGCACTGCCAGACATCCTTACTACTTTCTCATCTTTCACCTTGTATCTTAAAGCATGTCTTGACAATCTCATTGAACAAGTTCCTGGGAAAACAGGAAGTACATGGAGATGATGAATAAAGTTGTCAGATTTTATTTTATATATTTTTTGTTATCCCACTATAGCTATCTATATTACTTTGCCTAACGAGAGGTTCCCAATGAATATTTCTTGAAATAATGAACAAATGAAGGCTAATTCAGATATTTGTTATTGGTTCTTTTCTATGAGGTAGAAATTAGTCAGTGAGGAGAAGCCCACTTATCATTGGAACTAAAGGCAAAGAGAGTCTACGTTTAGCACCAGACTCAGTCACTACCTCCTGAGACTCAGCAGAAGGCCACAGGTCTGATCTCTTTCCAAGCACTACATTTAAAATTACAAAAAGGTGTGCTTTTTTCACTGGAATCCCTTAATAAGAGAAAAATCACGTGTGGAATCTGTCACATTTTAAGGAGCTATTGACAGAAAGAAAATTATATTCAAAAAGCTGAAGCCTAATAGGTCTTTGCATCTCTTCTCTTAAAGCCTTTTAAACCCTAATTAAATGAGAGGACGAGGCAACCACAGGCAAGTACCCAGACCCAGGGCCTCTGCTAACTCAGGCAGAGACAGGTAATTGGACCTATCCTGCATCCTGTGTCCTCTCTGCTTATGCAGTTCCCCACAGATCACACAAGAATGCGTGTTCTGGGCACAGCATTCCTTGGCCACACATGCAGCTGCATAATTTGAGGGTGCAAATTAGATACTGAGACCTTTAAAAAAAAAAAAAAGAAATGTAGCCCTAAGGGGTACATTATTCCATATTGTAGCTACATGGCCATTCAAAATAAACAGATTATGCTCTACTAGGGGCAGTGTTGATTCCCTAGTGAAGGAGGGAGTGGTGGTGATGATGATCATTTAAATCAAGTAAAATGAAACACATCATCATACAGAATAAAGTAATTTGGTATAAAGTAAGTGGTATTACTTTATTGAAATTGGAAAATCTTGGTTCTAATTCTGATAATTCCTAATTTTATAACTCTGGGCAAATCAATTTATTCCTTCTGGGGCTCAGTTTCCTCAAAATGGCATTAAAAATACTTTTGCTATCTAACTTGGAAGGTGTAAGTAAAGTGTTTAATATGCAATGGCAATATGCATTATTATTTCTACATCCTTATCTTTATCATTCTATGCTGAATAGATTCTTTAATCACAGAGTCAGTGGCTATTTTAATAAATTCCTGCTAAAGAGACTAGGCTGTCCCAGAATATTAATAGAATTGACTAGACAAGAGACTTGTTTGTCATGTAAGAATATTTGCATTTTACTTCGTCCCTGATTTGGCCTGAGGCATGTACCAATGGATCTGTACACAGCACTGTGGCCTGGCAGACAGTAAGGAGGCAGTGTTTTCACTCCACCCCCATCCTTCGCCCATGTGCCCTTCCCTTTTGTTTTAATACTTGGTGCAATCTGCCTTGGTTCCAGGCACCCTAAAAAAAAATTACAAACACCTTCTTCCATTGTTCTTAAATTACCTTAAATTCAAGCTCAAATTGCATTATGTCCAAGAGTAGGGAGATGCTCTGCACTGACTTGATCACACTGCCACAAGTGTATTACATTCTGTTTGGGGGTGACACATTTTAGGGAGGATATTGATAAACTGGATGATATCCAAAGGAAGTCAACCAGGATTTTTAAAAAGGCCTCAAAATTGTGCTACAAGAGGATTGGTTAAAGAAATTAAGAACAGTTAGACTGGGGGGGGGGGGGGGGAAGGAGATTTAGCTGGTACATGATAACTGTATTCAAGTGTCTGAAGAGTTGCCACAATTGGAAGAGGTATTGATCGATTTTGTGTGGCCCCAGGGGACAGCCAGGAGTGATGGTTAGAAGTTGTAAAGAGGCACATTTAGTTAGGCTTAATAGCAGGAAAAACTTCTTGAACAATTTAGCAACAGCTGGTTGGCTTTTTTTTTCAGTTTTGGTTGAGATAGATGACCAGGGAGGAACACATCTCTGAATTTTTGTGATTCAGTAGTTATGTATATTTATAAAATAATAGCTAGGAATAAATGAAGAAAAGTATGTATTGAGCGCTGCTAAGTTTCAGGAACAGTGCTAGCTGTTGGGAATAAAAAAGAAAGAACATCTCCCTTCTCTAGGGACTTACATTCTAACAGATAGAGAACATACATATAGTAGGGAGGGGTAACTTGGGAGGGGAGTTCGAGATGGGGTATCAGAGATTGTGAGTAAGGTCATCATGCAGTGGACTATCCTGCCCTTTCCTGTAGCCATGATCCTATTGACTTGGTTGCTATTCCCAAAGTAGGAAGTGATAAGGGTGGGAAGCAGTATACTTAATTAGCAGGACAGACAGCAGGACTAGGTAGTCCCTGGTTTCTTGGTGGATGACTGAATGACATATGGAGCACAGTGTGAAGGGAAGTAGATAGAGTAATTTGGATGAATTTACAATCACTCACTCTTAAGTCAGAACACCTCAATCCTAGGGAGGAATTCCAACACCGAACAGATTAATTCCTATTGGAAATTTCTAATCAAAACAGTTTGTTCTGTGGGCTGCTCTGGTAAAGAATGTCATAATCTAAAATTAGTAGGGGGGTTAGGGCTGGGGAGGGCAGTAGCAGGCAAGGTGCTGCTGTTATAGGTCCTGGTTTCCTGGTAGATGGATTCATTTAAATGTGAAGTATGGATCTGGGGCTGTACTAGAGATACTGTGGGGAAGATAAAAGCAGCTACTCACAGTCTCCCTTAGAAATTTGTGGGGATCCTTATGGGGAAAAGGGCATGAAGAGGTTAGGGCATTTGGACCAACAAAACCTAAAAACCCTTAGACAGTGAAAATCTATAGGAGACTTGGGGAGGCAAATAGAGAATGACTTAGAGGCACATCAACCCCTAGGGACAGGTTTGTGCTTAGAAATAAATCAATCAGAAATTATTTAATCCCTTCTTGGAGTCATCTATAAGTACACTCAGTGGATAGAGAGCTGGACCATAAGATTTGAGTTCAAACTGCTAGCTATGTGACCCTGGACAAGTCACTTAACCTATGTCTGTCATAAACCAGTGGAGAAGAAAATGGCAAACCAATGAGTATCTGCTCAGTCAAATGAGACTAAACTATTAGGAACAAGTACCAAGCACTTGTGCTAAATCCTTAAGGAATTTATAATCTAATTGGATTAGATTGTAAACAAAAATAGGTAATAGAAAATAGATTAGAGAGGCAGAGGATTTATAGATTGAGACTAGGAGAAGAGAAGGAGGAGGTGGGTGTCTTAGGGAGTGACCAGGGGAAAGTGTACATTGATTTGCCCAGGATTGTAGCCATACTTTGTGCTAGAACCAGGACCCCATCAATGCACAGACTTCTAGGCAGAGGGAAATCTGTAGCCACCCTGACCTTGACAGGTTAGGAAATACATTTAAAACTGGGATATTGAGGTGGGTGGGGCAGATGCAAAACAAGAAATGGGCCTCAGGGGCCAGGGTAGGTACAACTAGGCCATCTTTTGCCTCAATCATTATCTAGCCTTTAGCTACTGAATGGGTATTGCCTCAGACAAATTGGAACCTGGAAAAGACTTTAGCTTAAAAAGACCGAGGTTTTTCAACTGCATTTGGAGAAATAGGCAACTGTCCTGTGGACTCTGGAGGAAAGAGTGAGGCTGGTGACTCTGCACAACTCTGGCTCACTTAAATCCAATTGAATTGCAAGTCAAGACATTACCCTCCTGATATTATTGGTCTTCTTCTAGAACAAAGGACAAACAATAACAACAACAAGGTACAGCAGGAAAGGATACTGGAGGAAGGCCAAGAATGGGAATCCCTGACTGTTCTTGCCTCTCTCTTAAATAAACTGAGATCCACAAACTTTTTTTAAAAATATTTCAGTAATTTATTTTACAATAATTGCTTTCTTTTTTGATCTTTTTTGAAATAATTGCATTTCATTTGATGCATTTAAAATGTTAATCTGAGAAGGGGCCCACAGATTGACACAGGAGTCCATAACACAAAAAAAACAAGTTAGAAGCCACATGAGGGTCTTCCTGGCTTTTTCTCTTAAGTCTTCAGCCCTGGGCTCCCCTTGAATAGTGTGAACAAAATTCCAGGAGATCCTAAAGTTAACTAATTTTAATGATTCCATAAGAATAACTGAGGGAATGTGGTGCAGTAAACATTGCTGAAATTTGAGTCCAAATACCTGGATTTGAATTTCAGCTCTGCTACTGTGTGATTTTAGTTAAGTCATCATTTTTCCACATTTCAGCTTCCTTATTTGTGCACTGGGGGTGGATTGGCTGTGAAATCTTTTTTAGCTCAAAATGCATGGCCTTGTGTTTATAATAAGTGCTTCCATGCTGTTCAGATGCTCCTGTCTATAAGTGACATTTATGTTAATTGCATCAAGTCACGGACTACTACAGAGCCTTCTGGATGAGTTCCAACACTACTCAAGAGTTTGCTCCAACCAAAGCTCATGAAAAATGATGATTGTCCAGACTTGGGCAGGCAGTTGGATAAAGATTTACAAAACTTGTTCGCCAGCATACATATCTTGGATAACACCAAAAATGGATATGGATGCTACGTGTTTAGAACTGGATGTGACTTTGGTGAATTGCAAAGTTATTTTAATGGCCCTCAGCTTCTTCCTGAAACAAAGGTCCATATTCTTCAGAGGTTGTATCATGTTATTACTTTCATTACTACTTATTTATGTGGATCTATGATCTTTGCTGCAAGTAATAGAACAATCCAGTCTTCAAAGATTAAAATCAATGATCATTGGAGGGCAATGGAGAAACGGGTGATGAGTGAGCAGAATGGATCATTTGACCAAAGGATTAGTTTAAAAAAAAAAAAAAAAACTAAATAAAATGGAACAGTAAAAATAAGCTAATCATGGGTTAAGATCAGATGACCAATGAACAATCCATGTGCTTCACTGGTATACTCATGATTTCTGCAGAAAGCAAAAAGACCCTCAGCATTCTCATGGTGAATTTATGGAAAGATAGTGAAAAGTCCCATAGGATGGGCAGATATGGGATGTGTTAAAGTCTGTGCTGTTAGAGGGAATACCCCCATTGAGTAATGGGGACTTCTAACATCCTCGTGAGTATTTTAAGAATTCATCTTCTTCCATAATCTAAATACTCACTAGGAAAAGTCTGTTTATGTTCTAAACGTATATAACAAATATTTTCTTTCTAGATAGTCCAAATACAGACTTTTCACTATTCAGCAGAGTCTGAAACAATAAAATTTGATAACTGTCCTCTAGGGGAAAAAAAATGATCTTTAGGAGTAGTGAGGCTACAGATTTGCCTGGAGACGGGGGAATAGATTAGATGACTAGGAGAAATTCTCTTTTATCTCAGATCCAATGGTATTCACATGCCAAGAAAGGATTCATTCACAACTGTATTCAAAACCATGCCTAGTGATTCTCTTGGCAATTATGGCTGTCATAAATAATGATCACTTGTCTACGTTAATTCATTAAAGCATGCAAAGTAGGTGTTCATTTAAAGCTAGATATGTTGGGTTGAATGACATCTCAATCAGAGTTCACTATAATGAGATAAGCATAGAGTAGTTGCATTCATTATAGGAATTATATTCAGCTCTTCCTTGGGTACTGCCTATTTAATCTGGATAGCTTCCCTTCCATTTTACTTTCAACAGGAAAATAATTATTTCATACAATATTTATATTTTACATAGCATGTGGCACAGCACTAAACACATACAAATATCCAACAATGAACATTTCTTAAGCCTTGAAACTTTTATTCAGATGTACAATGTAGAAGACCTAAATACACTGGCACTAAAATGTATATCATTTTCTGACAGTACACGTTTTAAAATTTGTCTTGGCAGGACTGAGCTACTTCATTTCTTTCGATGCTGCCAAAAACTCGTGGAAAACAAAATGCATTAAGCTGGCACACTTCAGCAATGGTTAGAGACACAGCACAAGTGAACATTCTCTTGCTAAAATGGAATACCGGCATAAGGCCTGTTTTATATAGGCAGCAAAGACAGAAGAGAATATTCAAGCTAGAATCCCTGTTATCTTACAGATGAGAAAAACTGAGATGCAGAGAAATTAAAATGAATTGTTTGAGGTGGTACAGCTGGGCGTGGAGAAGATAGTGATAATACTGAGACTAGAACTCATACTCTTTTAGCTCAATCCAGATCTTTGGACTGTATGTTCTAAGATATAACTTGATTATTATTACTAATAGTAAAAATTACCATAAAATGCATAAAAGATATCATCAAAGATATATATTTATATGTATGCACCTATGTATATATATAAAACCAGAAGAGAAAGTGAGCTGAGAATAGCAAAAATGAAGGACAAATCGATGGATGGGAGGCAAGTTAATGGAATAGAAAGCAAATTGCATTCTGAATTCAAGAAGATCCAAGTTTCAAGCCCATTTGTCACACACATTAACTCTAGGGGCCTGGGTAAGTCACAACTTCTTAGTGTCCCTCAAAACTCTCTAAGACTATCATTTGAAGAATGGGTAATGATTTGCAATGGTAGGGGGCATCCATTACTAGGGCTTCCTCTACCAATGAAAGCATGAGTTATAACTGAGGGGAGAGACCATGGACAGATTGCCTGGGGCTATAATGGTAGCTACAAAATACTAAGAGAGCTGAATACACTGCATATTATTGACTCTCAAGAAAAAAAATTTAACAGAAAAACATGAATTACATCAGGAAAAGGAATGGATATTTAAGATTTGACCTATTAAAGGAAATGCCCATGTTAATAAGATCATAGATCCACCTAAATAAGTAGTAATAAAAGTAATAACATGATTATATAATGCTTTAAGATCAAAGAAGCACATTTCTCACAACAATCCTGTGATAGGAATGTGGCTCAGAATGAATGTCATATGCCCCCAAGTCACTGTGGAACACATCCTACCTCCAAAGATTTTTCACAACTCAAAGAATATTAGACTCAGTCTTTGGAACTTTAGAAAATAACTGGTAAAACTCTTTCTATTACAACTCAGAAAGATTAAGCATTTTTCCCCAAGAACCTATGGAGGAAAGAAAAAAAAAAGAGAGAGCCAAAACTCAAAAAAAGATTCTTTTGCTTAAGGAAATGCAATACCAGCTGTCACATGAAAGCAAATCTCAAGCCACTTTTTAAATATCTTCGTATTCCAAGGAGGCAAAAGTCCCAAGTTCTCTCCATGGTTCTAATACTTCAGTGAATGGAGGGAATTAGCTGATGGCTTCAAATCCATTGTGGATGTTAGACTTTAAAGACATAAATAGCTAAGCACATTTATATTTGTAACTAAAAATTCAAAGAAATTTTTCATAATTTCCTTCTAATACCTAGAAATGCATCTATACAAAAGAAAGTAATTAATAAATATTTAAAGATTTTTTTCTAAGAAGCATTTCTGTTACTATTCTCCCAGTCCCAGTCCATCTCCAATATGTACCACTGTGTGGCCAGATAATGCAGCAAGTGTCTTCCAACACAGTCACTCAACATGAGACACACAGTATATACAAACTGGACCCCTTATCAGATTGTTTGGTCTATCTTCTCCATTTTATAAGCATGTTTAAAACTGTAATTACTATTGATGGAGCTATCATCCTATCCTATGACACATGAAACCAAATTAGTAGAGTGGCATTTGTGAGAATCCAAAGCTACTGGTATATCTGTTTTAGGATCCTTTGAAGAGACCGGTTTTTTCCCCATTTTCAAGAAAACTTAAATAGAATCATAGGAGTTTAGAACTGAAAGGGACTTTAATGTATGCTAACTTTGTTGCTCATTAACAAAGCTTCTAAGAGAACTAAAAACATAGAACTTTAGAGTTAGAAGGGATTTTAAAACCCATTAAGTCAAACTTCCTCTTTTGGGAAAGACATTAACAAAGCTGGAACACATCCAAAGGTGAATGACCAGGCTAGGGAGGGGACTATCTTATGAAGTTGGGCAAAAGAAACTAAAGATATTTAGCCTAGAGAAAAAGGGATTTAGGGAGAGCAGATGAGAAAAATGAGACACAGAAAAGTAAAGCAGTTTATCCAAAGTTGTCCATCTAGTTAGTGGCTAAGCCAAGTCTAGGTCTCTCAATCTGAACTTTTTTTTGGTTATGGCACCTCTTGAGAATTGAACTGTGGCAATATCACATCAGTCAGTATTCCATAACAGCTAACAGCCAGATTTCCAAGTTATCTTGTGCAGGCAATCAGACGGCACAATGGAAATCAGGGAGACATGAGTTCAAATCTAGTCTCAGACATTTATTAAATGTGTGACTCTGGGTAAATTCACATTACCTCTCTCTGCCTCAGTTTTCTCATGTAAAAATAATAGTAATATAATAATAAAATAAGAATGATATAATAATAATAGTAGTAGTATCTACCTTCCAGGGTTGTTTTAAGGTTAAAATAAGGTAAAACTTCTAAAGTGCTTTGCAAAAAACTTAAATCCTACAAATTCCAATTGTTATTGTTGCTATTGTTGTTATTACATCTGACATGGACATTTAAAGAAAAAAAATTAGATGTTGTTAAGGATGCAGCCATTGACGAATAATCATTCTTAAGCAAGCAGTGGAACAGAATATGTGTGAGTTCTCAAATCCTTTACCACACTCTCTATATAAGAGACACATACACATAAAACACAGGGGAACAAACCTGGACTCATTGGGAAAGCTATTCACCTAGTCATTTTTCTGTAGTGGACCTAGCTACATGAAGTCTCATCTAACTTTTATCTTCCTCCTTCCAAAATGCTCAGCTCTATCATCACAGTATAAAAGGCCAAATCATCAGCCCAAGAGTCAAATTCTATTTACTCTTTTGAATCTGTTGCACATAAATATTTTCAGAGTGGAGAAGAAGGCTGGTGCCCTTGTTAATACCATTGACAACCACTCCTGGTTCCTCATCCCACAGATAAATTGTCCTGTTTTCCTGATTGCAATAACACATAAGACTCTCATTAACTTTGAAATCATCAAGACCATCCTCTAAAATAGACAGTTAACAAAAGCATATTTTTTTATGATTTAAGCAATCCATTCTTCTTCTAATCTAATAAACAAAGGTATAAATAGTATTGCACCAAGAAGTAAATTACATTCTTATTAAATGAATTGCTTGCCTGCCTTTGACAACAAATGACAAATATATAAATGATCTCCAGGTAAACTGTTAATGAGTAAGAACTTCTCTGATCAGGCAGAAAGATGATGGAATGACTGAAGGCTATGAAGAAGTCTCAAGATGAAGCATTGTTCTGTTTCTTTACCAGTCTTTTTGGGCACCCAAGAGAAGAAGGTAAATAAGAAGAAGATAGGTTTTTAATTTAATGTTTAATTTTAATTCTAATAATAGTAGAATAGATGAATTAAGAACCATTACTCAAAAAATCATAGAATCTCAGAGTTAGAAGAAACTGCCATGCCTAAACAGAAATTCTATTCTCTTCCCTGAAAAGGAATAATCAGGTCTCCACTTAAAGACCTCCAATGATAGGAAAGTCATTTTTTTTTTGAAGCAGCCCATTCTGTTTTAGAATAGCTCAAATTTTTTTTAAAAAATGTTTCTTTTTATAGAACCAGAAATTGTATCTCTGCCTTCTCTGCCCATTTCTCTTAATTCTACATTCTTGTATCAAGCAAAAATATGATTGCCTCTTCTATACAACATCTTTCCAAGTAGTTGACAGGTGGCATGTCTCCCCTAAGCCTTCTCTTCTCCCAGGAAAATATCCCTCCCCGTCCTGTCAGTTGATGTTTATATACCACTATTTCCATTCTCCTTACTACCTTGGGCATTTCTCTCCAGATGGCATTTAGAAGAGGTGAACATAATTCTCTAGCTGTAGTCTGACCAAGGCAAAGTATAGTGGGACTATTATCCTTGGACACTCAGTTCACCTTTTGGGTTGGGGTTTTTTGTTGTTTCGTTTTGATTTTGGTTTAGGTTTTGGTTTTTTGATGGAGGATGGGGAGAGGCTACCATATCACACCATTGATTAAATACATTAAAACCTCTACTCACTTTCATGTGGTGAATAATCTGTTCTTTATAACATGTCCTGAAACTCACTTATTCCCCAATGATGTCTTATTATTAAACTGAGAGAGTGAAGGAAAGGGAGGACAAAATCCTTTAATTGTCCCATAGATCTCCTTGATGTGGCTATTCCTTCCACTTGTGCAGATCATAGCTTGTGTGGGCTTTCTCATGCTATATGATTCTTTATAACACTCTGACATACACCCTCCACAGAGGATGCACCCAATATATTTTAGTCCTTGAGAGCAGTTCTCAAAAGTATGGTGCAAAAATCCTTGGGAATTCTTAAGAGTTTTCAAAGGATACAGGAGATCCAAATAATTTTCAAAATTGATCAATAAACACTTATTAGATGCCTACTGTATACCAGGCACTGTACTAACAACTGAGGATACAAAACAAACAAACAAAAAATCTCTGATCTAAAAGAGCTCACAGTCTAGGAGGGGAGATATCTGAAAAATAGGGTACAAACAAGCTCTATATTAAGCATAAATTGGAAATCACAGAATGAAGGTACTAGAATGAATTTCTAATTCAGCAAATATTAATAGATATAACCCATATAAAGAAAATATTTGGGGAAGGAGATATCCTCAAGAATTTTTAAGAGTTTAAAACAGTTCCTGGGATCTAAAACTTTGAAAACCACTATTATAAAGCTTTTTATATTTTTTATGTTTTACAAAATATATATTTTTATATTTTATGGATATTAGTACAGTATGTCCATTCTCCCTTTTACCACATGATCATCCCATCTCTTTATCCAAGTACATATTTTCTCTATGATGTCCCCTGTGCCAATTCTTAGATCTAGATCAACAAGGGAATATGCTTAGACCGCTCCAGTATCTCTCCATTGCTCTTATGCAATTCATCATATGATTCTTCAGAGATTCCTCTCCCATCCTCTGTGATATAGCCAGGCCAATTTTCTCTCTGTTTCTTACACACAACATTCACATCTCTATTTTTTTTTTTTTTTTTTTTTGCACTAGCCATTCCTTCTGTCTGGAATAATAATAATAGCTAGGATTTATGTATATATTTATATAGCTCTGCAAACTTTAAGGTTTGCAAAGTTCTTTACAAATATAATCTCACTGAATCTTCAAATAACTCTGGGGTGCAGGTGCTACTATATTACCATTTTACAGATGAGGAAACTGAGGCAGACAGCTCTTAAGTGACTTACCTAGGGTCATGCAGCTAATAAGCGTCTCAGGGAAGATTTGAATCCAGGTCTTCCTGATTCCAAATCCAGTACTATATGAACTGTGCCACCTAGATCCCATAAGGCATTCCATTCTCATCCCTACCTCATTTAAACCTTCTCCTTTTTTTTTTTTTTTTTGGTTGTTTTTATTTATTTGTTTTTGACATTTACTTTGATAAGATTTTGCTTTCCATTTTTTCCCTCCTTCCCTCACCCCTTCCCAAGAGGACAATCAACCTGATATAGGTTATGCTTGTCCAATCATTAAATCTTTTCTTTTTGCAAACTTCAATTCAAGCATTACCTTTTATATAAAGCCTCTCCTGACCCACACATACAGACATCCATCTACTAGGATGTCTCCCTATCAAGATACCTTGAATTTTACCACTTTGTATTTTTTTTTTTGTATATTTACTCTCTGCATCTATATAGATATATATTTGATTACTCCATTATAAGGAGAGATTATTTCACTCATTAAATTTGTATTCCCAATGTGCCTTGCATATAGTATATATTTCATAAAGATCTGTTGACTGATTGCTTTTGAGATTCTCAAAAACAAATAACTACCATGAGAATATTTGTGTTGAAAAAGAAAAATGGGTCTTTGCCCCAGAGAACATAACTTGCATTACTAAAACCACTGCATTTTTTCCCAAACGCAGTCCACCCTGCTCTCTTTCTCCTACTTCATTCTTGGTCCAATTCATTTTTTCTTTGAAGTGCCTTTTCAAATAGATGTACTATTGGATTATTCAATGGATTTGGCCATTGCAGGGGTGAAAATACATGGGAAAAAATGAGGTTCAACCTTGACAATCTCAGATACGTGTCTAATTTCACTACATGTCCTGCTGAGTTAATTCTATTCTACCTCTTTCCAGCCCCCATTCCCTCACAACTGGTGCTAGTTTGCTGTCAATGTTACAATATGAGCATGTGAGTCCTTTGATGCTTCCCTGTTCAGTGTCACTGAAGCTGCCCAATCTGAAAGGCCACCAAGGTCAAGACACTATCAGGAGTAAGGTTTCTTAAGTGCCATGTGTGAGACACCATCTGACACTGTTTATAGATAGATTTAGCCTCTTATTGACCATAGGATAGAAGTTAAAAGCATTGCATTGGAAGTTTAAATGTGTTAACCTCTGAAGTGATGTTTGAATTAGGGGTATAAAGGGCTGAAAGTTTTGATCTGATGTTTGGAAAGAAAGAAAAAAGAAAGTGGGTTGCAGATTTTTAGAGAGGAAATCAGAATAGTTCAGTTAAAACTGAGAGTATATTTGGAAATGAATTTCTCAGCCTTGTGGTTGATATGACAACTGGAGCAGTTTTTGAATAGCATAGCTGACAGAACATAGAAATTCACAGAAGATGCCGTCTCTTTTGTATATGTATATAGAAATGCTGGAAAAGGTAATATACACTGGCTTCACTCCCAAACAATTAAAACCTTGCCAACTTCAAGTTGAATGGGGCCCAATTCTATGCGAAAGTTTATACATTTACTGGCAACTTTTTCTTTTCTAGGCTTTAATGGATTAATTACTGAGCATAATTAACACTTGGAACTGGGCATTCTATTTTTTTAAATAAAGGTTTTCAGGTAAAACTATGAAAAACCTAGCAAATAAAAATATCCACTCCTTAGTAACTTTCATGGATATAACAGGCTTATAAACTGCATAATGTATGTGTAAGGTCAGACATTGCTGATTCCATTTCCCAATTGATGGGTTTCTTATCTCTGTATGTGATATAATAGGAAGTAGAAACCATTAAGATTATTAAATGCAAAGAGGAAGCAGTTCTGTGATTAGAGCCAAAGAATTGGGGACCTTGCGCATCAACACACAGGGGAAACTGGTTTATTTGGCATTTTATTACAAGTATTTTCACACACCTACAGAGCCATGATAATTAATGTTCATAATGATGTCCTGGAGGCCCTATAAGATCTTGAAGTGACTTCTGAATCATCAAAGTTTTAATTATGTTCCATGTAATTTGAGTGTTACTGCCTCTTATTAGCCATGTGACCTAATCTTCCGGAGCTCAGTTTCCTCATCTGTAAAATGGAGATAATATACTTGTACTACCTGCCTCACAGGGTTGTTATGAGAAAATTGCCTTGCACATCATAAAGTGCAATGGAAATATAAGCTTTAATCATGATTTTTAGTTTATTGAACTATATTTCTTTGTATTAACCTGGATATTTGATTAGCCAGGACATCCCTCTTATTAACCACTGTAGACAACAGAGTTTATGGAATAAGTGACCAGCCCCTTACTTCATTACCGAAAGTACTGCAAAAACCAATGAAATAATGTTCATAAACATCTTAATGCTTGAAGGTGAAAAGCACAATTTAAATATAAACTATGATGTATAAGCCCAGAGCACTAGAAAGTACTTTTTTGATAATGAGGCATTAAATACAATTTTTTAAAAAAGGATAAAACAACTTAATGAATGAATATAACAAAATCCTTTCTCCAAGGATATACTTCTAGGCCTATACAATATGGACATCCATCTCAAAAGGTCAAATTAACCAGGATACTAAAAACTATAATACATGCTTTGCTTCCACTTCAGCCCTCCTTCAAAGCCTCCTAATGATATGGAAGTGACCATAGATTCTCCAAAGCACAAGCTCTGACAGGTCCTAACCAGCTAGAATGATTTCAACTCCCAGCCCAGTAAAGTATTATTTTGTTTATGGTCCTAGGTCTATGACTACCTGTGTTTGAAGAAACGCATAACCAGAAGGATTCCTTTAACCCCAAGAATGCATGTATCCTTCTAATAATGTATAGAGGGGGTTAAGGTCTATATTGTTGATTAGGGTCCCAACACCAAACTAGCTACAGATCCTTGAAGCATCAAAGTAACTAAAAGTGACCTAAAGATAATTCTCCCATACTTGACTAATTTTGGAGACCATCTGTCATCTAGGTCTTTTGTTTTCTTTATGTCTTATGGTGAATAGCCTAGAAAACTCTTTGCTTTAGTCAAAGTTCCAGCAGCAAAAGCTATATCAAACTAGCTGTTTAGCCATGGTGGATGATTAGGAGAAGGACAAATAGAGGAAGCCTACATGGCTAACAGAAATCCTTTAAAAAAAAAAAATTAAGTGAAACTGAGCATGCAAGAACTTCTGGGTGCGTGAATGTGTATGTGAGCATGTGAAAGTGTGCATGGGAGTGCTTGTGTGCACACACAAATGAAGGGAGGTGTACGTGCACATTGTAGCATGTGGGTTTGGCAACAGCCAGGGACTGGTGAGAAGGACAGGCAGCTTGGTCACCTCTCACGCAGTGGGAAAGTCACTGTGGTCCAGTGGAAAGTGGACTTTTGTTTTACATATCCGTTGGGGATTCCCATGGCTCTATTCTGTTGGCTAGACCAAGGGCAAAGGAAATAAACATTAGAGCCACAGAAAAATCACAATGGATATGAGAAACCACAGGAAAGATTGGGAACCAGGTCAACCTCCCACCCCTATTTCATTTTACTTTCATGTCTATGTTGTACACATATTTCATATTTGAATAATGGTAACCACACAATTTTATAAATGGTCGTATGAGATACAGATTCTAATCTGTTCTATCACTTCAGATCTATATGTGGGCAAACCTTTTTATAGGTCATAGCAACATGCTTGAGGGAAGAGGGAAATTTTTACAATGATGTGACAAGTAAACCTTTCCTTCTAATTGACTAGATTTCTGACTTTAGATTGCTATGATGATGAAAGAAATAACACATGTAAAAACAATGTGGGAAAGTGAAAAGAGAACTGATTTTGAAGTCAGATGTGGATCCAAAATCCTAGTTCTGTTTGATATTAAATAAATCACTTAATCTTTCTGCACTCCAGTTTCCTCATTTGTAAAATGGAACAATACTAAATAATCTCTCAGACCTCTGCCAGCTGTAAATTGATTATCCTATGTGATGGCTGAGCCACTGGTGTAATTTTTGATAGATTATGAAGAACAGGAAAAGGTACCATGGAATTGGAGAAGGCCAAAGGTCCTGAGTACTGAAAAAAAAAAGAGAGAGAGAGAAGAAATCTTAGTCTGCAAACAATAGGACAATGGGTATTACTTTAATTCTTGTCAAAATACCAGAATGTTATTATTAAAGTTATGGTTAGTGATAATCTCTGAAAGGGAAACAGTAATAACTAAAAGCCAGCCAATATGGATTAATCAAAGACAGACCATGCCAAAGTAAATCTTTTTTTGCCAGGGTTATAAACGGGGATATCAGAGGCACTTTATAGACAAATCAATCAATCAACAAGCATTTATTAAACACTTTACAATTCCAGGTTAAATGCTGAGGATTTAAAGAAAAAGCAAAATCATCCCTACCATCAAGGACCTTACATTCTAATGAGAAAGGAAATATATTCAAATAAGCATATACAAGATACCTACACAATAGATACATAAAAGTATACCTCAAAGGGGAAGTTATTAGATATTATATAGGTAATGCTCAACAAAGCAATGGGACAGTCTTTCATGCAATTCTTGTGGAAAAAAAGAGACAAAACTATTTATCATATAGATTTTTAACTGATTTTACAACCAGACCCAACCAGTTTCCACTAATGATTTGATATTATTATCTCCTCTATAAGTTCCTCCTTGGGGGCAGAGATGGTCTTTTCCTTATTTTTGTATCATAGTGCTTAGCACAGTGCCTGGAACATAGTAGGAGCTTAACAAATGCTTATAGACCAACTGGTATCAACTTGGAAAGAAGTACCTAGTGGGGTACACCAGGATCTATCCCAGATTGATCCTACACTGTTTAACATTTTTATCAATGACTTGAATAAAGATATAGACAGCAAATTTTACAGATGACTCAAAGCAAGGACGAATAACTAACACCCTGAATGACAGAATTAGGATTCAAATGATCTCAACAGTCATTGACATCCAGCCAAATCTAAGGAGATGAAATTTAAAAGAGATAAGTGTAAAGTTTTAAACTGGTATTTTAAAAAAAATTAACTTCACAAAATAATAGCAAAAGTAATTTCACATAATATTTTAAGGTTTGCGAAGTACTTCATGGACATTATCTCATTTTGATCCTCATAAAACCTCTGGGTACAGTAAATAAATGAGTACCACAGTAATTATGCCCACTTTATAGATGAGGAAATTAACACTCAATCTGTTAAGTGACTTGCCATGGTCACCCAGCTGGTGAGTTATGGAGGCCATCCTGTATTCACATTGTTTTTGACTTCAGGTTTAGCTCTCATTCCATTTACCCCAAATATTGGGGATGGCAGAGGGGTGAGAGGTGGGTTAGTCAAGTGAATGCTCAATATGATTTAGCAGCTGAAAAAGTGAATGTACGCCTGAAGTGCATTAAGAAAAGCATAGAATGCAGAACCAGAGAAGTGAGAGTGCCAGTTGTCCATATATCTGTATACAGCTCTGGGCACCAAATTTCAAGAACTATTACTGTTCAACTTGTATCTTCACGACCCTATGGACCATAGCATGCCAGGTCCTGTTATCCTCCACTATCCCTTAGGGCAGGGGTCCTCAAACTATAGCCCGCGGGCCAGATGCAGCAGCTGAGGACGATTATCCCCCTCACCCAGGGCTATGAAGTTTCTTTATTTAAAGGCCCACAAAACAAAGTTTCTGTTTTTACTATAGTCCAGCCCTCCAACAGTCTGAGGGACAGTGAACTGGCCCCCTATTTAAAAAGTTTGAGGACCCCTGCCTTAGGGGAACTATCATTGTTCCCATATCATTATCTATCTGTCCCATCCCTTGCCATCCCCTTTTCCTTTTGCCTTCAATATTTCCCAGTATCAGTCTTTTCTAATAAGTACCATCTTCTCATTATGTGGACAAAATATTTAAGCTTCAACTGCAGTGTCTGTCCTTCCCATGGATAATCTGAATTATTTAAGTATTGAGTGGTTGAGCTTCTTGATATTCAAAGGACTCTCAAAAGTCTTCTCCAGCACCACATTTCAAAAGTGTTGATTCTCACAGTACTTAGCTTCTTTATAATCCAACTCTAAAAGCCATGTGTTGTTACTGGAAAAAACATAGTTTTGGCTATTCGGACCTTTGTCAGCAAAGTGATGTCTGCTTTTTAGTATGCTGTCTAGCTGAAGCTAGATTTAAACTCGGGCCTTCCTGAAATGGAGTCACAAAGAGTTGGATATGACTGAAACAATAAGTTATTTTGCTTAAAGAAGAGACATAGAGGAGAACGTGATAATTTTTATTAAGTGTAGGAAAGAAATTAAAAGTTCTTCTGTTAGGCCTAGAGGATAGAAATAGGAGTAATAAATGTGAGTTTCAGAATAGCAGTTTTCAATTTGAAGCTAAAGGGAAAAATTCCCAAGTATTAAAACTATTCAAAAGAGGAAGATATGCCCTTGGAAAGTAGTAGATAGAAGATCTCACTGGAATTCTTTTAGTTAAGTGGGATGATCTTTTATTTACCAGGAATACCATAAAGAATATACTTTGTAAGTATGTATGGATTGGTCTATAAGGCCAACTATATGTTTAGACTGAAGTTCATTTCCAACACTAAAATTCCATGATCTGTGGCCCTTATCACTCACAATATCCCCTTGAGAGAATTATTATTATACTATTATATTAATAATTAATTAAATAGGAATCCAGGCTTTTCTCATTTCTGTTTAGAAATTACTAGGTTTCTGAAGGGCATGACTAATTTAAGAGATTACTTCAAATTCTCAAGGAACATGCTCTTCCATTCTAGGAGGTCTCTGAAGACTTTTAGCCTGCCTCTTCATTAAATGTTCACCAATCAAGGTTGATTTTTTACTTGTCAGAGGAATTCCCTTTCAAAGAGTTATTAATGCTTTTAGGGTCTCCATTGGAGGTCTTTGATTACCAAGAAAAACCACAGACCATCAATTTGATTGCCAGCTAGCCTAATTAATAAATTGATTATTAATTACACAGAAATTATCTCTCAGGATTTTTCCATTCATTTCACCCTTCTCTTTACCATTATTATAATTACTTTTGTTTGATATTTTAAAGAAGTCTTGGAGAGTAGTTGAAACCCATAGAAAAGTGAACATAAGCTCCAAACCTTGTCACTGATATTTAAGTCCCTACCCAAACAACACCATGTTATTTTTCTGACTTTATTTCTCATCACTCCTCTTCATCCATTCTGTGTTATAATCAAATTAGATTACTAGATGTTTCCTGAACTTGAAATACTGCTTTCCACCCCTTTGCATTTGGAAATGTGGACATTCCCATATCCAAATGCATTACAGATTCTTTTCCTCTTTTCAGAAATTATATTCTTTCTTAAATGTCTCCCTTGATCCCCTCCAAATATATTTCTTCTTGGCCTCCATCACTCATTATTTTCCATTATACTTCTTTGAGTAAATATTCTTTTTACCAAGACACTGTAAGACTCCAGAAAGACCAGAATCAAATCATATATTATCTTTGTAAACCCTGCAGTTAGTAAAGTACATTACATACTTCTGGTAGGGGGGAGGAAGAGGTGAGAAGTCTGAAGCTGTGATTTTTTTTTCTGTATAGGGAAATTTTGCTATGGAGATTACTTAAAGGAAAGCAGATCACTAACTTCTCTACAATTTGTGCTCTTAAGAGGTACCTGAGGCTTTGAGATAATAAGTGATTCAATAGTTATTGTGAGTAAGAAGTAGGACTGGAACTCAGGTCTTTTTAAGTCCAAGGACAGTCTACTATGTCCTACTGAGTTACATAAAATAATCATTTAATGAATGTTTGCTACATTGAATTGAATTGGAGCATTTATGGGCAGCCTTTCCAGAATCATTGTATAAATTTTGTACATACCTATATTTTAAGATAATTTCTTAGTCTAGCATTTAACTAAATCATTCTGCTACAACTCGAACATCTTTCTTTGAAGATTATTCTTATATTCCTTGATATTTAGGTACTCTATTATGGGGAATACTTTATGGTTGGCTAGATTCTTCTAGCATATAAAATTGCCTTTTAGTCTTTGTACTTTATAAACATGTAATGAATATTCATTGAATTAATATAATCAATAAATGAGTAGATTAGATTAGATGATAAGGCTTTGTTGCTATTCAGTCATTTTCAGTCATGTCCAATTCTTCATGACCACATTATGGGTTTTCTGGGCAAAGATATTGGAATGGTTTGCCATTTCCTTCTTCAGGTCATTTTCTAGATGAGGAAACTGAGACAAATAGGGTTAAGTAATGTACTCAGGGTCACATGACTAATAATTATCTGAGGTCAGATTTAAAGTCACAAAAATGAGTCTTCCTGATGCCAGGTCTGGCACTTCATCCACTGTACCACTTGGCTATCCTGAGAAATCCTTTTTCAGATATATTATGGTAAAGATCTCTTCTATATAAGAGTTAGAATAGATGACTGCTAAGGCCCTTCAGTAAGTCTGTGATACCTAAATTCCCTTAGATTAATTTGATTCTATACCTAATTCTCTGATGTAATAGGCACCCAAAATAAGTGTTGGGCACTGAGGAATTAAAAGTAAAAAGAATGGTCTCTGAATTTAAGAGGTTTACAATTTATTGAGAAAAGAAACTATAAACATATAGTAAAGTGTTTTATGAGTGTCATGTGTTATATAATAGATACTATTCAAGGTGAAAGGAAGAAATGAATGAGTGAATGATGAAATTAAATAGCATGGTATGGTAAAACAGCATAGTGACCCTGGACTCAGAAAAATATGGATTAGAAACCCCTATCTCATACTTAGCCTGAAGAAGTCACTTAACTTCACAAATGGGAATAATAATGGTATTTAGCTCCCAGATTTGGGGGGCCACTTGAGATTAGGTAGGTGAAATACTTTGCAAATCCTAGCATTAAGCATTAAATTTTAATATAAATCTTCATCTATTTATTTATATTTATAATATTTATTATATATATTTATAACATTATTGTTGTCATTATTAATTATTCCTGGCAGAATAGTAGATGTCTAATGAGTGGTTTAGATTATACAAGTACCATCTTAGTTGAGTGGAGAAAATTAATGAATTCTTGAAGCAGAAGGAATGATAATTCTTTCAAGTAATTAGGGAGGTAAGAGGCAAAGTATTTCAGTCAAATCTTTCCAGTTAATAACTTCCTGGTAGAAATTAGCTCTTTAATGTCATTGGAATAGCCATACTTACCATACCATATTCAATACATACATACCATACCAATTCAATGCTGAGAGTTTGGTTGTTTGTTTTGGTTTGGGTTTTTTTTTTCCCCATTTATCTAATCTATTCTTTCCCAATGCAAATATAAAGCCATTTCTTCTTGTTTGGTCTGGAGTATCAACGACAAGTAGAGGATCACTATCTTCTGAAAGTTATCTTCAAGTTATTTGGTCCTCTTCTGAAACTCCCTTAATACTTACCTCACAGCTTTTATTTTCCCCACCCTTTTATCATCACTCTTGTGCATCTCTGATCCCTATCTCATAAGAGTCACCAAACATTCCAAAAGCTCCAATTCCCAGATTCCACAGAAGAGGGCAAGGATGCTTCCCTTCACCCCACTTAAAAAGATTTTAGGCCAATAGAAAGAAAATAATGACTTCGAAAGAGAGATTGTGGGAGTTTTTTTTTCCCCTTAAACATTTTAGAAACTTTATTTAACTGACAGTTTAGAAGCCAAGTAAGACTATAATGAGCAACACAGTTTGGCTAAATTCTTCTCTCTTAATTCATCTTCAAAAGTATCCTTTTTCATTTGTTGATTTTGGGAATCAAGTGTGACTTGGTCTGGACAATCTCTGAGAAGATTCAGTTGAATTTGCATGAAAGGTCCCTTCCTGGGAAGCAAAAACAAAACCACAACTACCTAGGTATTTTATCTGCCCTCTATTTTACCCCCACCAGTTATAATGAAAGATGGTGTTAATATTGTGATAAGATTCAATCAGATTAAAACAGTTTAAACCAGCTCTTAGGAGTTTCAACTAATTACAACCCCCAGATCTGCTCATTAGTTCTTTTGTCCTATATATATTGGGGAAGCCTGGGGACATATTTGAGATACCACAACAATTAGGATTATATTTATTTCTTACTAAAGTTCTACTCAGATTCTTCAACTGATATATAAAATTCTACTTGAAATAGGTATATTCACGTAAGCTAACAGATCTTTTTTGCATATTCACTGTTTTTCCTATTAGTTTTGGTCTTTTACTGATAATCTCTAATGATCCATGAACTCAAGGCTGGTCTCACTGGTATGTTTATGAATTACATGACTTTCTGATACGTTTAGGAATTACAGCTTGCCACAAGGTATTTAGAAAAAATACATATCTACCTTTCACCTGCTTCATTTTTCCAAGCAAACATTAGAAAGCAAGATACAAATTTTTATTACAAGTGAATAGTATTTCCCAATAGAAATAAAAAAAACAAGAACAAGACTACCTTATTATTAGTTCAGTGACCTTCTACAGAAATATATAAACATGTTAGCACATTTTATAGGTGAATATCAATAATATACAGAAAACAAAGTACAAAGAAACTTGAGAGGGAGAGAAGTGTCTCATACTTTACATATTCTAGTCTGTAAGGAAAAATAAAGAATGTCTAAGTGGTAACCAGAAATCTTCATATTCAAGCAGTGATTTTAAGAGTAGTATTAAAACATTTTAGGGAAAGGTTAAAAATTCACATCTATGGTCAATAAAAGCTGCTTAAATCTGCATGATAAGGAAAAAAGTGACAAAAGATTCTCCACTTTTAAAACTGTGTTTGCTCATTATGCATGATTTCCTCTGTACATAAGTAAATGTTTGTAAAATGTTTCCTCTTCATATTTTGGAATGAACAAAAGAAATGAGGAAAATATTCAAACCACAAGAAGCTGATTCTGCTATTCACATATCATTTCCCTTATTGCCACAAATACATATATATTTATATTAAGGAAATGATTTTTTAAAATTCTATTTCCCATTAATCCCAACATATACTACAGGTAGTTCATTATTCTGTTTTATAAGGAATAGCAAAGCTTTTATCCATGTTAGCCACCTATTTGTGTGAACAAGCAATTCTATCCATAGGAGTCAAAGAAAGGGACTCTTCCAATTATTCACTATCCAAAATGAGATGTTCCACAAACTGGAAGGGGAAGGTCTTTATGACCAAAGCAGAACTAGAGATCATTACTGATCACAAAATAGAAAATTTCGATTATACCAAACTGAAAAGTTTTTGTACAAACAAAACTAATGCAGACAAGATTAGAAGGGAAGCAATAAACTGGGAAAATATTTTTACAGTCAAAGGTTCTGATAAAGGCCTCATTTCCAAAATATATAGAGAATTAACTCTAATTTATAAAAAATCAAGCCATTCTCCAATTGAAAAATGGTCAAAGGATATGAACAGACAATTCTCAGATGAAGAAATTGAAACTATTTCTAGTCATATGAAAAGATGCTCCAAGTCATTAATTAATCAGAGAAATGCAAATTAAGACAACTCTAAGATACCACTACACACCTGTCAGATTGGCTAAGATGACAGGAAAAAATAATGATGATTGTTGGAGGGGATGCGGGAAAACTGGGACATTGATGCATTGTTGGTGGAGTTGTGAACGAATCCAACCATTTTGGAGAGTAGTTTGGAACTATGCTCAAAAAGTTATCAAACTGTGCATACCCTTTGATCCAGCAGTGTTACTACTGGGATTATATCCCAAAGAGATTATAAAGAAGGGAAAGGGACCTGTATGTGCACGAATGTTTGTGGCAGCCCTTTTTGTAGTGGCTAGAAACTGGAAACTGAATGGATGTCCATCAGTTGGAGAATGGCTGAATAAATTGTGGTATATGAAAATTATGGAATATTACTGTTCTGTAAGAAATGACCAACAGGATGATTTCAGAAAGGCCTGGAGAGACTTACACGAACTGATGCTGAGTGAAATGAGCAGGACCAGGAGATCATTATATACTTCAACAACAATACTATATGATGACCAGTTCTGATGGACCAGGCCATCCTCAGCAACAAGATCAACCAAATCATTTCTAATGGAGCAGTAATGAACTGAACTAGCTATACCCAGAAAAAGAACTCTGGGAGATGACTAAAAACCATTACATTGAATTCCCAATCCCTATATTTATGCACACCTGCATTTTTGATTTCCTTCACAAGCTAATTGTACAATATTTCAGAGTCTGATTCTTTTTCTACAGCAAAATAACGTTTTGGTCATGTATACTTATTGTGTATCTAATTTATATTTTAATATATTTAACATCTACTGGTCATCCTGCCATCTAGGGGAGGGGGTGGGGGGGGGGTAAGAGGTGAAAAATTGGAACAAGAGGTTTGGCAATTGTTAATGCTGTAAAGTTACCCGTGTATATATCCTGTAAATAAAAGGCTATTAAAAAAAAAAAAAAAAAAAAAAGAGATGTTCCACAAACACAAACTGATACTGAAAGTATACAAATTTATAATCAGTGCCTCTTTTTGAAATGTTTCAGAATCTTTTATCCTAACAACAATACAGGTAAAACGATATGGAGTATATACTCTCCTTTCCTACATATAGCAATTATCTGGGAAAACAATCCCCCAGCATTTTCACTGCCACATGGTGAAGGAAAGAACAAGTATAGGTAGCTAAAGGTCATCAAAAATCTTGTTATTTATAACCCACAAAACAGTTGTGAATAAACACTCTCTTTCTAAAGAAAACCATATTTTCTCCCTGTTTTGTTCATACCTTACTACAATAGAAAGTAGATTTTCTTGGTATAATGGCTTTGCCAATGAAAAGTGATATTTTTTATTTAATGTGATAAGACCTTATATTTACATAATCTCATTCTTCTAAATAGTTTAAAGTAGTCTGACAAAGTTAGCTATATATGTCTATCTTCATAGAATCCCTGGGAATTGGATTAGGATCAATTATGATTATATTCATAGTATAGGGAAACAAAATCAAAGCTTAAATGGTTTATTTAGTAATTTCTTGAATCACTTGAATCATGTCCAACTCTTTGTGATCCCATCTGGGGTTTTCTTGGAAGGGTTACTGAAATGGTTTGTCATTTCCTTCTTCTTTTCAATTCAATTAATTTTCCAGATGAAAAAACTGAGACAAATAGGATTAAGTGACTTGCCCAGGGACATACTAGTACAGCTCTAGTAAGTGTTTAAGATAATATTTGAACTTAGGAAGATGAGTCTTCCTGATTCCAAATCCAGTGCTCTATCCACTATATCACCTGACTTCCCTTTATTAATATTAAATCAATGTTTAGACCAAGACTCTTTATCCCAAATTAGGTGACTTTCCCCTTCACTCCAAGGATACCAAGGGATATGATTACTACTTCCTTCATTTACCTGGAATTGCTATAAGATTGGAAGGGTAGCTTCTTTAGCCAGAGAGGAAACATCTTAGAATCACCCTGTGTTTAAGATAAAATTTGATCCAATGGACACCTTTGTAATAGCCAACATTCACATTCCTAGCCTCTAACTAATCTATCTAATAAAAGAATTATATTTCTAAACCCAAGATCCATGATCCATTATCCATTACAGCTGTAGATATGAAACTGGAGTTTAGCTAAGTGAGTAGGGCTGGGGGAGAGATATCAGAGAATTAGTGGAGTTATTACCCCTACCTCCAGGAAAGAATTCTGGAGTTCACATTCAGATAGAAGAGATTTCATCAGGAAGGCCATATTCAGTTCTTCCTCTGCCTGAGAACACCTAGAGAACAATGACTCCACTATAAATTCCTAGATGAAGCAAGAAAGTAAGTCCCAATGGATTCAGTTCTGATCTTTACCCTATCTCTTCCTTCGTGTGTGATCTTGGACACATATAGCTACCTCACACTTTGGGGTCTCTGTGTATTCTTGAAAATTATGGTCAAACACATAAGTACATTAGGATTGGATGGTAAAGATACAGTTCCATTTTTTACAGCACAGTTGAGAGAATTAGATGAAAGAGAGCGTGGGCGTGAAATATGTCAGATGATGGAAAAATTCATAATCTCATCAGTGTAAAAAGGGTGTGTTCCTGCCTATGGTGCAGAAATCTCTCTTTCTAAAATCTTTTAGGATTTGGCTCAACCCATGCATCCTTTCTGAATCAAATTCATCCTTTCTATAAACAAAAGAGGGGATTAGAGGCCTTTAATTGATTTTAGGGAGGAAATGGTAATATGATCAGTCTGGGCAGGAACTGTCATGTGTCTTGGGAAAGGAAAGGGAGTATATGCTGTTTCACATGTAGTTACAAGTGAAGTCAAGAAAGAGGAGTATTCTCAAACCACTTGAGTTGGACATGAGCCCTGAGTGTACTACGACCATTTTGGTTTTGATTTTAGCAACACTATTCCATAAATGGCCACCCATGTGGAATAGGGAAGATGACCTTTTCCTACGTACCCTCTCTTTTTTGTTTCAGAACCCGTGCTTCCAGCTAAATTAAACTGTCATAGATACAATTACCTACACTATGATTGCATACCTACAAACCACAGGCCTTCTAAGAAGGCTGAGGTAAACAGATGGAGTATGGGAGTAATTACTACATTGAGCTCTTCCTTTTGCAATGGGGCAACTACTCCTCTTGCTTTGATGTGGCCCCATTTGCTAGGCAACTGCTCCTGTGGTCATTCCTTAGCTGTGTGGTAGAAAAATTGATCTCAAGAGGTGGTCAAGTAAAGAAAGGTCTATTTATACTTCCCTTCCCCCTGAATATTCCTTAACACCAATATGAAGGTAAATAGGTGAGAAATAGCAAAGTGGCTATTATCTTTTCATTGTCTCATGTTCAAAGGGTATCTAGGTCATTAGAGTATTAAACACACACACACACAAACACACACACACACACATACACACAATGTTATTAGACTGGCCAATGCTAAAATTGCAAAAATTGAACAGGTAGAAGAAATAGAAAGATGGCTGTAAAAGGTCATGCTGAAAATTCACTTATCTTGATCTGCTAAAATAAACATATAACTGGGAACGTTGGAATCGTGGGAACATCACCTGGTGTTTGGGAATTTCAGTTCAAGAAATCCTATTACAGCATGTGGACATCCAAGTGAATAAATGGTTTAGGAGGTGGGGCAGGTACCTTGAAGGGAAAAACTTGATTTTATGAGGCCCAATTTTCTCACTGAGTACCTCATCAACTGCTAGGGAGCTCCTTTGATGTCCTGGAGAATGGGATTGGAGTTCTATTGCTGACAAGATATCAGGGTCCTTATCACAGATGGAGGGTTGCTTTCATTATTAGCGGTCAGGCTTTCATAATACCTTTAGATTAGATATTATTACTTATTCCTTCACCTGAAGTCCAACTTTATCGTTAAAGCCAAGAATTTGTAAAAACCACCTGCCTGTTACTGCTCTCCACTTCCTGTAAAAGAACATTGCCTTATGTCAACGTCAACTTGGATGGCACCAGACTTGGGTTCCTAAACAAAGTTCCCCTTTTCACACATAACATCCAAGACCCTACCATAGGTCATATCTAAGAAACATCTAGGGTCACATCATAGAAATATCTAAGTTATAATGGAATTCTACTTTATCCATGGAAGCAGATTAGGCCTGTATGTATCAGGCACAAGACTGTGTTTCTACTCAAATTGACTCTCTACAGTAGCTGCCAATCCTAATATATAATACTATAGTGAAGTCAACCAACTAATGATATCATTTAAATTATTCTAGTTCTCTAAACAGATAACTGGATTCAATTCAATAAACTAAGAACAAAATTTTAAAGCTACAATGATTAAAGAAGACATCCTTATTCTAATATTAATAAAATTTAAAAATATTTATTAATCATGTACTAGGTATAGATACTATATAAATTCTGGGGATGCAAACATGAATTTAAAAATATACTCTATCCTCAAACTTATAGTGTGACATAGTAGGCATATATTATTATTTTTTTTTAATTTAATAGCCTTTTATTTACAGGACATATGCATGGGTAACTTTACAGCATTAACAATTGCCAAACCTCTTGTTCCAATTTTTCACCTCTTACCCCCCCTCCCCCTCCCCTAGATGGCAGGATGACCAGTAGATGTTAAATATATTAAAATATAAATTAGATACACAATAAGTATACATGACCAAAACGTTATTTTGCTGTACAAAAAGAATCAGACTCTGAAATATTGTACAATTAGCTTGTGAAGGAAATCAAAAATGCAGGTGGGCATAAATATAGGGATTGGGAATTCAATGTAATGGTTTTTAGTCATCTCCCAGAGTTCTTTTTCTGGGCATAGCTGGTTCAGTTCATTACTGCTCCATTGGAAATGATTTGGTTGATCTCGTTGCTGAGGATGGCCTGGTCCATCAGAACTGGTCATCATATAGTATTGTTGGAAGTATATAATGATCTCCTGGTCCTGCTCATTTCACTCAGCATCAGTTCGTGTAAGTCTCTCCAGGCCTTTCTGAAATCATCCTGTTGGTCATTTCTTACAGAACAGTAATATTCCATAATATTCATATATCACAATTTATTCAGCCATTCTTCAACTGATGGACATCCATTCAGTTTCCAGTTTTTAGCTACTACAAAAAGGGCTGCCACAAACATTCGTGCACATACAGGTCCCTTTCCCTTCTTTATAATCTCTTTGGGATATAAGCCCAGTAGTAACACTGCTGGATCAAAGGGTATGCACAGTTTGATAACTTTTTGAGCATAGTTCCAAAAGTAGGCATATATTATAATAGAAAGATAAATTCCAATCCTGTCACTGATAGTTATTAGCTGTGTCAACAAGATCTGAGTTGCTTTTTTCTCATCTGTAAAATGGGTATAAAAATGATCATACTTCCTACTACACAGAATTGTTGTAAGGATCAAGTGAGGCAAACTCTTTGTAACCTTAAAGTGCTATATAAATTCAACTATTATGATTAAAAAAATATAGTATTCAAATTCAATAAATATGCATTAAAGCATCAACTTTATGCAGGACATTGATGCTATATATGACCAGATCTTTATCTTCATGAAGCATATAGTCTAGTAGGAAGATACAGCACACCCATGACTAATTATAATACAAATACATATAAAATATTGTATAAGTAAATAAGCCAGGTGCAAGCAATAGGGTGCTGATAAATATTTAACAATTGGTTCTCTGGAAAAAATATAGTCAGAACATACTTTTAAGTTTAATTGGCATTATTAATATTTTCGCCATCACTTTCCAAAGACTGGACAATCAACAAAATAATAAATAAAGCCCAGATCTGTAGCATTTGCTGATTTTCACACTGAAAAATTTCAGTGTGAACTAAATCAGCTCTCAAGAGCCAACTTGAGCTGGCTCTAGCACACCCCTGAAATGAGTCCAGAAAGGTCTTCAAGGAGAAGATATGGTGTAAATACTATCTTGAGATCCCAATTCAGGAGTCAAATATAATTTCTAAGGAAATGAGTGATCCAACTCAGAACAGAGCATTAAGACAATTATGTGGTTAGCAGATTGAAGGATGGATTGGAGAGAAGATAAACTGTATTAAGAAAGGTCAGTTAGAAAATAATTATATTACTACAGGTAAGAGCCAAGGGGAAAAAAAGGAAAGAAAGAAAAAGAATAATGCAGGGACAGAACCAGCAGGACTTAACAATTAATGTGGGGTAAGAGAAGAACAAAAGGCTACTTTGTTTCAAGTCTGAGTGAATGATGGGGATGATAGTGACTGAAAAAAGTTAAGGGAAGAGGAAGTTTTAGGGGAAAGACAATGAATTCAGTTTTTAGCATGTTGAATTTGAAGCATTAGTAAATATGCATGTGAAGATAAACAGGAGGAACTTCCAAGATTACATGTTTGAGAGAAATACACACACACATATACAAATATATACATCCACATAAGATCAGCAGGTAAAACATGAGGGTAGAAAAGAAAAGTAAAGAAAAAATAAAAGGAAAGGAAAGGAAAGGAAAAAGGAAAGGAAAAAGGAAAGGAGAGGAGAGGAGAGGAGAGGAGAGGAGAGGAGAGGAGAGGAGAGGAGAGGAGAGGAGAGGAAACAGGAGTGAAAAGAAAAGAAAAGCAGATCAAGGCCATCTCCTTGAGAAATATTCTCATTTAAAGAAGAAAAGTGAGAAGGAAGTACCATTGAAGAAGACACAAAAGTTAAGAGAAAAACTGAAACAGCAGTATCATGACCAGGAAAAAGTAATAGTGGCATCCCATAAAACAAAGGAAAAAAAATGTCCTCATCTTGTTTGATTCTCTTCATTTCTACAGTGATGGTGGCAAAACAGAAAATAGGAGGAGGAACCGTCAAAACACACAGATTTTAAATAGTTTAGAAATATTAACTTAGCTGTTAATACTCTAAATGTAAGATCCATGCCCAAACATCAATTGGGGTAGAAATTATCAGAACAACTGGATTTTACATCATTGATGACATACTCACTTAAATGAAATGAGAATAGTAATATAAATTGCTGCTAAATTTAAGGCTATCTCACTAGTTTTTTCTTAGAGTATGAAAGGAATTGGTTTTGTGATTTGTCTAAAGACATCAAAAGTCATTTCAGGAAGACTTTTGATAGTCACTCCATTTTTCAGTGCTCATGATAAGCATTTCAAGAAGCCCCCACATCTCTTTCAGGGAAAGGAAAAAAACACAATAAAACTGACCTACAAAGAACACAATAAGTCCTACGAGGTACATTTTAATATCATTTAGAGTTGGAACAGATCTCAGAATTCATTTAGTCCATCCCTTCATTTCACTGAGAAGGAGAGTAAGACCCAAGGTAACTCAGAGAGCAAAATCCAGGTTCAAACTCAAGTTTTCTCATGGTGCCATGCCATCTCTTTTTTTCTCCATTAATAACAATGGAACTAATACACTTAGACCATATAATCACCATTGCTGACACGTTACATGAATAAATAGGAGTGGGACAAAAGAGAAAAGTATGGCAACTCTACAGAAAGATTGAAAGATCTCAACAAATATTTTCAAAGAATCTGAAGGAAAGGAAGATTCCAAAGACTTTGAAAAAATCTAAAACCTTATCAATATCCCCAAATGATTGAATGAAAAAAAAGGTTTGTCAAGTACCAAATGATGTCTCTTTACTACTAAATACAATAACCTATTCTCCATTCTCACCCTTCTTGACTCATTAGATCTTGCTAGGTTTTTGTGATACTGGCTGTTATAGTTCTCTTTCTATCTTCTGGACCTATACTTTTGTCTCCTTTGCCAGGTTATTATATGCATTCCACCATCTACGTGGGATGAAGTGAACTCTGTCCCTTCTTTCTTGACAGTCTCTAATTGGTCATTTCATCATCTCCCATGGATTCAACTATCATCACTGTACAGATAGTTCTTAAATCTACTTGTCCAATTCTTTCCTAAGTTGCACTTCCATATCTGTAACTGTTCACTTCACATCTCTATCTGTATGTCTCACATGCATCTGAACATATTCAAAGCAGAGCTCATTATCCTTCCTCCAAAAACAATATCTCCTCCTATTTCTGCAAGAGCAGCAACTATTCTCCTTGTCACCTAGATTTGAAACCTAGAAATCATCTCTGAATTCTTCAATCTTACATTTAACCAATCAGTTTCCAAGCCTCACACATTCCACCCCAACATCTCTTGGGTATTTCCTTTTTTGTATACTCATACAACAACCATCCTAGTTCAGATCCTTATCGTCTCTCATCTAGACTATTCCTTATAAATCTCCTTGCATCCAGCCTCTCCAATCCATCCTCCATAGGATGGATTATAGATTTAAAAATGAAAAACCACCTGTTTGAAGTTCTCAATTTACAGTTGAGGAAACCAAAGCTCAGAAAGATTGACTTGCTCACTTTTCTAACTGGTACAGTGAATAGAGTGCTAGGCTTATAGTCAGGAAAAAAATTATTTCAAATCCAGCTTCAGAAATATAATCAATGTGTAATACTGAGCAAGTCACAAACTCTGTCTGCTTCAGTTTTCTCAACTATAAAATGAGGATCATAACAACACCTACTTCTCAAGGTTGTTATGAGAATCAAATGAGACACATCTATGAAGGACTTAGCACAGTGCCTGGCATACAGGAGGTGCTGAATTAATGCTTATTCCTTTCCTCAATATCAAAAGGCTAGCAAGGATCAAGGTTAAGATGGAAACCAAGGCATTTTGCTAACTGCATCAAATATCAGAACATTGCAGAGTCTCCCAAATGGAATCCATAATCATTCAAAAGATTTCACAATTAACTATCCATACAGGAAAAATCAAGTGGATGATTTTCCCAATTAAGATATATCATTAAATTAGTTAGAGAAAAATCTCCTTCATCTCCAGCATATTAAAGGAATGCTCTATTAAAGATTTCCAGAAGGACATGGACAAAAGTTTCTCAGATTGAGAAGGCATAAGTAAGATATGAATGCTATATCATTACATAGGGGATCTATATCAGTGATATTATTAGTCTGTTGCAATATTAGCATATTCTTTATCAGTCAGTGGGTGAGTATAATTTTATGTGCATTAAATTTAAATATAAACCATATGATGAAAGAGAGGGGGTTGGAAGTGACTTCAGGAGAAAATAGAACATTTGAAATTCTATCATGAGGTGCTTGCTACAGAGTCAACTAGGGAAGAAGAATAGGATTTGCATGAACCAGTGTAGACACACCTGAGCTTGAATATCAGGAGAATAAAGATGTGGATAATATCACTTTAGCAAACAAATAAAATAATAGGATAAAATACCATCATCAACATAAATCAAGTCTTCTAATCCAGTTGCTATCAAAAGAATGTCATTCTTCTTTCTGATGTTAGCAATTAGAAAACTTGGACCCCTAAAGCTTAAAGTGATTTGCACAGTATCACAAAACTATACAAATTAAGAATTAGAACCAAAAGCTTTATCTTTTAAACTATATCTATCTCTTAATTGATCAGTTTTTGCAGCTTTGATCACAATGTTTACTTTCCAGTGTTGCCTTTGGTATTCCTTAAATCACATTTATAGTTAACTATAATTCCAATAGTATATTCTAAAAACAATTTTTAGTTGAGAGATGCATATAAGAAGTGAACACTGGCATTTATATTGTCTTTCCTCTGAGAATTGAGAATCACTTTATAGGCATGATTTCATTCATGCTTATGACAATCTGTGACACATCTAAAAACTGCTCTCTTCTATCTCTGCCTCATTTCCACAGCAAATAGAAAAGTAAATGCGCTGTGCAAACTCAAATCAAGGTGTTCCACTATTTCACTTACTGAAGAAGACTATCACCTTTTCTAGAAAATATACCACCAGAGACTGATGGAAAGTCAGGCAGCTTCTATCAAACCCCCTACCCAGAATTTGCCAACAGAAGATGCAACTCTCCTTGCTGCTTTTCTTTCATTCCTTGGTATCTTTACCAAGGTATCTTTAGCTTTTCAAACTGTTTGCATTTATCGGGTCCAGAGAGAAGAAACAGAGAGAGTAGAGACAAAAATTCAAATACAAAGTGCTCTAAAACCTCTTACTTATAAAATAGGGCTAATGATATCATCTACCTTCCCGGGGTTATTATGAGGATAAAATTTGTAAAGTACTTTGCAAACCTTAAAGTGTTATATAAATGCTATTATTATTGTCACTGTTAAATTAAAATATACACAAAGTAGAATAAAGTGTTAAATACAAAGCAGTTAAATACAAGGTAGCTTGGAAGAGAGGACACTACAAAATGAGGGTATCATGAAAGGTTTCATGTAGAAAATTGTCCTTGAACTTGATCTTGAAGGAAGAGAGGGACTTGAGAAGGAAATAAAGAGTAAATGCATTCTAAATAAAGAGAGGCTACTTGGTATTAGGACCTAGGTCAAGACTTCAACTTGTCTCCATATTTCTAGTCCAGTGTTTGCTCCTTTGTAGTATTAAATAGCTGATTAACGGGCTAATGAAATGGATTCATTATAATGTGTAATTGCTCACATTTTCCTTCCTTTTTCCTGGACCACAGGTGAAGTTGTAAGTAACATCCCATTCTTCCAAAGACCCAAGGACATGTAGGTCCAAGCTATAAACAAACATTTTAACTCTCATCTGACAGGAAAACCAGCAGCTATGCTGAGCCATGGGAATTCAGCTTTGCATCCTTTACCCAGAGTTGGAAGCCAAAAGGCAGTTGGAGATGCTAATTCTGACCAGAATGACTTCCTGAAAGCCTTCCCAGGGATAACATCTTAAAACGACATCCATTTCAGAGCAGTTCCCAGGCTAGACTACAATTTGTCGCAATTACCACTACAGAACCTGTGTTTGTCACTAAACTGGTTCCTGGCTGACAGGACAAGACAAGCAGCTTTCCAGCATATACCTCAGTTCTTGGGGATTCCCCCCAGTTGAGTTACAGATGATGAAGGCCACTTCACACCCTATGCTTCTGTTCCTGAAGGCTAAGCTCATATTAGCTTTCTTATTTGCCATATAATACTGTCGATTCCTATTGAGCTCACAATTCACTAAACCCCCACCTCCAGATCACGCTCCAGTGAAAAGCTGTTTAACTGTGTGCCTCTCCCATCTTAGACTGTCCTTTTTTCCTTGGAACATAGCATTGAGTAGAAGAAAGGATTCTGGATGACTACATTTCTTTCTGTATTTCCCACCAGTGAATGACTAAAAAAAGTCATTTTTTTTAACCTAATCCAATCAATGTCATTGATTACATATAGAACTGTGATAAAGAATTCAGCATTTCTATGACTTTTTTCTTTCAGAACTGTAGTTACAGAATTCTAGTGAAGGAATAAATTCTCAAGGTTAATTTCACAGCAAACATTTTGCAGATAGACTGGATATTTGCAATTATGTTGCCTTTGTGCTTCATATGACAGGACTATCTAGTAATTAACTCAGAAAGTTATTTGATTAACTCATCAACAATAACAACAAGCATTTATTATGTGCTAAACGCTGGGGATATAAAGTTAAAAAACTGCTCTTATCTTTAAAGAGTTGACTTTCTATTGGGTATAACTAAAACTGAGAAATCAATTCTGATGTAGATCTGCCTTGTTTTAAATTGTGTTCCAGTGTATTCTGATGGAAGTGGATTTCTTCAACAAAGACAAGATCCAACTGAGTTTCAATTGATCAAGGATGGACAGAAGCAACTACACCCAAAGAAAGAACACTAGGAAATGAATGTAAACTGCTTGCATTTTTGTTCTTCCCAGGTTATTTATACCTTCTAAATCCAATTCTCCTTGAGCAACAAGAAAACTGTTCCGTTCTGTACACATATATTATATCCAAGATCCACTGCAATCTATTTAACATGTATAGGACTGCTTGCCATCTTTGGGGAGAGAGCAGAGGGAGGGAGGGGAAAAATAGGAACAGAAGTGAGTGCAAGGGATAATGTTGTAAAAAACTACCCTGGCATAGGTTTTGTCAATAAAAAGTTATTTAAAAAAAATAAATAAATAAAAATAAAAATAAATTGTGTTCCAGAACAAAGTTTTAGAGTTTGTTTTTTGTTTGTGTGCTTTTAAAAGTTTTATGTCTACCTTTTGTTTTCGCTTCACCTAAATTTCCTGATGTATTTCTTTCCCTCCCATTCTTTCAGAGCCCTTCCTTAAATCAAATGGCAGAATTTGAGGCTAGGGAGAGAGAATAGTTCATAAAAACTAACCAATACATCAAAATAGTCTGACTTTGCTGGTGTTCTACACTTTAGACCCCTATCTGAACAAAGAATCTTCTCATATCTTTTCCTGAGGGCTAAACTTAATCATAGTTTCAGAGATTTCAGTTTTACCTTTTTTGTTTTGTTATTCTTTCCATCTATATTGTTGTAGTTAGGTTGTATATTCTTTTCTCATTTCTACTCACTTCCCTTTTGCAACAATTCATATAAGTCTTCCTGTGATTCTCTACTTCTCTCATATTTACCAAAATCAACCTGGGACTCCTACCCAGTATCCAAACCATTTTCCCCTCCTCCTCGCCAACTCAGATAAGTGAAATTTTACCTTATATTTACAGGGCCCAGGCCTCCATGCAACTTCTTTACTCCCTTTTTAGTACACTTTTATGTATTGTTTTCCCTCATAAAGATGTAAGTTCCATGAGTGCCAGGAATATCTTGCTTGCTTTATACCTCAGTGTTTAAAAACACAGTACACAGAAGGCACTCTGTCTGTTTATCATTGCATTGGTTAGCCATTAGATTGGGGAATAGAGAGATATATATTTTGTTTTTAATTCTAAATCAAAGATTGTTAAAGTAAATTGGCAATGGATTTTCATAATTTGATAATTTGCTCTAGTATGCTTAATTTCATTTAATTTCAGGAATGATGAAGATGGGATGCCACAATTACTCCCCGGAGTGTCTGGCAATGGATTTTCATAATTTGATAATTTGCTCTAGTATGCTTAATTTCATTTAATTTCAGGAATGATGAAGATGGGATGCCACAATTACTCCACGGAGTGTCTGAAACATTCTCTTTCTCCTACTGGATTCTAGTTCCATCTGTGTCATTCCTTGGGTGCCATAACCATCATCTCTCTGGACTTCCATTTCAATTCAACCAACATTTCTGAAGTACTCACAATGTACAAGACAGTTTGCTAAGTACCAGGGACACAAAGGTCAAAATCATGCCATTCCTTCCCTCAAAGAGCTTCCATTCTACTGGGCAGAAATAACTTTTACGCAGAGAAGTTTTTATCCATAAAATTATTGATTTGTACTTAGTACTTAGTACTTGTACTTACTTAGATAATCTCTAAGGCCCCTTCCAACTCTGAAATATTATGATTCTATGGCTCTTTCCCAAGAGTCCCAATAAGGAATAAAGACTTACATGGATATATTAAACAAAGATGAAAAGTACGAATATGGGAACTAGCTTAGTTCCCATAACTAAGTATTAGACACTATTAAAAAGACCTACTCAAGTCAGTTTATTTAATAGAACCTCATATTCTGAAAGCATTAGAAGCTAAATGCTTTTTTTCTAAAAGTTTAGTTGATCCTATTTAAGTTGGCTTTTGATTTATTTTAGATGGCAATGTTTAGATAACTGTGTTAATAATCTATTTATGGCTTTCTCCATTGTCTGAGAATGCGGATTTGAAATAATTTCATAAACCATTTACTAAATGAACACTTATTTGTCTTACCTATTTCTACTCCCAGATCTTTTATCTCTTGTTCCTCTTTGGGGTCGGCTGTGTCATGGAGAGCTGGCTGGTCCTTTTCTTTCCAATCTGTCTGGACCTCCATGTCTGGTCATTCCTTCTAGTAGTTATCATTGTAAAATACTTTACAAGACTTTGCTCCAGCTTGGCTGAAAGCCAAAGTCAACATGCAATAAGTACTTCTGGGTTTTTTAGAGCTGACCCAAAAAATATTTATTTATCCAGACATTGAAATTCTCATGAGTGATGGACAAAGTTCCTAATGCTGCAGTGTTGGTGGTAGAGCAGTTTCTAGGGCTGAACTCATTCACTTGTGTTGAACTTCCCTTGTAGCCTGGGATACCAAGTGGGGGGATGTGAAAAGCATCCTTACAAATACATACTTTGGGATTATAGATGGACAGCATTTCCAAATCCTTCCTTGGCATCCTAAACTAAGGAGCCTCAAATCCAGGAATTGGGCCAAAGAGGAAGAGCCTATAGGGCCTATGAAATATTAAATGGGTTTTTAACCGAGAGATGTGTTTCTAAGTCTATAAGAAGGAGCACTTTTAAAAAGCAAATATTAGCAAAGGAAGTGCCTCTCTACAGATGGAGACAGGAGGCCAGTAACATATAATAAAAGGACTTAATGACAATCACAAACAAAAATCACCTTCAGAAGATACAGGAGGAAAAAACCCAAGGACAAGGAAAGAAGGCAAGGATCAAGAATGAGAAGTTCTATAGATACAAATACCTGAAGAGACTTTCACGTTTGCCTTTTTTTCTCCAAGTCTTCTTACCACAGTTCCAGGCATATTATAGGTACTGAATGAGTCCCTAGATCTAGAAAAGGAAGGGAGTTCATCAGACATACTCCTCATTTTGCAATTAGGAAAATGAAATAGAGAGGGTAAATAACTTACTCAATATCACCAAAGTAGAAAATACCAGAGACAGATTTGGAACCCCATTCCCTTGATTTCTGAGCTAGAACACTTTCCCCTGCAACCAGTTCCTGGTGAATTGAATAAACCAAGCCCAGCCAACTTTTTAGACTGTAGCTTTAAAAGGGAAATTATAAGTAACCTGTTTTCAATCCCTCCTGCCCAAAAAGCAAAAATTATTTGCTGTTATCAAAGGAATGACAGCTTTTGAGAGGAGACAATGGAGTAAAGATATTATACAAATTGAAGTCTATTCAACTAATATTTATTAAACACTTATAACCTGCAGAGCACTGGAGATCCAACCCTAATTGAATTCAAAGATTTTCTATTTTATGATGGAGAGATGAGGGTTGTTTACAGATAAATAAATGCAAAATAAAACAAAATAATTCAAGAAGGACATTAACAATTGGAGTGGGGGGAGACTTGGGAAAGGCATCTCGTCAAAGATGGTATCTGGGCTATCTTGAGAAGGAATGTAAGTTTCTACCAGACATAGGTGAGGGGGGAAGCACTTGAGTTCCAGATATTGAGGACTACCTGGGGAAAGACACAGAGAGGAGATTCAATAGTGGGTGGGGATAAATAGACAGGAGGATAGTTTGGCTGAAATATAAACTATGCAAAGTGAAATAATATGGAAAAGGACAAGACTAATAGATCATGACTCCTCATTAATTGCATACTTGAGCCTGCTTGTAAAGTTATAAGAAAATCCTGGTCATCCCCCAAAACTGGGATTTTTGTCATGTTCACTGTAGCAGAGAAGCAGAGCTAGGCAAAATCCCAAAGTAGGCCAAGTTGGCCAGTAACATAAACATCCACTGTCTCCTTTTACAACACCACATCCCCCAGACTCTCCCACTCGTTTCCTGCATCCACATTAAAGCATCCCTTAGAGCTTTCCTCTCTGACAAGCGCTCCATGGTCCAGAGAACTGGCCTACTTTAAAATTTTGCCTAGCTCTGTTTTGCTATAATGAATATGACAAAACCCCCTGCTTTGGGGGATGACCAGGATTTTCTTATAAATTTACAAGCAGGCTCAAGTATGTGATTAATGAGGAGTCATGATCTATCAGTTTTATTGATGTCCTTTTCCATATTATTTCCCTTCACATATCCTCTCCAATCAAACTATTCTCATGGATGTTTCCTTTCTCCTGTACCTATGAAAATGTCCCCAGATATCATTCCCCACTCAATCCTATCCTCTGCTTCCTAAAATCAAATGAGGTAATATTTGTGTGCTTAGCATAGCATAGCATAAAAATACTTATTCACTTCCTCTTCTAAAGTGACAACTAACTAATTTGACAATTGAATTCCTCCTAACACATTGATGGATTATTCATTACCTCCTCCCAAGTACATATATTTATGTTTTTAAGGGTCATTTGGACATCAGGCCTTAATTTAAAGGAATAATTCTACTAAGGGACACTTCAGACTAGGATGGAGTTGGCAAGAGTATTAATACTTCTATGAATGCCACCGCATGCTCTACTTACACAGCTTATATTACCCTTGGCTTAATACTGATAGATTTTTGTACTAGTTAGTCTCCTTGGCACTGACATTCCAAATACTTCCAAAATGATATAAATATATTATTCATTGACTATCTTTGGGCCTTTTAGAACTGCCTTTTAGAACTTCATCGCTTCTATCACTTACTTTCCTTATATTTTTCAAGTTTTGGTTCTAGACTAATCAGTCAAGGAAGAGGTGGAAAAATGTACACACTCACTTTTTAAAATCCTTGGCACCTGGCTGAGCCCCAATAAATCTAAACTGGATGGCCTGACATTTCCTAAAACAAGGCTCCTCCCTAATAACTACCTCCTCTTGAAGAACATTTGTCTGAACATGAAAAACAATACAAGTACAGTTGATAGAATGTAGAATACATTTTTTCCTTGACTAATTGGCAAAGCGCAAACAAAATAATTGGATTGCCTAGGCAGTGAGTTTAACCACTCCCCTGCCAGGGGCTATTTATACAACCAAAAAATATTGAAGCTCTAAGGAGTTATATTCATTGCACTCTAGCTTTGGACAACTCAGTCTTCAAATCCAGAGGAATTTACCAATAGCCTTAGAAATCACTAATATTGAAGATTAACTGTTAAAAATTGCTCCTTTCTGAGGTCTTCTTTGACCAGTCTTGCTGAACACAAACTACCCAAGGAGCCCACATGTGCACTAAGGCATAAGTAGAGTCAACTGTTACTTAGAATACAAGTAATCCCCATTTTAAGGTCCAATTCACAACCTTTACAAACAAATGCTTCCTAATTCAGCATTGAAGCAGCATTGAAGACCCTCCCCACCCCCATCCAGATCATCAGAATTGAAGATTCTGAAATCTCTAGTTTCTGTCCTCCTCCTGGACCTTCCTCAAAACCTGCTTTTGAAATGGCCCTGTACCTTCTCTCCAACCTTCTTTTCTTTCTCCTTTTTGTAGCTCAAGATTAATCAGAGTTCAGGCTTAGAACCTAGCAGGGATTAGGGGGGTTGATAGTTCATAGTTACTGTTATTACTCTAGGGTTGGTCAACTTTATGGGTCATATAGGCTAGCCTGGAAACCTAATCACCATTTATGACTCTGTTTCTATGGGAAAAAGCATTCCAAGTTCCAGATGAGTGACTTACAAACTTTAGGAACACCACCTGTTCAAAAGGCAGCAGCTACTTCTATTCCTCTCAATATGGTCAGGATTTAAATCTGGTTTCTAGAGACTCACAAGATTCTTTGAGAGCTGAGTAAGGGAGGTACCAAAACTTATTGTGGTAAGCTTTGGGGAAAGCATTCTAATAATTCAAGCACAAATGAGCCTGATGAAGAAAAAGGCTAGTTATCTAAAGAGACCACTTTGACTATTTGTGGAATTCTCTAATAAGCTCTTATTCAAATGGACAGACATAAAAGGTGAAATCAGGGACACACAACAGAGGGTGAATACAAAAGAGTGACAAGGACATATCTGAATATAAACCTGTTCTAGTAAATATTTAATAACCAGCTCTCTGGGGAAGGGGTGGAGGTGTGGCAATGTACATACTACATACTTTTAAATTTAATCTGCATGATTAATATTTTCAACATCACTTTCTTAAATCTAGACAATCAATAAAGCATTAATTCAAATCCTGATCTGAAGCATTGGTTGATTTCTGAGGTATAAATGTTCTCACCAAAAAGTTAACAATGGGCTCTTTGGAGCCAGTGTGAATTGGCTCTAGCACACACTTGCAAAAGATGCTATGTCCTGTGTAAAAGGCTCTTCTTCTCTCATCAATACTTTAAGGCCTCTGTCATCTCACTAATTTAATTACTTTTTCCAGTGATGCAAATCCCAAACACCTATGTCCTCTCTTCTTTGTTGATTCTTGTCTATGACATATCTTTGAGAACCAGATAGCTTGGTGGATAAGGCACATGGCCAAGAATCAGGAAGAACAAAGTTCAAATCCAACCTCATCTTGGGTAAGTCACTTTAACTCTGTCTCAGTTTCCTTAACTGTAAACTGTAATATGGGGATAACAGAACCTACTTCCCAGGATTGTTGTGAAGATCTAATGATATTTTATATATATATATATATATATATATATATATAGAGAGAGAGAGAGAGAGAGAGAGAGAGAACATAGCAGGCATTTAATAAATATTTGTTCCCTTCCTTTTTCTATGTATTTTTGAATAATTTTTTTCAAAAACATCTTTATTTTGGAGGGGTTTTTTGTTTTGATTTGTGGGAGGTTTTTGGCATGTCAATTGGGATTAACTTGCCCAGAATCACTGGATTTGAACTCAGGTCTTCCTGACTCCAGGGCCAGTACTCTATCCAGTGATCCATCTAGCTGACCCTTTATGTATTTTATAGGTCCCCCAATGTGTAAGGTTTCATCTTCTTGTTCCCTTGGCATTATGTCAGGATGCACAGACTGTCCACTACATGGCTGATCCACCTTGTTTTCTAGTTATACATTTTTCTTATTAAATATTTTTATGGAATCAGAGGATTTAGCTGGAAGGAAATTTGGAGGTCACCTCATCCAACCCCCTCATTTGACAGAGGATAAACATTAAGGCCAGAAAGATTCAATAATATTCCCAAAGGGCAGCTTCAAGAGAAACCCAAATCCCATGACTGAAAATTTAGCTAAGCTATATCTCTTCCTTTATGATGCTTTTCTTGCTCCATTCTTAGCTGGTGATATATCTCATACCCACCAAGCTCTTCTCCATTACTCTTTGGATGACCTTCAACTTTATACTTGAAGAATGTGATTTTCCATGATTCATTTCCATATAGTATCACAAAAAGAATGTTGTTTTAAATATATAGATAGATAGATAATATATATCTATATATATGCACACACACATAGATATGTATATAGGTATTTGTATTTGTCATTCAAAAGTATTATGTGATTTCCCAAAGCCAACTCAAGAAGCTCTTGTCCTGTTCAAGTCTGGTCAGTATATATATCTTAGCAAGATGATGATAATAATACAAAAGGTATTTTAAGGTATGTTTGGAGCAAGAGCACATTAGAAGTATTGTGTCTAGTTTGGAGACCCAATATTTTAAGCATTTAACAAGACTGTTATAAATATTAAAGCTAAAAAGAACTTAATGGTCATCAAGGCTATAAGTTAATGAGTAAGAGAATCAAATGATGCAAATTTTTATTTTTTTTCATTTGCTTTATATAAGCATGATTTTTAATTAAAGGCACATATAATTTTTCATTTGCTTTTACATACACACACACACACACACAAACTGCCCTTCCAGAGAATTCTAAAGGAAGTTTTATAATCTCTGAAAAGGGATAAAAATAATGCCAAATTTGCTTGAAAGGAAAGAAGATTTAAGTTTATGAAACTCTCATTAAAATTGTTTTCTAATAAAATTTTAAAATCAAATGAAGCACAGAAATGAATTCCTGCTCTATCAGGTAATCAAGGTTTATTTCTTAAAATACCTCAGAGCATAGCTGTCTTGGTTACAATGACATAAGGCCAGACTCTGCTGCCCTGATTTAGGAACAATTTTTTTGGCCAATTCCTGGACTTTTTAATATTATCTTTTCAGTGGAATTGAAACGGATATTGACAACTTTGCATCCACTTCAGGGATTCTTTCTGTAATATACTCCTGGGAAATCATCTACCAAAAGGAATGTGTATTTTTGTGGTTTTACTGATAAACACTATAAAATGTGTAAAATGAGTATTAAAAGTGAAGGAACTGAACCTCCTACTCCATGGAAGTCATGATTATTTATACAATATTTAATTACCACAAAGCATAACAACTCCTCCAGTCAGAGACCAAAATCATGGGGACTACTGAGATTTTCCTCTTGTTTTCCGGATCTTTCTGCCCACTTCATTCCAAAATTATTTTATACCATATTCACCTCAGCAAAGAGAATAGTTTTTGGAGGAGAGAAAGAGAGGAAGAGAGAGAGAGAGTAGAAGGAAGGGAGGGGCAGAGAGAGAGAGAGAAGGAGGGAGGGAAGAAGAAGGGAAGGAGGGAAAAAAAATAGAGGCAGAGAGACAGAGAGATAGAAATAGACAGAGAGAGAGAAGGGGGAGGAGAAAGAGAGGGAGGGAAAGGGGGAGGGAAGGAGAGAGAGAAGAAGGAAAAGAGGGAAGGAGAGAAAGAGGAAAGGGAGAAAAAGAGGGAGAGAAAGAGGAGGAGGAAGAGGAGGAAGAAGAGGAGAGCAGAGAACAAAGAGGAGCAAGAAAAGAAGGAGAGCAAAAAGGACAAGGAGAAAAACAAAAATAAGGGGAAAAGTGACAACAAGAAATAAGAGAAAAAAGGAAAAAATAAAACTTGGTTTTAGGAGAAGAAAGGAGGAAGAGAAGGAAAAAAGGAAAGATGAAAGGAAAGAAAGAAAGAAAGAAAGAAAGAAAGAAAGAAAGAAAGAAAGAAAGAAAGAAAGAAAGAAAGAAAGAAAGAAAAGAAAGAAGGAAAAAGAAGAGAAAAAGAAAAGAAAGAGATCTATTTTATTTCAAAGAGAAACAAGTATTTAGGGGGAAATTAAAAATTCAACTTTTAGTATATTCTTTAATAGGAAGCTTTATAGAGAGCACTTAAGGATTTGCAAAGTACTTTAGGTACATTATCTCATTAGATTCTCACAAGGTCCCTATGAGGTAGATACTCTTTTATGATTCTCATTTTACATATGAACCTCAGGTAGACAGAGACCCTACCTTGCCCAGGGCCACATAGCTAGTGAGTGTCTAAGGTAGGATTCAAACCCAAAAATTCCTGACTCCAGGTCTAGAGCTTTATGCACTGTGCCATCCAGTTGCCCTCATAAGCTTGCATTTACATGGTACTTTCACATCCATTACCTGGTTTGGCTAATTACTACCTGTCAAAGTCTTCCATTTCTCTGAGTCTTTCGGCTCTCTAAGATCTCCTTTAGTTCTCAGTCCTCAAATCCTCCATTGTCATTTGATCATCACAACAATTTTGTGAGGTTGGTAGGACCCCAGTACTTTAAATTAAGACAACAGTCTGTGGCCAAATAACTCCTTTAAAAATTATAGCACTGTGCTAATGAGTTCAGGGTCATGAGTTCAATTCCCATATGGACCAGTTAGCTTTTCATGTCCAAAAGACTACACCCCTCAAACTTAGCCAGCTTCAACATGTGCTGTTGGTTACAAGGATGATCAGGAACAGAAAGATGATGAATTGATGCAAATCCATCATAACTACTAGGGAAAAATACATCTCCAGAGAGAATATCTTTCTACTCTACTGTACTTCCTCCAACCCTCTTGTATTCCAGATAAAGGTACTAGATTCATGCCATACCCAAGGTCTCACAGCTAGGAAAATAACAGAATGGAAACTAAAAGGGGCAGAGGGCTGTAGTGCAGGTAGAAGTTTAAGTGCTGAGAAGGTAATCATGCAGAGTCACGGTATTCACCTATCTCTTTGTTGGTACTCGAGATTAGAGCTTCATTCCTGAACTGTAAATCAAACAGCACTCCTCCTTTTTAGGATGCAAATATCACTGGAGGGAGAAACACATTAAGCCTTATCAACCAATTACATCTTAGTGAGAATTAGTTTATCAGTTTCTTTCCTGAGAGCAATTTTAATGGGGAAGAAGGCAAGAGCATGAGAACACTGTGGGTGGGAATTGAGAGGGCAGGGATAAAAAGGAGGTAGGGGTACCACAGTGGGGAAGAAAGATCTCAAGAAGAGCAAACAGACCACATCTCCAGAGTAACTGTGCTCATTTATGTTGCTCCACATTTCCTGGAGATTACCTGGAAGGTTGTGAGAAGCAAAACTTAATCCTTGCTGCCCTGTCCTTGTCTCCTCTGTAGTATTTGAGAGTGCTGACTATGCCCCTGCATATTCTTCCCTCTCTTAATTTCTGAGACACCACATTTTCCTAATGACCCTATTATTCTAATTCTAAGTCTCTTTTCCTTTCTTTTCTTCTTGTTCTCCCAACTACTTTCAAAGGCTTTCCCCCAAAGTTCTGTCCTTGATCTTCTCTCTCTACACTCTCTCCCTTGCCAATATTACTTATTCTAGCTCCAATTATCACCTCTCCCTTCTTGCCCTGACTTTTCTCCCAAGCTCCAGACTCACATCTGGAATCACCTATGGGATCTCCCTACTTCAGCATCCTATTGGCAACTTTGACTCAACATGTCTAGAACCGAGCTTATTATCTTTCCCACTAAACCTGTCTTTCCTTCTAACTTTATTATTTCTGTCTGTGGTGCCATCATGCATTTAGACTCCTGCGTCTGAAATCCTTCTGATAACTTGACTTCATCCTTTCCCTCACTTCTCATACTTATCAGTTACCAAGTCTCATATGCAATGGCCTCATCTTTATCTCCACTACCACCACCTTCATTATCAGGCCCTCATTACCACATACCTGGAATATTACAATAGTTTCTTAACATGTCTTCACAGTCAGATCTGGAAAGCACCGAAGAGACTGAAGCCCAACCCCCTCCTTTTATAAATGAAAAAACTAAGACCCGAAGAGACAGTAACTTGAACAGTTACATTTGTTTTTATTTTCCTTCTCTTTACAATTATCCTTCACACCATTGCAAAATTATCTTCCTTGTTCATTGATTAGGTCATGTCATGTCTCTATTATGATCACTGTTGTGACTCAAGATCTAAGATCAATCATAGATTTTTGAGCTGAAAGAGAACTTGAAAGTCATCTAGTTCATTTCCGTGACTTAATAGTTGAGGAATGTGATGGTCAAAGATGATGATTGATGATGATGATGATGATAAGGATGATGATGGTGGTGGTGGTGGTGGTGATGATGTTTTAAAATAAGAAATAGAGATAAAAGGAAATAATAATCACCAAAGCACCTATTTCAAATAGCTATTGTGAGGAAGTAATGTAAAATGTTTTACAACCCTTAAAATGCTATATCTTTGTAGACTGAGGACATGGCTTTGAATCATAGCCCTGATACTACAGATATGATATTGAGGTTTTAGTTTTCTCATCTGTAAAATAGAGGGTTTGGATTAGATTACTTCTAAGACACCCCTCATGCTACCATTGGAAAGGGAATAGAGGACTAACCTATTTGATTTTTTGCTTGTTTTCTCAGGACATCCATGATATTCCTTTGCCTCGGATGGAATTTCTCAATGATATATTGACAGCTAGGGTCTGAATGAAGATCTACAAGAGATCTTTCTCACAATAAATGATATTTATTCTTTCAAAATACAGCTTCTTCTGATTGGTTTCCATTTTTCTTCATAGGAAGTAGAGTCACCTAAATGAAGAGTGAAGCCTGTACTATGTGAAACTATATACATTAATTCCATTTCACTAGCAAATACAAACTGGATTTCTCAGCAAGAGACACCTAAACCTCCCCTACATGGCATGTATGGGATATTTGGTTCATTCAAAAAACTATGGATTAGTTAATTAATTGACTTTTTTTTTTGGCTTTAAAAATTCAAAGTCATTCCCACTAAGGGAAACCTGCTTTGCTAGTTGCATTTGTACAGAATGTAAAAGCCGTAAAACAGAAAGACCTGTAGCTACCTAGGATCCTCATTGAGCTTGAGAAAGCAATATCCAGCAACTCATAATAGCAGAAGGTTTACATGTTTTCCTTGTGTTCCACCTGGAGCTGCTGTGTCATTAACTGAATTTGTATTTTGGTTCTTATGTAAAGCATTCCTTTTGTGGTTTGCACTAAATCTGAAACCTTGCATGTGACCACATGTAAATGTGTATTTTTATGGTTCTATAATCTTAGGACTTTTAAATCTCTGTTGCTTGAAGGCATACAGTCAACTGGAAAAGCTTGGTAGGTTTCTGATCATTTAGAAGCAGTTTATGTTCTCTTTCTGAGTGGCTTCAGTTCCTGCAGAGATTGGAGTCTTTAGTGTAGGAAAGTGAAAGATAAGAATTTTGTACCTAATTAACCCTTCAGGGCCTTCTGAACCAAAGTCATTAGAAAATAGGCAACCCATTGGGATTTAAATACCTTATTTACAGGTATTTATATCTGTTGCCTAAATGGAAGGCTTCCCTGAGAAAGGATTGAGCTATTTAATTCCAGAAATATAGAGATCCTCATTTAAATCTCTTTTTCTCACTCCCCAAATGAATGAATGGATAGAGAGAATCATATTTAGACATCATTCTTTGTGACTATGAATATAAATATCACTACATTCACAAAATAATAATAAATCTACTTCCCTACCAAGACATATGAAATTTTCTGACTTCAACAATTCCTTTGAAATGTTTTAAGATTCCAATTTCCTACTTTCTCAATTTTTTCTTCTTTATTTCTAATGAATCAAGTACCTTTTAAAATAGCATCTTTAACAATTCCAGTAGATTTGGGATGGAAAATGCCATCCGCATCCAGAGAGAGAACTATGAAGCCTGAATGTGGATCTAAGCATATTATTTTCACCTTTTTGTTTGTTTGCTTTTTCTTTCTTGTAATTTTCCCTTTTTGTTCTGTTTTTTTTTTCCCCACAGCATGACTAATGTGAAATTTGTTTAAAATGACTGAATATGTATAGCCTATATCAGATTGTTTGTAATCTTGGGGAGGAGGAGGTAATAGAGTGAGAAAAATTTGGAACTCAAAAATCTTACAAAAATAAATGTTGAAAACTATCTTTATATGTTATTGGAAAAATAAAATACTATTGAGGGAAAAAAGTAGTTTAGTTTTTTTTGTTTTGTTTGTTTGTTTCTTGGTTTAATTTGCTTTTAAAAGCCTCCATATGTTTCTAAAAGTTGTCAAAAGGAAAATGAAATGATTAATGAGGGTTAAGAAAATGGTACAGTTGGTAGGATTTAAGACTGATTGGAAGACAGATTCAAAGAGCAATAGTCCTTAATAGTTCAATGACAAATTCAGTGACTTGTATTTAAAATATCAGTAAATTAAATGAAGATATTGATAGATGCTTATCAAATCTGTGTAGCTAGGAGGATTAATTAATATACTAGATAACTGAGTCAATATTCAAAAAGACCTTGATAGGCTACAACATTGGCTTGGCTCTATGAAGATGAAATTTAATAGAAACAAATGTTACTTAAATGATGGGAGTTTTGGCCAGCAGTTAGGCAGAAAAAGAACCAAGGTTTTGAAGGACTATAGGGTCAAAAAAGACAAACATTGTGATTAGCAAAACAAAAACAACAACAACAAAAAAGAAAACAAAAGACTAAAGTAATTTTGGGCTGGATAGCTAAAGAATAGAGCACTTCAAAGCAGGAAGACTCAATTCCTGGGTTCAAATCTTAAATCAAACATTTACTAGCTGTGTGTCCCTTGGCAAGTCATTTAACCCTTTTTCCTTAGTACCTCATCAATAAAGTGAGCTACAGAAGGAAATGACTAACCCCTTCAGTGTCTTGATCAAGAAACTCCAAATGGGGTTACAAAGAATCAGATATGACTGAAATAATTCAATAACAACAACAGTCTTAGACTACATAGTATCAGGAAAAGAGAGATGATAGTTCTCTCTCTGGTCATACTCTATCTGGATTATAATGTTCAGTTCCAGGAATCATATTTTAGAAATGACATAGTTAAGCCTCATATCACCAAGAAGAGACCAACCAGGATGGTGAAGGATCTCACAATTATGTCATAGGAGGAGAATTGGGTAAAAGGATGAGGCATCTGAAGAAAAAAAGACTTAGAACCTGACAATTCTGGTGAAATATTTGAAAAGAAATTAGACTTGTTTTGCTTGATCTGGGAGATCAAGATGAGAAAGATCTTGGAATCTTTCTCCAGAGAAATGATCTAGGAATAATGATTGGAAGTTGCCTATGGAATGGTCTGCTTTGAGAGGAGGTGGGCTCCTCCAGTTGGAGGGAAGCAAAGGCTGAATGATACTTCTCAAGAACATGATAGGAGGATTCATGAAAGAATGGATTAGACTACATGTTCTATATGGCCCTTTCCAACTCCGACACTTCCAGAATTCTACTAAATCTACAAAGTCTACTAAAATAAGATTCCCTTGTGGGGACTATATAAGATCTCCCCACTACATTCAACATCATTTATGCCAGGATTTCATCATTTCGGCCAATGTTCTCCCTTCTTTCCTTTTTAGCTCATTGTGGCTTCTTCACATTGATAGATAATATCTCGTTCTAAGACTGACTCTGGGCAATATTGTGCCTTGGGCCACATGAGTCAGAAGAATTCTTTTTGACCTGTCTGCCTCTTATTGGTTATGTGACCATGAGAAAAAAGGTCATTTGATTTTCTTCAGTTCCCATTTCCTCTTCTGCAAAATGGGGAGGTTGGATACATGATCCATATGTTCTCTTCTAGCTTGGACTTGCTACAATTCCAAGTAGACTTTGGTTGTTTTCAGTGTTTTTCTGTCCACTTATATGCATTTATATGATATGATATCATTTATTTCTATCTCCACCATCTCCTTTCCTCAAAGGTGAATGCTACTTTCTTATTGTCCCCTAGTTTTCTAGGCTTCTCTAGGTCACCATCCTGGATAATAACCGATATCCTGGATTTTTTCCTCCTTCTCAATCAAAACATAGCTGTCTTTTTACCAGTTCCCACAGGTCCTTAATATAATTAATTAATTGGATTTAGCATATTCGTGTCTGGTGGCTAATAAAAACAATATCTGAAAATTATATAGCTGGCTAGTGTTTACAAAGTACTTTGTATAGTTTATCTCATCTGGTCGTCACAGCAAATTTTCAAGGTAAATATAGAAGATATTATATTCCATATCTTACAGATGTGGAAACTGAGTCTGAGAAACTATGTTGTCCAAAGTCAGTTGGCCAATAAGTGATTGTTACGGGATTTGATTTTGGGTCCACTAACTTCTAAGGCAGTTTATTTTTTCCTTTATGTCATAATTAATTTTATTCCTCTAGCTTTTCCAGAATACTTTTGCATTCTGATAGTTATTTCATAGTATTAAAAGTAGAGGAAATCAGCAAACAGTAATTATCCCAACATTCCAGTATATGGAGATAGATAGCAGCTTTAACAGTGATGTTTGTGGAGAAGGTTGTACTTTTACTTAGCCTGACTGTAAGCCCCATTGCCTTGGGATAGAATTGGCTTCCCAATGGGGAAAGGAACCAATCAATATAAACCTTTGGGGCATGGAAGGAGAGAAACTGCAATGCTAGAAGACTGTATCCCAAGTAGTTTTCCCCAAAAGCATCCAGTGAATTTATAAGCTGTTATTTCCCTAGGCTGTTGTCACATTCCAAGGCCATCATTCCAGTGCTACAAGCTATCATAGGTTTATCATCTCCTCTCTTTCCACTCTACTATAGTATCACCACCTATCATTAAAGGGAAATGGAAACATTTTGGGGGGGCCTCCCAAGACTTATGTGAATCAGCACTTCAAGCAAATAGATTAGCATGCATATATTTTGTGATAGGAAAATGAGGAAGTACCATCCTGGATCAAGCAGTTCTTGTGAAGGAGACTGGAAGCTAAGAAGCTCCCAGCAGTTTCAGAAAGAGTTTGTAACTATTTTGGTTTATTTCTGTGCAACTGCATATGAAGGGGACATCATTTTGCTGAAATATTTTAGAACAAAAGTCAAATATTATCTGCAACATATATAAAATTGATTCCCACCCTGTTGCCTTTGTACAAAATTGTCTTACTAGTGAAAAAAGGAAATTGATCTGAGTAAATCTGGGCATTTGCAGTTGCATCCCCATTGGGACAATTGTGATGTTCCCTAGCCCATTCCCCCACCATCCAGGCATTCTGCATACTGTGGCTATGCTTGGATATCTTCCCTTGAATAGGGGACCAACAAACTGGAAAAATGAATTTTTCTTAGTTAGTTACTCAAGTTTAGTGTGTCAGGGTAATCAACTGGAGACTACCTTATCCCTTGAAGGGTATTTTTAATGTGCTTTGAGTCTTATTAAAATTTTAAACCACAGTTTCCTGTGGTTTAAGAACCTTGAAAATATCATTTAAGAGTAAGAAAGAAGCATAGAGATAGTCTCTTTCAGTCTGCTTCATTTTACAGATGAAGGAATTGAGAATCAGAAAGGATATGTGATTTGCCCAAGCTCACACAATCAATAAGTGATGGAGCTAAAACAGAGACTGACTATTAATCCATCAGATTACAGACTATCTCTACCAATTCAAACAGGGATGTGCTGGGAAATGTTTAACAACTATTGTTCTAGTACCCCCAAAATGCATACTTTACATACTTTTGAGTTTAATCTACATTAACCAACACTTTCTTAAGTTGAAATAATCAACAAAATAATAAATCAGCTTTTACTTTTTAATCTTTGCTGCTTGCTGAGCTATAAAATTCACACTGAAAAATGTAATAATTTATTCTCTCAAGCTGATTGCAGCACATCCTTGAATCAAAGTCATTTGAAATAATCATGCTTATCAAATATATCTCCCACACAGTGATTTACATGTATATTTATGTTATGCACAAACTGACATGTAATATATATCATATATGTACACATATATAAAATCATACCTATTGAATAAATTTCCACACATTGATTTCCACATATATATAGACATGTTATAGATATATCTATATATAAATATGAAATATATATAATATTAAATCATTATATGACATGTATATGCAATTATACTTACCAAATATATTTACCGTGTACTGTTTTATATAGGCATATATATCATACTATCTATAGGTATGGAATATATGATAAAATATCAAATATATGTATTATCTATAATAAATGTTTATATGTATATAATTTGTATGTACATATAGAATACATAATATATCATAAAGTGATATATGTATTAATATGATATGTATGTAACAGATTTCTCTTGACATTTATTACTTTGATAGAAAAATGATTCAAAGAATACATAATAGCAAAAGTTTATTCTAACTGAAAAGATACAAAGTGATCATTTTAAATATTTTACGGGGTTTTTTTAGAATTTAATTTCTTATTCAAATTAAGCCTTTTGGCTAAAAGAATAAAAAAGATTAATTCAAAGTATCAGTCTACACATCAAAACTGAAGGCCGAACTTCAATTATTATCTGAGCCAGGAAAGATAAATTATCACATTAATGAAATAGGGTTCTGTTCACATGTCTGCTATTAAGATTGTTTTCCAAGTTTATAAATAGAAAAGGACTATCCCAAGCAAATGAAAAGATAATGAGGCTATCCTCATTGTATTACTAGAATGCGGAACCATGCTTTTCATATAATTATTTATAAAATTGAAGTGAATTTTATCAGGGTGATACAAGATCAGAAAATACTTTCAGCTACAAATTACTGAACAATAACCTTATCTAAACTAATACATCATTAACTTCAGTAATAAAAAAGCTCTATATGACAATAATTCATTAATTTTCTCACTGTTCTCTCTTTATACAAATATTACCTAGTGTTCATTTAAGAAATAAACACATACATATACAAGAATATACATTCAGCTTTGTAAACTCTGTTAAAAGAAAATTTTATGGAAAAAAACAAGCTATAATCTACTTTTAAAGTAGGCTTCTCTTTACCCCATCATTCACTTCCCTATTACTATCAGATGGAATATACTCAAGTTGAACAAATTTTTTAAATATACTTAAATAGAAGGAAAAAGTGCTTTAAGGAGATAGCAATCAGATAATGCACAATTTTTCTTTACTATATACTATTTTAGATTTAGGGAAAAAAAAACTGGAAGAAACATTAGACAGCTTCTAGTCCCATAAATTTTGATTGCATTGATTTTGTTTGTGCCAACACTTTTTAATCAAAACTTCCTGTCTTACATTTTGTAATATTTTCTATCCCATGTTTGGTCATAAATTCTTCCCTTATCCATAAATCCAGCAGATAAACTATTCCATACTTTCTAATTTGATAATGGTATCCCTTATTTGTAAACCATATGCCCATTTTGACTTCATCTTAGCATACAGTATGAGATGTTTGTTGGTCTATACCTAGTTTTTATCATACTGTTTTCTAGTTATCCCAGCAGTTTTTTGTGATAGAATGAGTTTTTGTTCCAAAAGCTTGAATTTTTATGTTTATCATGTGCCAGATTACATTTGTACAACTTATTCATCACTCTATTTCTTGTTCAGTACCAGATTGTTTTGATAGTTACTGATTTATAATACAGTTTGAAATCTGGTACAGTTAGATACCTTCCTTCACAGTTTTTTTCTTTGATTTCCTTGATAACCTTGACCTTTTGTTCCAAATGAATTTTATTATTATTTTTTCTAGCTCTATAAAATAATTTTTGATAGTTTGATTATTATAGCACTGAATAGATAGATTAATTTAGGTAGAAATATCATTTTAATTTATATTGGTTTGGCCTACCTGTGAGCAATTAATATATTTCCAGTTTTGTAGATCTGATCTTATTTGTGCGAAAAGTGTTTTGAATTGTATTTATATAGTTCCAAGGTTTGTCTTGATGGATAAATTTCCAGATATTTTATATTGTCTATAGTTATTTTGAATAGAATTTCTTTTCCTATCTCTTGATGTTAATTAACTTATTAATATTATATAATAATTATTAATATCTTCAAATGCTTATTGATTGATTATATATTAGAAATAAATGAATTGAAAAAGAAATTAGACCACGAGAAAAAAACTTACCAGAGAAAGCATAAGTGATTTAAAAGATCTTATTATGCCTTAGCTGACGCTAAAAAACAAACAAACAAACAAATAAATAAAAGCCTTTCTCATCTCTTAGGCTTCACCTTTAGTAATTTTTTGTGGTTGTACATGTAATTTTTTTTTTTTTTGCATTCCAACCTAATGAAATTTTTCTTTTATTTTGCCTTTATTATTATTATTCCCTTTATTTGACTGCCAAGACAGGTTCTTTCATTTTCCAGTCTTTTTTTAGTCAGTCAGCTAATAAGCATTTCCCTGCCTTCAATAAACTTATATTCTATTGGGAAGACACATGTAAAGAAATAGGTACATGTAAGATACATACAGATAGGTAGAAAGTAATGTGATAGGTGAAGGTTTAAGTACCTCATGGGCCCTGGAAAGGCCTCCTTTGGTGGTATTAGAGAATTTTTTCTTAATAGTAATAGTAATAGAAGGACTGGGAGGAGGAGAGGAATAGTGCACGGAGAGGAGGAGTTGTCCCAGTCTCTAGTCCAAGCTCTGGGCAAATCACCCACTTCCCTACACTTTGGATTCAATACAGCAAGCATTTATTAAGTGGCTACCATGTGCTTGGGTGTTGGGAATACAAAAGCTGTTTCCTCATCTGTAAAGTTGAATTAAATGGCCTCTAAAGCCCCTTTTAGCTTGCAGATCTGTTATCTTCTAACTATATGAAGATGAACTTTCCCAGTTCTTTAAAATAAACAAACAAAAAGAAAAACCTGCCATTTAAAAAAATTTTATCTCTGTTCCTTAGGGAACTCAAGAAATGCAGGCATCTCAGATGGACATTCATATGAGTACATGTCTCTCAGTGGAATCAAGCTTAATAAGATATCAAAATATTTCACTTACAAATCTTGGCTGCCATACAGTATTTGGCAAAGCTACACGAGTTCCCTAGTTTGGATTAGTCAACATCAGGTTCATTTGTATTGCATTTCACAAAATATTTTCCCACATTTGTCCAATTGGAGTTTGAAGGCTAGAACTGACAACATAAATGTGCCCTAAGGTGAAAAGCCCTAAACCATTTCCCTCAGTGATCTTTGAGTCTGGCCATTACAAATGTAGATGCCTGTAATCAAGAGATCTCCATGGACCGGCTAATTATTCCCTGGACTTTTCTACTAGTAATAAAAATCCCTTTTATTGGAGTTTGTTTGCAGAACTGCTCCCATTTCCACAGTGGTGGCATTAATTAGCAAAAACCTGTGAAAATGGTTAGAGTTTATAGGTTTAAGGGGCCTTGAGGATGGGGAAAAGGGGGAGGGAGAAGACTCTATGTTATTTCTAAATATCCCTGTAAATTTGGACCTAGCGACCAACGGCCTGAATCTAGCTCATGTCTCTAACTCGTCGCAATTTTTCATACTTGTGCCAATAAATGTGAAATAACAGAGACCTCACTTTCCCATTAGGGAAATGACCTCTATGAACTCTAGATATAAATGAATGGCAAATTTCTCAGATAATAAATCAAAGTTTTCCAGTGGCAGTTGTAGCATCTCTTGCTGGGGTCTGAGGAGATGCCTTCTAGTTGGAGGCAACAAGTTTCTGCCCAGCAGGAGCCTTTGTGAGCAAATCTTCCATTAAAGATGCCCAGCAATATCTAGGAAATCCTGTACTTTCTTGAAATGGACCCTGCCACATGGTGGGAACAACCAGCCTCTGATTGGGAAAAAGAGTACTTTTTAACCTTATTGAGATCTGTCACATAGGTATAAAGCATGAAAATTGATCAGAGGAAGGGAAGAGGTGAAAGGGAATGATAAGGGAGAGTGGAAAGTAAGAAATTTTTTTTTTCATCCAGGGAAATCTTTGGGACAGGTGATTCTTTTAAAAGATTTTTTAGGGTTTGCCATCCTAAAAAGCTTAATCATCCCAATAGTGAAAATGTAATTGTTTTTTAATCCTCTAAAAACATTTACAAAATATTCACTTTCTAAATATTCAACCATATTGCTAAAGGGTTAACCAAATGGGCAATAAATCTTATTTTTCATTTCCAATGAGTTTTGGAACATTCCCTCCGTCTCCTAGACCCCCATTCCCACCCCCACATTTCAACACAGAGCCAAAAATCACTGTCCGCTTCAGCTAGGAATTCAATTTTACTTTTATTTTAAATAGCTGCAATGTGAGTTTCCCATGCAATTTTTATTAACTTGCTTCATTGCAGGGGCCCAGCAAGCAAAAAAAAAAAAAAAAAAAAAGTCCTTATTTTTATTAGGAGAAATCTATTTCAGTTATAATCTAGCCTCAGGGTAGCAATATGTCAATCTCTTCAGAGTTAACATTTTTTCCTATGCTGCTCAAAACAGCATGGGAAAGTCCCAAGGAAAACGAGGTGGTACATTTTAGGACAGGAGTGTCATGCTTGGAGTCATTCATTATGGCCAGCCCATTAGTCTGTTCTATCAGCAAAGATAACTCATCTCTAGTTCAAGCTTTGACCTTCTCAGTTAGAAAAAAAAAATAATAATCTCCCTTTCTCAACCAGCCTATTATTCCCTCAACAGATGGAAAGCTTTAAATTCTGACCACTTAACAGTTTTTCCCAAAGATGACATTATTTGGGATTAGGCTGGGAGGCTAGAGTATAATATTTACAGTGAGAAGCATGCCTTCTTTAAAAAGACATTTGGGGCTAGCAGCCTCACATTCTTGATCTGCCACTCCGGAGTATGCTCTGTAAGAGTGTGTTGAGATTGGCGGGGTTCTTGATTACCCTTTTCATTCTAGCAAAGAATAATGAGCCAATAGTATGGAATAGAGTAGATGGGGAGAAGGGATGGGACACCAATGTCTAGCTTCAGTGCAGCTGGCAGGAAGGTGTAATGAATACTGAGATGGATGTGGACTCAAGACTGGGGTTTCAAATCCTCTCTCCAACCCTTATTATTATGATTTCAAGAAAACTACTTAACCGCAGAGCCTTGGTTTCCTTATCTGTAAAATAAGGCTAATAATATCACCTAATTTATAGCATTATAAGTGGAGATAAAACAAGAGGGACAAGTCATGTTTCTGTTATTATTATTATCACTTGGGTAGTGATGGATGTACCTGCAATGGCTAGCAGTTTTAAGAGTCTGTCCTCGAACTGTTAAGGGAGTTTCTCTTTTGAACTTTTCTTCTCCATTTCTAGAAAGTATTCAAAAGAGAAAAGGCAGCATTTTATAGGTTAGATAATCATTAATGTCCTTCTCATGGGTTGTTCTCTATGCCTGAAATGTACTCCTTCCTTTAAAATCCATCTCTTAGATTCCCTACTTTTCTTCAAATGTTCCTTTTCATAAGAAATATTCACTGGTTCTCATTTCCAGATTCTATCCCTCATCTAAAAAAAACCCTCAATGAAAAACATATTTATTTCACATATTAATTTATACATACATATGTATAGAGATACACACATACATACATATATCTCCTTCAAAAAATGTAACTTTCTTGAGAACAGGAAATGTTTCAGTTTTATTCCTACATTTTCCATTGCTTATAAGCACAATGGCCAGCACATAGTACATAGTTAATAAATTCTTATCAAATGACTGATAAAAAGTTGCCCATTTATCCTTTCTTATGATAAAAATTCAAGAAAACTTTGATTTTTCATGTTTAAAAACAAGGCAAAACACAGTAGGTTCTTCTTGGTGAGAACAAATTCATCTTCATCAATCCCAAAATTCTCTTGACTCTAAATGCTCCTTTAAAATTGTCCTTAACATGGCTCTCTTCAACAATGAGATGATTCAAATGAGATGAACCAATTTTTCAGTGATGAAGAAAGTCATATACACCCAGAGAGAGAACTGTGGGAACTCAGTGTGGTTCACAACATAGCATTTTCATTCTTTTTGTTGTTGTTTGCTTGCCTTTTATTTTGCTTCTCTCTTTTTTTTACTGGTTTGATTTGATTTTTTGTGTGGCACGATAATTGTATAAATATGTATGCATATATTGGATTTAACATATATTTCTACCATGTTTAATATATATAGAACTACTTGCCATCTAGGGGAGTGGGAGGAATTAGAACACAAGGTTTTGCAAGGACTAATGTTAAAGAATTGTCCATGCATATGTTTTGAAAAATAAAAAGCTTTAATAAAAAAATAAAATTAAATAGTCCTAAATCCAAAATCATATAGCAAGAATGAGACCTTAATTTATCCATAGGAATTTAAAATTCTGATGAAACAAAGAATAATCTTGTCAAAGTTTTCCTCTGTTTTATACACGCTTTAAGGAACTACAGAATAACTAGTCTCCAAGTATCATTAGTGAAAAATAAGGATAGAACAGGATAGTTACATCATAGACTACAACTGGTAAACCTAGAGAGATAAAATATCCCAAGTGGCCTGGAGCATAATAAAATACTATGTAACAAGAAGATGCCTGTATTTATTCCACTGGCAAACAGTTCCCACTTGGTGTCATATAAACAGTGGTGCAAAGTTTCCTAGGATTTGTATTTTCTGGTGGGCCAGCTCATCATTATCTTGTTTGGTTTGAAAAAAACGTTTGACCTCATTGTTGCAGTATTTTGCTGTTGTCACTCACAGAAGTGGCCTGTTTTTTGTGGTGTGGCCTCTGTTCAGTAGATTTTATGTTAGTCACACTCCAATAGATTGTCAAGACAGGCATTTGAAGTGGATTATCTAAAGCAATGGTTTTCAAAACATGGTACAGGTACCCCTTGGGATTTCTGAGATGCTCCTGGAGGATCTTCAAGGTCAAAGCTATTTTCATCATATTTAGATGTCTTAATTTCTAACAAAATAATAATAGCTATTACCTATTTTTTCTTTGGGTCTGTCTTCTTTTATAACATGACTTACATGGTAATATGTTTTGCATGATTGAACATTTATAATTTATATCTAATCATTTACTTTCTCAAGGAGGAGGATATGTGGGAGAAGAAGAGAAAATTTGGAACTCAAAAATTTTTTAAATGAATGTTAAAAATTGTCTTTAAATGTAACTGGGGAAAATAAAATATCATTTTTAAAAATCGATATAATCTGCATTAGCAAAAGTGCTTAAAGAGATCTTCAATTTTCAAAAGTGTAAAAGGATCCTGAGACCAAAAAGCTTGAGAATTGCTGTTCTAAAGAAAGAAAAAAAAAAACTCTCATTAGCATGTTTTTTTAGCCTGGGCCTGAGAGAGTTGGGATTAGGCTGAGTAAGTAAAGATTAGAGTTTAAGCTAGGTATGTTTCTCAGAATTTCCTGGACAGAATATTTGTGCTTTGTGAGTTGAAGGAGAGTGAAAACTGGGACAAGGCAACAGGGGCTTTGTCCCAGTCACAAAAATTTAGACAGTGCTGACTGAGCTTGCAATCCTTCAGAAACAGAGAAACAACTGAGCTAGATTAATTAAAATAGGAAGTTTTAGAAACTTCCTTTCCCCTATAGCTACAGCCAAGTTAAATTCTTTCTCAGAACCATCTACCTTATTCATCAGTAGCACTATCAAAGCAACAGACTTGTGATGCTCCAAGGACTTTCTTCCCTACATTGCTATAGCTCACATAAGTTCTGACCCAGCTCCATGCTCCTCAACCACTTTATAAAGAACTTTCTCCCCTATTTACCTGCCCTAGGCACAAGAATTGTTACTTACACTTCTGAACAAAAGAAAAGACAATCTTAGACAAAAAGATGAAGAGTTTAGAGTATTATTGGCCCCTATTCCCTTCTCTGAACTAGTTTCTGGACTCATTTCATTTTATCTAGTAGCTACCTCCCTCTTAGTGCTGACTGGGGCCTGACTGAAGTGAATGGTGCAGCATTCAGAGAGACCTGAGTTCAAACGTGATATCAGATACTTGCTGGCTGGGGAAGTCACTTAACCCTTTTTAGTTCAGTTTTCTTATCTGTAATTCTGGAGAAGAAAATGGTAAACTATTCCAGTATCTTTGCCAAGAAGACCCCAAATGGGATCATGAAGAGTCAGACAGGACTGAACAACATTGAAATGTTAGCTTTCATTACTATTATTCTTTCTTCCACACTATACTTCCCCTTTAGTATTTGGCACCATGGAATTCTGCTCTTCCCTGAACATTCACTCTAGCTGCCAAAGGTTCATTCTCCTTCAGTGACTCTGCTTTAGACACTTCTCTGTTGCCTTGCCTTTCCTCCCCTCCTGACCCTCTACATGTTCTTTTATTAAAAGAGCCTTCACTGAAGACACTTGCCAAAATGTTCTCTTTGGCCCCATTTCCTCTATCTGATATTATATTTCTGTATTATTCAATTCATCTTTATTTTTGACATTCTTATATTGCTTCAGGCACAATCTGATTGAGGCAAGTTTATTTCTCATAATCCCACAACCTTTCCTTAGTCACTAACCTGCAATGGCTCCCCATTCCCTCCAAGATCAAAGATCTGCCTGTTTTTTAAAGCCTGTCATAATCTGAATTCCTCCTACCTTTTTAATCTTCTTATATCTTACTTCCCTATTGCACATAATCTGCTATTTCACAAGTAAGGAACCTGGATTTTAAGTCTGGAAGTCTGGGAGTCTGGAAACTCACCCAGACTTACCAAGAATAGTAGAAACAAAATTTGAACCCAAGTCCTTCTACCTCCAATTCCATTACTCTTTCTGCTTTGCTACACTGCCTCAATTTTAACAGGGTACAACAAAGGACCAAATCTACATTTTTTCTCTATTAAATTTCATCTGATTAAAATTCAAAGATTTTTTTCAATGCCTTGGAGGATGTCTGGGGCAAATTTCAAATAGAAAAGGGATTTCTTATTGATGACAATATTTTCCAGATGCCTCCAGTCATGGATGGCATTGTATTGATTACATCAAACACTACACATCTTATAAAACTTCTTATGCAATTCTTATGGACAAGAGAGATAATTAAGGTCTTGATGAGCATATAGTTACCTAAATTCAGCACAGCTTAAATAACTATACCCAAAGAGAAAACATTAATGACTTAATGTCAACTTGGAAGGAAATCTCTGGGGAAGTATTCCAGCAATCTGTGTTTCATCTTGAGCTTTTTTTAAAAAAAAATTTACTTTCATCAAGACATGAAATGGTAAGTATGTCAAGTTTGGAGATGATGCAAAGCTCTAAGTGATAGATAACCTGTTACATGACAGCAACAGGCTCCTAAAATAACTTGAAAGTCTAGAACCTTGGGCTGAATCTAATAAAGTGAAATTTAATTTGAGGTAAATGTAAAATCTAACATGAGTTCAAAAAGTTACATTTAAAAGCATAAGGTGGGGGTGGGATAACATAACTGGACAACTGTTGTTTTGTTTTGTTTTTGAAAATGATCTGGGTGTTTTAATGGAATGCAATTTCAATGAGTCACTAGTGTGATACTTTAACCCAAAAAGTCAATGCTATTTTAAACTACTTAAAGAAAAGTATAGCATTCCATACTTAAAGAGGCAAAGACTTCCCCTGTCTACTAAGTCTATTCAGGTTGCCCCTGAAGTACTGTTTTCATTTCTAGATGCCACTTTTAGGAAGAGCATTGCTAAATAGAGATCATCCAGATGAAGAACCAGTTCACTGAAGGTATATTAAACTTTCAAACAGTAGTATCAATCAATAAACATTTATTAAAAGCCTACTGTATTTTAGGCACATAGGAATATGAAAATAATAATAAAACATCCCATGTCTTCAAGAAGTTCATATTACATCAGGAAATACTATATACATGAATAAACATATAAAAATACTTTAAAAATAATTACAAGATGAAATTTATGGAGGTAGAATATTAGCATCTGAGGGAATCTAGAAAACATTTATGTAGAAAGTGTTGCTTGAGCAGAGTTTTAAAGGAAAAAAGGGATTCTAAGAGACTACAGTGAAATAGAAGTATACTCCAGATTTGGAAGACAGCCAGTGCAGAGGCACAAAGATAAAAGATGGTATCTTGTGTGTGAGGAACAGTAAGAAATTTGGTGTGACTAGATCATAGATGCAGAAAGGGGAGTTTTATTAGATAGATAGATTGAGATCAATTTTTGTAGGACTTTAAAAGCTAAACCTAACTTTAATTTGATCCTGGAAATACTAAGGAGTCATTGATATTTACAGTGACAAGATCAGACTCAGACCTTAGGAAATTCATTTTGGTAAGTTCATGAAAAATGGAACGGGGAAGATAGAGCCTAAAGCAGGAAGACAAATTAGGAAGCTATTGCTATAATGCAAGTGAGTGGCAAAGACTACCTAAACCAGAGACTAGAACAGAAGTGAGAGCTATTGTAGAGGGAGAAATGATAAGATTCAGCAATGAGGAATCATAGGTATCAAAGCTTATGAAACTAGGTGACTGAAAAGATGGCAGTATGCTCAATAGAAATTGGGAAGTTTAGCAGAGTAAATGATGAAAAGGGGCAGAAAGATGATATGTCCAATTGAAGGAAGTGGGGATGGTTATCATGGACAAGAACTAAAGAAAATATGATAGCTATCTTCAAGTATCTGAAGAACTATCATGTAAAAGAATGATTATGTGTGTACTATTTGGCTCCAAAGACAAAACTAGGAGCAATGAGTAGAAGCTATAGAGAGACCAATTTTAGCTCCATTTAAGGAAGAATGTCCTAACAATTAGAGCTATCCAAAAATAGAATGGCTTATTTCATAATGTAGTGAGTTCCTCATAAGTGGATGTCTTCAAATAAAGAATAGATGACCACTTAAAAGAGATGCTTTAGAAGAAATTTCTATTCAGGTACGACTTAGAATAGACGATCATAGCTACGTTCTTTGCCAACACTTGAATAATGTGATTTCGTGATTTTAAGGTTAAAAATGGTAAAGCTGCCTGGAGATATAAGAAACATGATATACAAAAAAGTGCTGACTTTGGAATCAGGACACATAGATTTAAATAGCATCTCAAATATTTAGCAGCTATTTTACTAAGAGCAAAACATTCAGCCCCTTGCCTCAATTTCCTTTCCTGTAAAATGAGATAATAAAACTTGTGTTGACTGTCTCACAGAGTTTTTGAGAAACAAGCTTTACAAACTTTAAAATGCTACATAAATTTAAGGGTCAGAAAATGGTAGCATATGGGAGGGAAGGTAGACAACTCTTATAAGGATTATTATCCTCACTCAGGTCCTCATTGCCTCTTACCTGGACTTGAAGTTAGATTAGTCTTTTAATTGTTCTCCCCGATCCCATTTTCTTCCTTATCCAATCCAATCATGATATAGAAGGAAATGTAACCCAAAAGTTTGAAAAAAAATGTTTCTTATTTTCAAAAGACAGCTCATCACTCTACCAAATCATCTAATGAGAAAATAAACTTATGTCCTGATGATAAATGGAAAAGTCATTAAGAAGACAATGGTTTCCCAGATCCAAAACACATCTAATAGTCAGCATTTATATAACACTTTAAGGTCTAAAAAGAATGTTGTCTTATGTGATTCTTACAATAATCCATCGAATTAGATGCTCTTTTTTTATCCACTTTACAGATGAAGAAATTGAAGCTGAGAGGTTGAGACCTGTCCAATATCACATTGATGGAAAGTATATGAGACAGGATTTAAACTCAAAGATGGGGAAAACATATAAGAATTATCCTATATATGTAAGTCCCTGCCTCTGTTGAAAAAATAGAGTACAAAGTTATGCTTTGATTATTTGAAGAAATATTATATTGACATTTTATCTCTTTTTATTTTTTCCATATTTGATAGCTAAAACCCACCTTTCTCATTTAATTCCATTGAGTTTTGCTTTTTTTTTTTTTTTACATAATAGGAATTACCACCATCAAATTTTTAAAAATAATCTGTTTTTTTCTTTTACTGAATTTATGCAACTAGAAATTTTTCTTATCTCTTGGAATTCCAAAATCTGAACTGGGCTAGGGCACCATCACTTGGGACAAATTCATTCATCATACCCTGACACTGTGGCCACTTTTGTAGTTCTTGTGAAAGATAAACTTGTGACCTAAGCTGGTAAACTAGAGCTGACTCATGCTAGGAAGCTAGGAAGCTAGCTACAGAGAGGGCATATGGCATTTTAATTTATTCCTTCCCACAGAGGAGCTTACTGCCAGTTAGCACTCTTTCAATTCAAGCCATTTATCCATCTAACAAGAAATACATAATGCTAAAAGGTCCAAACCAATAGTTTAGATGCCTTCCAGGCACTAGACAGAAAATCTACTTTAAAGGCTGTGTAATGAAATAAATGATTCTAGTAAATGTATAAAATGGATACTACTGATAGCCCAGAATACAGAAAAATATTTTTATTGTCAGAAAATGGGATCCCAACTTTTTACCAGTAGCCAATGTGAAAGTCACTTTAATTCTCTCTCTACCAAAAAACTATGGTAACTGACCCCAAAGATCTTGAATTCCTAGTCAGAAAGACTAAGTGCGTAATAACTGACAGAAACGGGGAAGTCAGGAAATGAATGTTTGAAGAAGAGGATGAGGAAGGGGGGGGGGGGGGACCAAAAAGGGAAGATTCCATTAAATTCATCAGACATTTTTGAATGGGACAGCTAGATAACTCAATGGATAGACTATTGGCCCAGAAGTCAAGAAGACCAGAGTTCAAAGCTGGTCTGAGACATTACTAGTTGTGGGACCCTGGGACAGTTATTTAATATCTGCTTTAATCCACTAGAAAAGGAAATGGCAAACCACTCCAGTATCCTTTCCAAGAAAATCCAGTAGACAGTATAGTCCATAGGATCATGAAGGTTTGAACATGGCTGAATGACTAAATAACAAGTTTATTAAATAATATCTATGCTTAAGGCAAAAGGCTGCATTAGAGCAGACAAAGTCACCAAATTGAAGTTAAGAAAATCTGGGTTCTGAAATTTATTAATTGTGTCATGATGGCCAAGTGATTTAACCTTTCAAGACCCCCATCTCACTAAATCTATAAATTATAGAGAAGTTGCTGATCTTTTATCAGTTGAGGGAGTTCCCATTACTAAGGAGCTGCCCACATTGATGAAATCACAGGTATAAACACAAAATGTCAGGACCCTTAGAAGGACTGGAAGAAGCAAGGAGGGCTTCAAAGACAAAGCCACAAATGATGAAAAAGCCTACATTCAAATTCAGAATAAAACATGGAAATGGGTGAGACAATGAGTATACTTGTAGACATATTGAATTTAAGGCAATAGTGGGACTTCCAGAGGGAAATGGCTAGCAGGCAATGGAAGATAGGAGAGAGACTTTAGACTGGGAGTGATGCCAGGACTGGAAATAGAGATGTGGAAGTTGTCTGATTAGATAATGAGAGCCATAAAAGTGAATGGCATCTCTGAGGAAGAGGATAGTATGAAAAAGATGAGGAAAGGTTTGGTAATTCCCTGGATGATACTACCATTCAAGGTTTTGACAAAGTGCGACATATTTACTCCTAATAAAACATATCTTGCTCAAAAGTAAAATGTTTACCAATGTGAAATGTCATACATTTTATAAAAGCATTTATTATGTAAGTTCCTTAGCAATATATCATTTCAGTATTGCAAGAAACTCCAAAAAAAAAAAAGCATCAAACATTGTCCTACAGGATCACTTCTAGTTTGACCACTACACCCATTTCACAGACGTGGAACCTGAGACCCTAGAAGTTAAGAGATTTGTTCAATGATCACACATTGACAGAACTAGGATTGAAACATAAATCATCTGATCCCAAACTCAGCATGCTTCTTCTTTATTATATCTGCCTTTCATTTCCAGATGGATGCCTTATGATCATCCCAAATTTACTATGTTCAGAAATTAGCTTATCATCTTTCCCAGATATTGCCTCCCTGGACTTTCCTATTCCTGTCAAAGTTATCAATATCCCCCAGTCATCCAATATAGGGACTCCAAAGTCATTGTTCTATACTCTTGATCCCATCTAACTCAAAAGAGAGACTTTCTGATATACCTTGAAATGGTATATTTAAGAGTTAGAAAAGCTCTTTTCCATAGTGACTATTAAGCTTTGAATATCATTACTTCTCCTCTCTGGGTCTCAATTTACTCATTTGTGAAAAGAGGGAGTTAGACTACAAGGTTCTTATAGTTCTTTCCATGTTTTTGATCCTATGGCTTTCCTAGGAGATTCTTCCTTTCCTTCCTCACTACTACACCATTACCACCTTTTGAATCACCTCAGAAACAAATTATTGCAACAATGTCCTCACTGCTGCACTCCTACACTTCTTATCTTGGAATGGAACAGCTCTGAAACTATGATTTCAATTCCCCACAAAGAAACTTCTTTTTATCAATGCAGATGGATATCTCCTCTGCAATTTATATTTTAAGAGAGTTGCCTAAAGCACTGAGAGGACTTGCTCAGGATCACACTGACAGGGTTTGTCAGAGAAGGAACTTCTCTATCCAGTACATCAGGCTGTCTCCCAGACAGATTAATCATATTAAAATATCATTTTTATTCCATTGTTTCCCTATTCAAAAATCATCAGAGCCTCCAAGCAAAGACTGACTAAAGTCCTATCTTCTTTCCTTGACTTTTAAAACCTTCCACATCTGACCTTAATCTGTCTTTCTAAACTTATTTCTCAACGCTCATCTGCACAAACCTTTCTCTCCAGTCAAATTCATTTGTTCACTGTCCCCTAACTAGGCTGAAGGCATATTTATTTCATGCCTCTGTTCACAATATTTTTCCCTAAATGGGACACATTTCCCTCTCTTCTTGGCCAATCTGAAGTCTCCCCATTGTGAAACTGTAAATTCATCCTATACCTTTCCATGACTACTACAGCTCACAGTGATCTGACCTTCTAAACTCTCATAGAACTTATTGTCCATCGATCCAATAAACTTTTTTTTTGATCTTGTATTTGCATTTATCTTTTTAAGTGTATGGATTGTCTCCTCAATTAGACTGTAAATTCCTTATGGATAGAAGCTGAAGTTCACAGTTTAACATTTTTTCCATAGTGTTTTGTACTTGGTGAATACATGTCCAATAAAATAGTAGTGTTCATATTCTTAAAGAAAGTGTTTGAGTACATTTAAAATAGTATAGTTAACATAGTACATTTAAAACTGGAAGAGTTAGTCCAATCTCTTCATTTCCCAGAAGAGGAAAATTATTTGCTCAAAGTTATATAGCAATTGGTATATACAGGATTTGAAAAAAGGTTATCTTGCTCCAAATCCAGCACTATTTATCCTGCCCATGATGCCTTCTTTCACTTATCTCTTCAGTTTACTTCTTCCCACGGTTCATTCACCAAATAATCTCTCACTACTAGAAGTCAGTTTTTGATTTCTAAAAATCATTGGAATATTTTATGCATCTTAGAAAATGGGATCTAGTATACCTAAAGATTATTACTGTTCTGCCTCAATTATTTCTGCTCTCCCCATACCTGTAAAAGAACTTCTCAAAATCACACCCATGGGGGAGCTAGGTGACTGAATGGACAGAACACTGGCCCTTAAGTCAGGAGATTATAAATTCAAATCTGGTCTCAGACATGTACTAGCTGTGTGTGACCTGGGCAAGTCATTTAACTTGATTGCCTCCTCCACCTCACCCCCCCAAAAAAAAAGCATATCTAAAAAATGAAATAAATGGACTAGAACACAAAGTATACAGAATTCAGAGTCAGGAAATTTGTCTATAACATTAATAGTGGTACAACACCAGGCAATCCTTACTACCTCTGTGGATTGTATAGCTCATTTTTTAAATTTATTATAACTTTTTATTAACAAAACATATGCATGGGTAATTTTTCAACACTGACCCTTGCAAAAACTTCTGTTTCAACATTTCCCCTCTTTCCCTCCACCCCCTCTCCTAGATGGCAGGTAGTCCCATACATGTTAAATATGTTAAACTATATGTTAAATACAATTTATGTATACATATTTATGCAGTTCTCTTGTTGCACAGGAAAGATCAGATTTAGAAAGAAGGTAAAAATTACCTGAGAAGAAAAAACAAAAATGCAAGCAAACAAAAACAGAAAAGGTGGAAATGTTATGTTGTGGTCCATACTCATTTCCCAGTGTTCTTTCTCTGGGTGTAGCTGGTACTGTTCATTACAGATAATTTGGAACTGATTCGGATCCTCTCATTATTGAAGAGAGCCACTTTCATCAGAATTGATCCTCATGTAGTATTGTTGTTGCTGTGTATAATGACCTCCTGGTTCTGCTCATTTCACTTAGCATCAGTTCATGTAAGTCTCTCCAGACCTTTCTGAAATCATCCTGCTGGTCGTTTCTTACAGAACAATAATATCCCATAACATTCATATACCACAATTTATTCAGCCATTTTCCAATTGATGGGCATCCACTTAGTTTCCAGTTTCTGGCCACTACAAAAAGGGCTGCCACAAACATTCTTGCACATACAGGTCCCTTTCCCTCTTTTAAGATCTCTTTGGGATAAAAACCCAGTAGAAACACTGCTGGGTCAAAGGGTATGCACAGTTTGATAACTTTTTGAGCATAGTTCCAAATTGCCCTCCCAGAATGGCTGTATCTGTTCATCGTTCCAACAACAATGATAAGTTTGTTGTGTCCCAGTTTTCCTGCATCCCCTCCAACATTTGTCATTATCTTTTCCAGTCATCTTAGCCGATCTGAGAGATGTGTAGTGGTATCTCAGAGTTGTCTTAATTTGCTGTATAGCTCATTTGTAAAATGAAGGGCTTCATTCATTTAAAGTCAAAAGAAACTTAAAGATCATCTAACCTAAATTCCTTAATTTACGGAGGAAAAAAAAAAAAAAAAAAAAAAAACCTTTGTAGAGGCCCAAAGAATTTAAGTGATGCTTAAAACTAGGAAGAAGCAGAGTTAAGATTTCAGCCCAGGTCCTTTGAATCTCTGGATGGTGTTCTCTTTCTATTGTACCATCATGATTATTTCAACTTGGGGAAGGGTGACCAGATGAATTCTAATACTTTTAACATGATGTTCTTCCTAAGGGTAAGCGTAGGTGAATGGGATTGGATTGGAGGGTGAGGGGGGAGGGGGATGGTGGAGAGTAGAGGTTGCCAAAATCAACCAGGAGCTTGAATTTGATGCAGGGAAAGTTAAGACCCAGATGTAGAATTGGTAATAGTGGGGCCTCCAAATCCTATGCTTTATGCTTGGAAACAAGTTTGCTTTTCATTCCTGAAGTACAATTTCTGATCAACATAAACATTTCCACCATTTATCATTGTTTCACAAAGCCAGCTAAGAGCAAAGGAAAACACTTTGGTTATTTTGATACCTCTTATGGGCTTAAATGAGCCTTTGAACATGCAACATAAAATCCACCTCATCAGATAATATTGTTCCACTTGGTGAATTCGTTTTGAATTAGATTCGTATCTTCAATTGTTTCATTTACTCAACTGTGTTATTTTTAAATCTTATTATGTCTTCAATGTTTACAGAAAGATACATTTAAGGTATTACACTCAATTTTACAGGGCTTTTTGCCCTAGAGAGCCTTTGCTATAAAATGCCACTTTTTTGGTGCCTTGACTCAGACTGCTTTTGAATAAAGCTCCCCTTCCTTAGCAAAAGGAATAGGAGGCTCCTTGAAGCTCAGTCCTTCAGCTCTATAACTGGGTCTTTCTAGAGATGAGAAATACCCAGCAAAATCCAACATGACTAACCAGATCAGAAAACAAGTGGGTTTTTCAAGTATAGCTAAGAATCCTGCAAATGTATATATTAACCCAGAATTTGTATAGTCAGAGCTCAACTATGCTGTGTACCCAATCCATTCCATTGTCAAATTAAATGCTTCTCTCTTCTCACTCTTTCTTCTATATGCACTCTTCTTCATTCGCATAGCGACCACCCTCCTTGAGGTTCTCATTAGCCTGCTTAGACTACTTCAGTCGCCTTATGCACCTCCCCAAGTCTCTTCCTACTCAAATCTGAGGTCCACTCATTTGCTAAAGTGATTTCTCCAAAGCTTAGGACTGATTGTGTCATCCCCTTCCTCAGAAAAACTTCAGTGGCTCCCTCTTACTTCTAAGATCAAATGCAAAGTCCTCTGTTCAGTATTTGAAGATCTTTATGCCTTCATAAACTAGTTACATCCTACCTTTTTAATATTCTCACACTTTATTTCCCTTCATGTATGTTATGATTTATGATCTAGTAATATTGGACTTCTTTTTCATGCAAACATTTTCTAGTCTCTGCATTGGCTTTCCTTCATGTTTCCTTAAATGTGCTCTCTCCTTACTTCCACTTAGCTGGTTTGTTTGTTTGTTTGTTTTTTTAATTCCCCCAAGATTCAGTTCAAAGACCACTTTTTGCAGGAGGCCTTTCCTCGCTCTCCTCACTGATAGTGCCTTCCCCTTTGAGATCTTTCATCTAGAATATCTCTCTCTCTATCTCTCTGTCTCTGTCTCTCTGTATCTTTGTCTCTCTATCTCTCTATATTTCTCTGTGTGTCTTTCCATTTCTTTCTCTATCTCTGTCTTTCTGTGTGTCTCTTTCCATTTCTTTCTCTCTCTGATGCAAACATGTATATCTATAGACATATGTATGCATTTTATATAAGCAATTAGTTGTGTACATGACTTCCCACTAGAATGTGAGCTACCTGAGGGCAGAAATTATGTTTTATCCTGTAGTAGTAGTTAGTAGTTGTTGTTGTTGTTGTAACATGACTCTATTTGGTATTTATATAGCATTTTAAAGTTTGAAAATTGCTATGTCATTCGATCTTTATACTAATCCTGTAAGGTAGGTACTATTCTTGTGCCCATTTTATGGATCAGGAAATTGAGGGTAAGAGAGGTTAAAAAACTTGCTTAGATTCACCCAGCTTGTAAGAGTCTGAAATGGGATTTGACATTGAATCTTTCTGATTCCATGTCTAGTACTCTTGCTCATCATACTAAAGCGCTGCCTTTTTATATCCCTGGCTTACATCCCTTCACATCCCTGGCTTAAATAAATGGTTAGTAAATGTTTCCTAACTGACTGACTTCCACTCTATATTGGAGATTGTTGTATTTTATTTATTTGTTCATTCACATGTACGCTGTGCAAGGTCCTGTTCTGGATACTATTGAGAATATGAGAATCAATAACAATCACAGAGTCTCCAAATCAGAAGAGACCATTGTAGCCATTAGACCAAACCAAACCCCCAAAAGAATCTGCTACAACATACACATGTGGTCATCTAGCTTTTATTCTAGGGCCTCCAGGAGATATGAAATCACTGATTCCAGAGGCACTTTTTGGAAGCTCTAACTTTTTTTTTTTAAATTTAATAGCCTTTTATTTACAGGTTATATGCATGGGTAACTTTATCGCATTAACAATTGCCAAACCTCTTGTTCCAATTTTTCACCTCTTACCCCCCCACCTCCTCCCCCAGATGGCAGAATGACCAGTAGATGTTAAATATATTAAAATATAAATTAGATACACAATAAGTATATATGACCAAACCATTATTTTGATGTACAAAAAGAATCAGACTCTGAAATATTGTACAATTAGCTTGTGAAGGAAATCAAAAATGCAGGTGGGCATAAATATAGGGATTGGGAATTCAATGTAATAGTTTTTAGTCATCACCCAGAGTTCTTTCTCTGGGCGTAGCTGGTTCAGTTCATTACTGCTCCATTGGAAATGATTTGGTTGATCTCATTGCTGAGGATGGCCGGGTCCATCAGAACTGGTCATCATACAGTATTGTTGTTGAAGTATATAATGATCTCCTGGTCCTGCTCATTTCACTCAGCATCAGTTCGTGTAAGTCTCTCCAGGCCTTTCTGAAATCATCCTGTTGGTCATTTCTTACAGAATAATAATATTCCATAACATTCATATACCACAATTTACTCAACCATTCTCCAACTGATGGACATCCATTCAGTTTCCAGTTTCTAGCCACTACAAAGAGGGCTGCCACAAACATTCGTGCACATACAGGTCCCTTTCCCTTCTTTATAATCTCTTTGGGATATAGGCCCAGTAGTAACACTGCTGATCAAAGGGTATGCACAATTTGATAACTTTTTGAGCATAGTTCCAAACTACTCTCCAGAATGGTTGGATTCGTTCACAACTCCACCAACAATGCATCAATGTCCCAGTTTTCCCGCATCCCCTCCAACAATCATCATTATTTTTTCCTGTCATCTTAGCCAATCTGACAGGTGTGTAGTGGTATCTTAGAGTTGTCTTAATTTGCATTTCTCTGATTAATAATGACTTGGAGCATCTTTTCATATGACTAGAAATAGTTTCAATTTCTTCATCTGAGAATTGTCTCTTCATATCCTTTGACCATTTTTCAATTGGAGAATGGCTTGATTTTTTATGAATTAGAGTTAATTCTCTATATATTTTGGAAATGAAGCCTTTATCAGAACCTTTGACTGTAAAAATATTTTCCCAGTTTATTGGGAAGCTCTAACTTTTAAGGAAGTTTTTCCTAACATCAAGCTGAAATTGGTATCTTTGCAGTTTCCACCTATTGCTTCTAAATCTGCCTTTCAAGAAAACAAACCATGCCCTTCTTCTAGATGAGAGCCATTTAAACATTTAAAGACCGCTAGAATATTCTAACCTTGAACTCCCACTGAGTCATTTCTTCTCCAGGCTAAACTACCCTTCTGTTCTGTATGAAGTAACTCATATGGCAACAACTTGAAACCTATCCGCATCTCAGTTGCTCTGCTCTCAAGGCTTTCCAGATCATCAGTGTCTTTTATAAAATGTACTCCCTACTTGATCTATGGGCAAGTAACTTTACCTGTTTACCTCAGTTTCCTCATCTGTAAAATAAGCTAGAGAAGGAAATAGCAAAGCACTTCAATGTATGGATAGGAAACTCTTTAAGACCATAAATTCCAGTCTACATAAAGCTGACGCTCATTCTGAGGGGGTCTATCAATTTTTGGTGTTGTTCAGTAGTTTGAATTGAGTCTGACTCAGAAGAAACGTGAGATGTTCAAAGTTAAAGAATCCACTCCAAATGTTCATAGGGACTCTTTGTGTGCAACCTGTGCCAGAGCACTCCAAGCTCCTATTGGTCTGATCAGCCACGGTTGGACACATCATAACTCGACTTTAGCATAGAGATGTCATCTTGTCCTCTTCGAGAACAAAGGACGACAATCAACCAACCAACTCATCAGATCCCATTTGGGGTTTTCTAGATAAAGATACTAAAGTCCTTTGTCATTTCCTTCTGCAGCTCATTTTACAGATGAGGAAAGGAAACAGAGTAAAGTGATTTGCTCAGGGTCACCCATCTAATAAGGGTCTAAGGCAATATTTGAACTCAGGAAGATGAGCCTTCCTGACTTCAGGCCTGACACTTTATCCACTGCATCACTTAGATGCCCATGTCTAATAATAGCTTTTCCCTTCCAGATTGGGTTTTTTCCAAACTGGATAAAGGACCATTCTTTGCCTCAATTCTTTTTTACCTAGCCTTAATCACTGAATGGGTGTTCAATTCAGTCAAACTGAAACCAGTTAAAGACTTTACCTAAAAAAGGCCAAAGTGTCCCATTTCCTCCAAGACCCATCTCCAATTGTCTTAATTTATATCTTGCCCTTGGACCTAGGTATCTCTGGAGGGGAAAGTAAGACAGGTGACCTTGCACAGCCCTCCCTCACTTAAATCAGATTCACTTGCATGTCACAGCATACTTCCTTGAAGTTATAGTCCTCTTCAAGAAGAAAAAAAAAACAACACAACAATAGTTAGCATTTATATAATGCTTACCTGTTATCACATGCAATCCTCACAATAAGCCTGTGGGATAGATGTTTCTATTATCTCCATTTTATAGATATAACTAAGACCTAGAGTGTTTAAATGATCTAGTCAGTATCTGAGACAGGATTTGAACTCAACTCTTCCTAGAGGATAGAACTAGGAATAACCAGTGGAACTTATAAAAAAGTAAATAAATTTAAGCTTGCACACAGTGTATCTGGAGTCATTGATCTTTTTATCCAAAAAACCAATAATAGCACCTCTGACTTAACTTATCCAAAGGTCATTTCATACAAGACAGCTCTAGAAGCTGGTGTGGATTCAATGAATGCTGTAGATAAATGATAAAGATGTAAGAAGATGTGAAGTGAAAAAAATTATAAAACCTAAACTAAATCAGAATCACAAAATTTCAACTTTGAAAAGGACTTCAGAGGCCATGTAGCTCTTTACATACCTTCTATAAATCCCTCAGGATCCTCATCCCTCCTTCTGGAGATTCTCTAGATAGTCAATGTCCATCTTAAAAAACCCAGAACTGAATACAGAACCTCAGAATATCAGAAAGGACCTCGTGGCTTTCTAGTCTTAACCACACAGGCAAGTAATCTAAGATTATAAATCTCAGGGATAAAAGGGCAAAAAGGCTCTATGGAGGAAATATACTCATTTGGACTAAAAGTCTTTATTTTGTATCTAGGGATAAAGCATAATTTGGAATTTATTTTATCTTATCGGCAAGAAAGTGAGAAAAACATTGCCAATACCATCTGATGTTCCATGTGCCTAATAGAGATGGGTTTTTTATGGTTTTTTAAAAATGTGTTGTTCATTTGAAAACCAGCCCTAATTATCCATTTTCTCAGAACATTGTTCAGAAAAAGTTTAATGGGTATGCAATATTGACCCCAATCTTAGAAAAAGGAACAGATTCTACCCAGGGAAAATAACATGGATTATTTGGAAGAGAGTTCTCTGTAATAAAAAACTTAATCTTCTATTTCCACATATTTAGTAACTGATATAGCTCCAGGAAGCAAGTGAGTTACACCCACTATATTTTCTAATTGAAAGATACCATGAGCATGTTGGGAGTGGTTTCTTCTTATCAGTATTGCTTTTTGGTGAACACAATGGCTTCTAGGTAATGCCAATAATAAGAAATCAACTGAGTTTCCCCCCACCTTTCTCTCAATGAAAATGGATTAATACATTGGAGGGCTCCCATGTAATAAAATCACTGTTTTTGGAAGTCTCAAACACAATGGCCAGTTGTTGTTTTTTAAGGATTCAGTTAAGATAATGCAACAATATAACATTTTAAAATAATAATTAAAGTGTCATTCTTCATCCAAGAAAGTAAGCATGAGGCTAACAAAATCATTCAGGAGACCTAAAAGAAACTCTGGTTCCAATTGGTATGAGGTTCAGGGAAATCAGAGAATAAAGACATAAGAAAATAACTGCTTCCTAAGCTTTCTTAGACTTTATCTAGCAGATAAAGTGCTGGATTTAAGAGTCAGGAGGACCTGAATGCAAATACTGCCTCACTCATTTATCATCTTCATGAGCACCTAGGTAGTGTAGTGAATGAAGTTGTAAGCCTGGAGTCATGGCTTCAGATACTTACTGAAGTATCTGATTAATTAACCCTCACTTAAGCTTTTTTTTTTTTTGTATCAGTTTCCTCAACCATAAAATGGTGATAATAATAACCCCTCACGAAAATGAGAATCAAATGATATAATATTTGTAAAGCACTAAGCATAATGCCTGGCAAATAGGAGGTAATTAATAAATGCTTATTTGCTTCCTCCAATATAGCAATTCGGCATCTGGAAAATTAATTAGTTGAGATTGATGAGCTCTACAATTCCTTCCTCCTCTAAATCTATGATTCAGAGTAACTGTGAGCAAAAGATGACAATGAACAAGAAGGGCAAGGTAAAAATGTGTGTCAAGAAGATTGAAGTCATAGTTCCCAGGAAATATTGGAGAACTTAAAAGTACGAATTATTGGGAGACAAAATTATTAAAAACTCAAAAAATAGCAATATTAATTACACTAGCATAGCACTCTACATACCTCTTCTCATTTGATCCTCTGTGAACAGCTCTGTGATGATTATTATTCCCATTTTATAAATGGGAAGCAATTAGCGAGTGCCATAGTGTACAGAGTTCTGGGACTGGAATCAGGAAGATTCATTTTCCTGATTTCAAATTAGGCCTCAGATACTTAGTAGATGTGTAACACTGGAAAGGTCTCTTAACCCTGAAATCTGAGAAAATAAACTGGAGAAGAAAATGGCAAATCACTCTAGTATCTCTGTCAAGAAAACCCTAAATGGGATTACTAGGAATCAGACATGACAAAAATGTCCTAACAAACTAACAAACTAACAGAACTAACAAAAGGATCCCTAGGATAAGTCATCCAAACTCTTCCTCAAGGCATCCAGTGAGGGGGGAACCTACTAGCTTACTAGCTGTGTGACTCTGGGCAAGTCTGTTTGCCTCAGTTTTCTCACCTATAAAATGAGCTGAAGAAGGACATGGCAAAGCACTCCAGTATCTTTGCCAAGAAAACCCCAAATGAAGTCACAAAGAATAAAACACAACTGAAAATGACCCAACAGCAATTTTACAGATGAGGGGACTGACACTCAGAAAGATTAAATAGCTTCTGGAGATCACATAGATAGTGAGTGCCTAAGGAAAGATTTCACTTTCTGATTATCAACCCAGTCCAGTCCCTACTCTTGCCTTGTGGAAAAGCAGAATTAAAGGAATTTGGGATTTAACCTGAGGGGAAATTGAGTAACGTTAATTCAGGTAAAGGAAGAATTCTTAGATAGCAATTCTCGAACTCCTAGAAGGTCAAGAAGAGTTAGACAGGCCTAAAAAAGGACTAAAAAACAAATATCTAAAGAGAATAAAACAAAAAAGGATGTTTAAAATCAGTCTGGAGGAAGTTAGTTAAGCTATCAGAATAGATATCAGAAAAAAGAAGCTAATTTATTCCTTATTATATTGAATTGCTAAAAAAAAAAAAAAAAAAAAAAGGAATTAAGGAATTCTTGAACAGGCTTAAGAAAGTAAATTCCAGTGATGTGCATGGGATACTTAAGATGCAGCCCTACCCAAACTGGATGACCTCAAAGGTCTCTTCCAGACCCAAGATTCTATGATAATTTAACACACAAGGTTATAGAAGTGAATGATCTACCCAGTGTTTAGCAATGTTGGCAAATTCCAGATGCAAGTAGGGTTAATAGTGAGAGAAGATTTTACAACCATAATTTGCAACCAATCAGTACCTGCTGGAATGGAATGAATATCAACTTATTCTTAATATGGAACATGACTGGACATAATTTAAAAGAAAACCAAAGGTCAGGACAATTAAATGAAAAGGGGAGGAAAGTGACCAAATAGACAAAGAGAAAAGCATTAAGCATCTAGATTGGTGCACCCAATTCACAGTTCTAACTTGTTTGGCCAGAGGCACACCCAATACTAGAGAACTATATGGGTAAGCCATATCCTGAAGGGAAATAAGCATAACTGCATGTGCAGGGCCAGCTTCAATATTTATGAGGCCTAAAGGAAGGTTGCCCAGATATCTTGTAGAAGCAAAGACAATGAGAGAGCAATTTATTCCATCTCTACTGTCATCACTATGGAGAGGAACAATGGCCAGTGGACTGAGGAAAGAAAAGAAAAATTGCATGGGTAAGCAAAGTAAAGTCCATTTTCTCTTTTCCTGGATACTTCAGTGTCTATTGCAATTTTAAGTGGATCCTTACAGAGTCACTCAATCTTAGTATTGAAAGAGTTTTTAGATTTCATCTTTAACAATTGATCATCATGGCTAAGAAGTTCTTTCAAGAGCCAGTAAAGAGTGAGCCCTGGAAGAAGAAGAGCATCTGCATTCCCAGAAGGAATTTTAGAATTCGGGTGAAAAATGTAATTGTAAGACAGCCCAATCATTATATTAAGGCCCAAGCCATTTATTCCAATTTTATCTTCACCAAAGCCAAGCTCTGATGGTGCAGTTCACAGTAGCAAAACATACTATCTCTCTCCTAGTGAGAGTTAAAGGGAATTATCCCTATAACAGTTCATTTAGAGAAAGATCACAGTGATCCACTTTAATTGCAGGCCTTTCAAATAGCTTTTGATTTCTCAAGCAATTATGTTAAATAAATAAATAAATAAGTCCCACACTCATTTTGAGTTCTGAGCCATGAAAATTTTCAAGACAGTTAATCAAAAAACTATGGCTCTTACTACCCTGCCAGTCATACCCACCAGGAATACCCAGCTAGCAATTCTAAAGTTGTTCCTACATGAGTCAACTGTCTAGTCTCCACTTTCCTACTATATTATCTTCTTGTCTCTATTCTCCCTTTTTCCTATCTTAGGGGGCATCTCATATGGATATCTCATATTGGACATCTCATATTGGACATCTCATATGTAATTCATAATTTCAGAGAGTTGCCTTGGGCACCAAGAGGTTAAATGTCTTGCCTTTTGCCACTAGGTTAATGTCTATTGGGGATAGGACTTGAGCACAAAATTATACAGATGGTTTTCTATCCACTATATCATGCCGCATATTGGCACCTTTTATCTTTGTTGTTGTTTTTGTTAATGTATAACAATAAAATTCATATTTTGTAAAAGAAAAAATAATGCTAATGAACCCAAATAAAAAAACTTTCACTACCCAAAGCAAAGACAACAGAAGTCTTTCCATTCCAGACTAACAAGAGAGCTATAGTAGAAATTCCACTTAGCACTTGAAAAACTTAAGAACATTAGACCACGGAATTCATTCTATCTTTAATTCAAGCACTACATTCTTACCCTATGCTATATTTTTTATCCAGAGCACCAAGAAGCAAGTTAACTATGGTATTCAAACTCATCTTATTCCTAGAAATGCAAACCCTACTTCTATTGCCATATGTCAATTATGCTTCCAGGAAAAACTAAATAATAGACATTTAGACAACATTTGACTAACATCTGAATGAAGCAACACAACTCCAGATCTGAGTAAAAACAAACAAAAAGGAAGAGAATACTTGTGTGTAAATGTGTATAATCTAAAAATCTCACAAAATTGGAAACACCGGGAGTCAATAAAATTGCTTTCAAACCACCTTTCCTTAACCCTGGAAAGCATTTTATGAGACAGTGAAAACCTCCAACATTGAGTGATTAAGAAATAAAGAGCCAGATTTTTTTTCTTTCTATGTAACTCCATGGGGTGCTTCCCACAGAGCCAGAGAGGTATTTTTAAAGAATTAAATGCTTGATGGTGTAATACCACATTACAGGTGTTCATTAAAGGAGGTCCCACTGAGATTTTTCCTACAGAAAACAACAGAGAACTTTCCTTGCTTATACTTTAATGGGCTTGGTAGCAAGTTTAACCCCCTCCGAAGGCTACCATCCATTTATGACCTGAATGGATTGTCTCTACTTCAAGTGCACTAGAAAAATGAGCTGCCACACTTGAATTGTGATTTGCAAATTAATATCTTGGTAAAGGAATATTCATGAAGGACCCAAACTTTTACTCAAAATGTTTTCACTTTATAAATGAATTGTAAAAGTTGAGTAGGATTTCTACAGTGGTTCAGTCCAAGACAGATGCATTGGTGACCTGAATTCTCTGAGGAAGTAGACCTTGAAATAGAGTTAATGTGTTTCTTCTGAGGTTTAATCTTATCTATGCCTTTCCATCTGGAGGAATGGTTTTAGTACACATAGGATTGACATTGGCTTTTGCACTGCAGGTTCCTTTAATAAGTAGGTTAATCCATTCAATAAATCAAAAGATCATACCAGGACTTCATCACTTTACACCAAGGGCTCATGGAGCTTTTTAGTTATCTGATATTTCTTTAATGGGATTACCCTTATGGACATAGAATTTCTGGAAACTGTCATTTTAAAAAGTCTGTTCCTGATAACCTTTATTTATGAGAAGACATTTTCTTGGATGTTTCTTACTCTACCATACTCCATTCCTAACATTCAAAGACAGATCTTGCATTCTTCAAAATGAATTACATTCGCCTCCCTAAAAATCTTCATATCAATAACTAGACGAGAAACCAACATGTGCTTTTTACTTGTCACTTTGCAATTGCTATATTGGAGAAAAACTACTTAGGAGTAGGAGGGTGGAGGGAAGTTTTTTTATTACAGTTGAGCAAACAACTCCACAGTTCCAAATTTTTTTTTTAGATAGACTTTTCTGGAGAACAAGTGATGGGGATGGAGAAGTGGGGAATCCATATATTACAAACAAGCCAAATTCACCAAAACTTGCTTGCCTTTCATCTCTGTTTCTCTAAAATAGGAATGAATCCTGCACCCAGGGGTGAAAGCCAAAGTTCAAAATCACTATACCATTTTCCTCTGCTCTGATTTAATATCAGCATTTTTATTCTAGTTACATGCAGTTACTGGTCCGGAGCATTTCCTTCCTTTTGTTTAAATTGCCTCTAGAATAAACATCTATAAACTTAGGATGGCAGCCAAAAGAAGATAATATCTCATGGAGGAAACATCAAAATTGTCTCTATTCCCATCCCTGAGTTAAGGAGCAAAATGACAACTTGCCATTCACTTTCAAGGAAATTAAGCTTTACAGGCAAGATTCTCCATTTTAGGAATGCAGTTATTTCCATGAATTCTGTAAGATGAGAAACAGAATCCAGTGGACCAATGAGGACATATCTCCCATTAGTGTTAAGTTTGTTTTCTTAAATTCTCCTGAAATATGAGTATCTCAAATTCTGAAATTAAACAAGACAGAGAAAATTCCATACCTGCTTCCCCATTGTAAGGGAATGTGTTTAATACACACACACACACACACACACACACACACACGTGTGTGTATTCATATAACATGTATCTTCTACTTGTAAGACAATCTCCAGAGTGATTATGTTAATTATCAAGAGATTAATTTAATATTTCACATGAAACTGGAGAAAGTGCAAACGACCAGTTGTTAGAATCTACTATTTGTCCTCTCTGGACTTAAACTTGTTTACTGAAAATACACATCTTTCCTTGGGGATAGATGACAAATGTGAAATTTTTCCATGAGAGTTTACTACTTTCTTAAGGACACATTCTTATCTTAGAGTTTGATGAATGGAAGGAAAGAAGGAATGAAGAGAGGAAGGGAGGGAAGGAGAAAAGGAGGAAGGGAGGGAAGAGGGGAGGGAGAGAGAATGAATGAGAGAAAGAAGGAGGGAAAGAGAAGAGAGAGAAAGAAAGAAAGAAAGAAAGAAAGAAAGAAAGAAAGAAAGAAAGAAAGAAAGAAAGAAAGAAAGAAAGGAAGGAAGGAAGGAAGGAAGGAAGGAAGGAAGGAAGGAAGGAAGGAAGGAAGAAAGAAAGAAAAAAGAAAGAAAGAAAGAAAGAAAGGGAAATAAGCAAGGAGGGAGAGAGGAGAGAAGGAAAGAAGGAAGAATTTCATTTTCAAGAAAAAGAAAAGGTAGATAATCTATTTCTCCTACATGACTCCAGTGGGAATTCCACAAAAATAGGCATTGTTCTGACTCATTTCTAGTACATTTCCACATATGCTGCTTTCACTCTGGCCATAATTCCCATTTCCTGCCCCTAATAACTTCAGATTCTGTTCCTGAAAGTACACCTAGCTCTGATGGGTGAGTTTTTGCCTTATCTTGCACACATTTGTCCATGGCACTTTTTAGCCATCTCCATACCATACTTCCATGTGCTCTTTGAGAGTAAGGATTGACGTGCTAACTTGTAGTTGAATCCCCAACACTTGACACGGTATGTGACATATAGTAAATATGTAATAAGTGATCTATCTCTTTCTGTCTAACAACAAATATTGTATGAAAATATTCAGGAAAAATATAACAGATTATAGACAATGATAAAGCAAAATCCTTTATTGTAATTATCATCTGCTAAAGTAACTGGGTTTTATTGTCTAGTGAAAATGTACTAATATTCTTTATGAATTATCATGTCTCAAATAATAGTATCTCATTGAAAAGTACAGCAGTCATACCCTTTGATCCAGCAGTGTTACTACTGGATTTATATCCCAAAGAGATACTAAAGAAGGGAAAAGGACCTGTATGTGCAAGAATGTTTGTGGCAGCCCTTTTTGTAGTGGCCAGAAATTGGAAACTGAGTGGATGCCCATCAATTGGAGAATGGCTGAATAAATTGTGGTATATGAATGTTATGGAATATTATTGTTCTGTAAGAAACGACCAGCAGGATGATTTCAGAAACTGATGCTAAGTGAAATGAGCAGAACCAGGAGGTCATTATACATAGCAACAACAATACTACATGAGGATCAATTCTGATGAAAGTGGCTCTCTTCAATAATGAGAGGGTCCAAATTAGTTCCAAATTATCTGTAATGAACAGAACCAGCTACACCCAGAGAAAGAACACTGGGAAATGAGTATGGACCACAACATAACATTTCCACTCTTTCTGTTTTTGTTTGCTTGCATTTTTGTTTTTTCTTCTCAGGTAATTTTTACCTTCTTTCTAAATCTGATCTTTCCTGTGCAACAAGAGAACTGTATAAATATGTATACATATATTGTATTTAACATATACTTTAACATATTTAATATATGTAGGACTATCTGCCATCTAGGGGAGGGGGTGGAGGGAAGGAGGAGAAAAGTTGGAACAAAAGTTTTTGTAAGAGTCAATTTTGAAAAATTATCCATGCATATGTTTTGTATATAAAAAGCTATAATAAAAAAAAAGAAAAGTACACCAGTCTAGCACATAAAAGTAAAAGTCATTATAATCATGTATTATATCTCATACTATGAAACATGACCTTATGGAGCATGAGGTGAAATTTCAGACCAGTCTCCCTTATAAAATTCAGACTAAGCTGAATCTGAATTATCACATCATTAGGCTCTTCTAGTGAAAAAACAGTATTCAAGGACAACTTCAGTATTCAAGGGTACCATAGAAGTGAAAAATACACCTATCAGACACAATGCCATTGTATCCTTTCCCCAACACCCTTACTTGAGTCTCCTCCTTTCTACAAGAATAATCCAGTTCAGGTCAAAGGTAATAGGGTTTTGAACAAACTTACATAATAATCTTACCTATAATCATCACTGCTCTGCCATTCCTGAAATATCTAAGCAAAACACCTTATCAATACACTACGAGAAAAAAAAAAAAAAAGCACAGGTCTTTATTATGCAATTCACCTGGATTTCATAATTGCTGGATTCCTCTATTTACTATAGTGAAATTATGACTAATAACAGATTTTTTTTTTTAAGCTAGGAAGGAATATAAAGCTTATATAGTACAATTCCCTATTTTACAGTGGATTGTAGCCGAAAGAGTGATATGGGGAGTCTAGAGACCTTAATTTGAATCCTTTCTCATGTTAATTATATGATGAGTAAGTTTATTAACTTCTCAAAAACTAACTTTTCTCTTCTGTTGGATGAGTTTAATAGTGGTCAGGCTACCTACTTGACTATGCTATAAATCTTAATGTGCCATTAGAATGTGACAAGGAATTACGGCTGGAGGGAATATACCTACTTATATATGATCTTAGAGTTTCTAGGTGACACTTTCCTAGCAACTTCCAGTATAGATAGCATCATTGCCAAAATAGATTGGAAAGATTGATAAAGGACAGAGGAAGTTAAAAAATATATAAGCCAAGAGCAGAGAATCAAGATTAAGATGGGAGACCTGAAAAGTCATGATAGAGAGGTCAATAGTCATGTGAAGCTAGGCTATTTCTCCTGACTATGCCTTCTCTGGTATTCAGTTAAAAACATTGAGGTTCCTCTTTTTCTTTCTTCTCTACATTCTAACTGTACTTTGAGGCTTTGTCCTTCCTTTTCAAGAAAGTTCAAACTGGAAATGCATGAAAGTGAGCTGAAAATTTTAGGGCCAGAGATTATCAGTCTGCATAATGAACCTTCTGCAAATGTACCCCAGTCTCCCTACAGTCAGCATGCTATGTTCAACTAAATTGTTTCATCTTCTGCAATAGTGGAAGACAAAGGATTTGATGAAGACATCAAATATCCTGATTTTTTTTTTCTTATAGTTTGAGAACAACAGGGCTACTGGGGAATGAAGAGAAACATCTAACTACAAGTTGAGAAAAAGTAACCACAATTTGAAGTAAGTGTAAAAGCAAGCAGAGAGAAGAAAAAAAATTTAAGTATATAAAAAACTATCTGTTTTGCCTCTTCCCTCCCAGAGATACAGACCTTGGTGGAAAGAGGAGGAAAAGTAAGGGGAAGAGGAAATTGTATCCACTACAATTTATGGTGCTTCTGTCTGTTGTTACTTAATATTACCATGCTTTTCCAAACAAAACTGTTTCAATTTACTATGATATGAGTTCTAAGTGATTAGTTAACATTTGGATTAAAAGAAGAACCATTTCAGGAGGATAGGACTTAAGAATTGACTAGAACATAAAATAATCACAAGCAATGGAAGGGAGATTATAGTCCACAAAATTCTGTCATGATTCCTCTTAAATTATATCTGATGAGAAAATTAAGGTCAGTTCATTCATTCAAATATTCACTGTGTTTTCTACAATGTGAAGAAGCATAATGATGAACAAGATGTGGTCCCTACCAGCAAAGACAGGCCCAAGAAACATTCCAAACAAAATAGTAAATAGCTTTCCAAGCTAAGCAGAATGTGATAAGAATCTTGTGTGCTGAAAGTGTCAAGAAGAGGTCCTTAAGTCTAGCTAAAATGGTCAGGAAAAGGTTCATGAGGGAAGTAACATTTCTATTAGGAAAGGCCTGAAATTTAGGTCATAAAGGATGATCAGGATTTTTAAAAATTCAAGTAAAGATAATTTCAGGTTGAGAGACTTACAAAGAAAAATATATTTGAGAAAAAACAACCATACTTCAGTTTAATTTGAGTGTAAGTCATATACGAAGGGTGATGGAGATATTACTAGACTAGCAGGTTGAAGTCAGATTATATTTATTTATTATATATTTTATTTTTCCTCAATTACATGTCAAAACAACTTTTAACATTTGCTTTTTTTTAATGTTTTGAATTCTGAATTGTATCCCTGTTTCCCTCTATGGTCCTCTTCCTGAAAGGGCAAGTAATCAGATTAGATGTTCATTCAAATAAAACATTTCCATATTTGTTATTTTGTACAAGAAGACTCAAATAAAAGAAAAAGAATGAAAGGAAAAAGCAGTGAAAATTGCATGGTACAGTATGTATTCAAACAATATCAGTTCTTTCTCTGGAGGTAGACAGTGTGCTTTTGAGATTGTCTTGTATCATCTATTGCTGAAAACAGCTAAGTCATTCACAATTCTTCATTGTATAATATTGCTGCTACCATGTACAATTTTCTGATTCTGCTCACTTCACTTTGCATCAGTTCATGTAAGCCTTTTTTTTTTTTAATTTGTGGGGTCATGTTATAGAGGACTTAAATATCAAGCAAAAGAATTTGGACCTTTTTTGATAAGTGATGAGTAATCAATGAAAGTTTTTAAATGGGAGACAAGTGATAAAACTTGTGCTTCAGGAAAATTAATCTATTACTGCTGTGCCTGATAGATTTGAGGAGGAAGAGACAGCCAGCAAACAAACTCAATTAAATAACTTACTAATAGTTACATAATCCATCAATCAATAAACATTTATTAGGCACCTACTATGTTTCAGGCTACATGCAAGTAAGCATTACCAGAACAGGAACTAGAAAATAGGACTTCTGACTCCCATCCCAGTATTTTTTCTACTTTACCATTCCAGCCCATCACTATTTACTGAGATTATATTTCCAACTGCCTTTATCCTTTTAGTTCCCACACTTCAAATCTCCTCTTGATCCCAAAACAGCTGCAGAAAATGGTAGATTGTCTTAGGTAATGTTTTAGATGTGATTATAGTTGCTAAAAAATCCCAAAACACTACAAAGTCTCAGAAAAATATAAAACAAGACCAAAGAGACTGTTCTAACAATCCACTAAACAAAGTGTAGAAGACATTAATGTTGCCCAGTCTATGACTAGAATAGACTTGAATTAGTGTATTAATATGTATCTCTTAGACAGAAGCAGAAGGTAAACAATGAGATAGGTTTAGAATATAGTAAGAGGACGATGTAAGACTGAATCCTACTTGCAAAAAAAAATTTCACTGTCCTTTCAATGACTGAAAATTACTCAAAATTTGCACAAAAGTTTGCCCTAAATCCTCTCTTAGCCTCAACATTTTCCCACTAGCATTATAGGACTTCCAAATATGACACACTATAATTCTGGACAAGGCAATCACGTATTGGAGGAGGTCAAATATTTTCCCACATATTGCTGATGAGGACAGGGATATTTAAAAAAAAAACCCACCTCTGTTAAATCATATATGAATAGAGGGTGAGTAGATTATGTAATAAAAACAAGAAAAAAGACTGATTCAAATTGGAGTAGTGTATTAGTACACATGAGATAATAAAAGAAAAAGAAAAAGAGAAAGGCCTGAAAAGGACTTGGATTTATGGACAAAAGCTATACAGAAGAAAATATGGATGGGTTATAATCTGCTTCAGTGGAGAGCATGGATGAAATTGGATCTATCAAAGAATAAATGACAATTCTCTTCTAAAGTCTTCTTTAAAATGGAAAAACAGTACTAATGACATAGTCTTCAACATTCACAAAATTAGCCCCAGCTTGAATGAGGTCTAAATGCTTTTCTTGTAAAGATTTTCATACTACAATGATACCAGAGATTTTCTGTAATTTTCTGTATTGCAAAAGATTTTCTCTGGCTCTGAGCAAGACCAAAGACTATCCACATCCTCATCATCATCTCTTTTCTTGGAAAGTGAATTTTTTGTTGCTTTTTCTGTATCACTGAGTTAGTGATTCAGAAAATGATGGATATGATATGGTATAATACTTTTCACTCTTTGAAAAAGAAAAGAGAAGTTTGGTTTTAAAAGAGAGAAAATACTCATTTTTGGAAAGTATATTCTTCCAGAGTATGTGGAAATTTAATTAGTAGTTTAGCAATGGCAATTATCTAGGGGCACCCTGAGTCTAAAAGCATTTATTTGGTACATTTTAGCTGTTATCACCATAAATGTGATTTTGGAGAAAGCAGAATATTTGCAAAAAGAAATCATCTGGTAAGACAAGATATTGAACTCTCCAGGTTGTATTTTTCATATGCAAGCTCAGAATCTATTTTCCATGTATAGAAAAAAATAATCTCTCATGGAAATCCACACACTTCAATTTGGAAGTTGACTCTAGGGATTTGTAATAGATTATAGTGACTGTCACCTGTGGGTCACTGGTCTGAATGTGGTTCTGTTCAAAACTGAAGGCAAAGTTGTTACCATCTGTCATCTGTTCAGCAGACTTTGTGAGCAAGACAAAAGTTCCTGCACAGAAGGAAAATAGGTTTACTATTTTGGCAGGGGAACTTCTGGTAGGGCTTTTAGTATTCAGTTTCAGTGTGATCATGATCACATAACTCTCACCATCCTGGCAAGCTAAAGTGGCACTAGTGGATGCCAGTGAAGACAATGCCAGTCAGGAGAATACAGATGAAAAATCTGCCTCCTAACAAAAATGAAAGAAAAGTGAGCCAAAAATAGTTACTATTATAGTTACCTATAAAACATGCGAAAGGTATAAGGTTTGGCCTTTCTAAAAAAAAAAAAGGAAATAAATAGAACTCAGTATTATCTTTTTCATTTATGCTAAGACATCCATCCATCTATCATACTGATCAATTAAATATCTTTAAAGTTTTTGAGACAAGATTATAAAAGAATCCTTTAAAATCCAAAGTTGCTCAAGATTTCCCTAAAAGTTTGAATAAAGTCTTGGCAAATTATCCCAAAGCCAAATTCTTGTAAGCTATTTCAAGATTGCACAGGTTGAAAGGACTAGTTCTCTGGTCAGTTTTCATAAGAGAAACATTTCTTTAGACATTTAGAATATTCATAGTTTTGGCACCAGTTGCCCTGAAGCATTACTCTCTACTTGTAAAGAAATGTCCATGGTGTGGGAAATCCTCCTGGGTTGTGAGACCAAAGAATAAAGCACCATATGTTCAGCAGTTCATATGCACAATGGTGTTAAGTCAAGGGTGATGCTTTGATTAAGGATCTCTTTACAAACTTCTCATTACAAGAATATAATGATTATACTACGATCCCCATTGAAAAGAGTGACCTCTCCTTTGTTTGACAGATAATTATTTTACTAATACAAGAGAGACAACAAAACCCATCCAAATCATAGAGTTGGCTTATCAACTGACAATCTGGAAATACAAAGGAGAAAGAAAGCTAAGAAACCTCCAACTATTGGTACACCTTTGTCATATACCTTTGTTACCATATTTGCCTGCATGTTTCTCCTTGAGGTCATAAGTCAAATTGATCAAGAAATACATATCTCAGAACATGTGATTAAAACTATCACTATAATATCACATATGTCTAATTTAACAACAGAAGCATAAGGAGCAGAGCCAGGAAAAATATACACGCATATGACTTCCTGAGTGATTGTTCTCACCAAGAAAAATATGTCTCCCAGCCAAAAAGTATAATGTAATCATGATGATAATGAAACAAGAAATAAAGGATGGAGGAGGAAATGCCGTAACAGGGTAGAACATAAGCTTTTTGAGGCTAGGGAGTGCTTTATTTTGGTCTTTATATTTTCATCAGAGGCATTGTGGTATAATGAATAAAAAGCTGACCTCAAAACCAAGAACAACCAGGTTCAAGTCCTGCTTGGGACACAAATATACTGTGTGACTATAGGCAAATCACAAAACCTCTCAGTGTTCTGGCAATAAATTGCAAAGATAAAGCTGTGAAATATCAGTAAAATCACAGGTATAGTCCCTATTTATCTCTTATCACTTGTATCTTGCACACAGTTGGTACTTAATTCTCTCTCTCTCTCTCTCTCTCTCTCTCTCTCTCTCTCTGTCTCTCTCTGATTCTCTCTCTCTCTCTGTCTCTGTCTCTGTCTCTCTCTCTCTCTCTCTCTCTCTCACACACACACACACACACACACGTAAAATTTGTCAGCCCCAACATCTATGGAAAGGGGAGGGATTTGGGGGAAGAGATCTTACTTTCCAATGTTCAATGAAAATTTTCAATACATAATCAGTTCCTAAGGATTTCAGTTCTAAAACAAGATTATGTGTTGTTTCTCTTATAGAGAAGCTTATTGACTACTGGTTGAAGTTTGCCAAAGTTCTAACAGTGCCCTCTTACTTGTGAATAGTCAACGATGATTAACTGAAAAATATTTCTAGGTTAAACATTGATTTGCCTTTGCTTCCTTTTATGCCAGTTGAGGCGACCTTTCAAACCATTTTCTTTTTTAAACAAAAGAAAACAGGCACCAGTGGCTTTGCATTTCTCGGTAAAAAGCAAATTTCTTCATTTTGTTGGCTCTTGTGGTTTTATCATATAAAAAACTGAGCAGACAATAGATTGGTACAGTCCAAGAATGAATTTTTTTCTGGACATGTGCAGACATATACACACATACATAAACACACACACATAATACACATATATACCTACACACATATGCAAATATGCATACCTATACAGTCACACATATACATAAACTATGCATATAAAAACCATATGTATAAGCATGTATATGTACTGCCATACAATGTACAATCCATACATACATATATATTCACACATACATAGAAGCATAATATATATTCACATATACTTACACATGATATATACACATACACCTTTCTCCTCTTCTACACAACTTTTATAAAAGTTTCTGCATATATTTAGCATGCTAATATTTTTCCTAGGAATTGGAATACCTCTTGAGTTTTAAGCCTACCTTTATCACTTGGTAATTGTATGCTTTGGGGTAAATCATAGTTTCTTTGATCTACAGTTTCTTCATTTATTGAATAAATACAATATCTGTACTGCTTAACTGGTAATAAGTACTTTATAAACTGCAAAATACTACATGAATATAAGGTATTATTATTATGATCTTATCCCTTCCTCTAGATTAGCCCTCTCCTAGTCCCATTCCTACTCTTCCCTCCTACATCTAATACATTTTATTTTTCCATATAAACAAAGGTTTTATTATTTTGTCTTTGAAATGATTCTAAGATTCACCCTATCCTCTCTAAAATCATCATTACCATCTGAATACTGCTTCCTAATTTCCTCTACTCCTCCATACTGTAAGCAATTTTTTGTTGTTCAGTTGTTTTGAGTCATGTTCAACTCTTCATGAGACACATTTGGGTTTTTCTTGGCAGCTAAACCTTCCCCAGTGATTACTTCTTGTGTCTCAAATTCAAGTTCCTCTTTCTAACTTAGCTTCTAAAGCCTCCCATGATCTTAGCCAGCCCATTTTATTTATCTAACCTTATTTCCCATTACCCCTATCACAGAATTAGTGCTTCTAGACTCCTAATGACATTCCTCCATCCTAAATTCATTCTCAACTTTCTACTTTTGCTATGAGAGCTCTCCATGCTTGGAATATTCTTCTACACATTATCCCTCCTTTCTCCCTTTCTGAATCTTAGACGTCCTTTAAAGCCCAGTATTAATTACACTTCCTCTATTCAGGAAAACAGATGGAGGGCAGAAACCATCTAATCAACAAGCCCCTCATTTTACAGTCGAGGAAATAAGCTCAAGAAAGTTGTGATTTGCCCAGGTTTATACCCATATCAAGGTAGTTGAGTAATGCTTTGAATTTCTACCGTATTTAGACTCCTCCTCACTTAGAGACATTAGAGTCTAACTCTAAATTCACCAATCAATAAAAGTGACTGTTTACAAAACACTATGTAATCTGTGCTAGGGAAAGGATTGTTCCAGACTTCAGGGCGATTACAATCTGTAGAGGAGAGAGTCTCATGTGGGCTTCATAAATGATGAAACAAGGACTGAATAACAAAGCAAATGATGTCACAAGACAATACCTGATTATCAAATGATTGGTATAATAAATATGTTTTGTGGACTAAGATAAAGGAAAGGCTAATGTGGGTGGAGAGGACTTGAAGTCTTGAAAGGTAGGTAAGAGATTGTAGGGAGATTGCATTCTAAATAGAGAGTAGAGTATACAAAGGCACAGAAATGTGTGTGTGTGTATGTGCGTGTGTATAACTATATGTATCTCTGCTTTCCCATATATTTGTGCTATATATATATATATATATATATATATATATTCAAGTACATATATGTATATAACATTTTATACTTTCTTTAATTTAAAAGGCATTTGTGATTTTATCACTAAGAGAATTTTCTCCACTGATTTCATTTGCAATTCTGCTGGGTCCATTGTCTTTTAGGATTGTTTGGTCAAAATATTCATCACCCTGTGGTCAACCTAATAGATGAACATTTATGAAATTCGCTGGATTGGTTTTCAGACCACAGACATATAGTCTGTTACCAGGTCTAACCTCAACTCAAAAGCTTTCCAGATTAGTGGGATGGGACAAAGCCTCTGACCCTGCTTAACATAGCCTTTAAGAACTCAGAAGGAGGGAGGGAGGAAAAAAAAGAGAGACAGAAAAAGAGACAAACAGAAAGACAGAAATGAACAGAAAAGGACTGAGAAACAGAGACAAAGAGAAATGAGAGACAGAAAGATAGAGAGACAGTGAGACAGAGATAGAGACAGAGACAGAAGAGAGAGAGAGAGAGAGAGCAGAGACAGACAGAGAGAGACAGAGACAGAGATAGATAGAGAGACAGAGACAGACAGAGAGAGACAGAGAAAGCAGAGACAGAGACAGAGAGAGCAGAGACAGAGACAGAGAGGTGTTTCCTTTAAAGTGTTTGCTGATAGTAGAACAAGATTCATCCAGTAAGAACACTTAAATGTAAAACACTTATTTGTAAGTATTAAACCAACTGTATTATTCCCTCTGAAGGTGACAGTGACCTGAAAATGGCAACATATTTGTTTTCAGTCTTTGTCTCTGGCTCCTAATACAAGCCCGGACAGCCACACATTTAGTGTGTTCAGTTTTCATGCATTTCCCAGACCATGTGTCTTTCAAATCCATATCATCTGGTACAAGCCATTCTCTCCCAGTAATTTTTTCTAGAAGCAGAATATGGAGTAGGTGGTGCTGGTTTTGTGCAGCCTGCATTCCTGAAATGTTACTACTAAGCACAGAATTTGACCTGTAACACAGTGGAGAAAAAGTTCAAATACATACTACAAAGATATCTATCCTACAGTATAAATGCCAATAAGCAATTTCCTTTTCCCCAGTCTACCATAGATTTTCATCAGATAGGCCATAACAGACAGAACCCTTGCCAATATTTTATAACCCAGAAAATTTCTTCAAGCAATTGTACAGATTTCAAGTTTCCCTTTGATCAGTCTTTGCAACGCTGACTATAGACCTTTACCTAAGTATGATTCCTAGATCTCGATATATACAATGGAAATGATCTAGCCCACAGAAAACCCTCTCATTAAAGCCCTAATCTGTTCCACTACATTCTTCCAAGACAGCGATCCAGCATCAGAACAGGCCTCAATGGGGAGACATAATAATACTGATAGAAACAGCTTAGGTAATTGGATTGCTATATGGTATTGAATGTCTGACAACAAAAGATATCCATCTCTATTCGACCACCAAATCTTTGTTCCAGCAATGAATTCATTTAGTAATGCACTTGGAGGCTCCCAATCCCTGCTGAAGAAATGATAGACTTGGGATACAAAAGCAGGGTCATCTGATGAGCATGGAATAAGCAGCTCTGCCATTCCAAGGAGTTAATTACAGTGAACAAAAGCAGCAGACTATGACTTGTTGATCATTACCATAATCACATTACTGCACTCTTCTCCTATTGCTAGCCATGGACAGTTTCTCCTCCTTCTCATTCTGCTCATGTGTGTCCTATTAATTTTGTCACCTTCAATCTCCTCTATGGGGTGTCTGCTGCCACTCAGAAAGCCCAAGTAATAGACAGCTTCCAAGGCAGGAGGTCGGAAGACTTCAATCTGTTTCCATGTATTTCTCCAGGAATATGTTTCAAAAAATAATAATAATAATAATGCCTTCCATTAAAAATTAGAGTCAATACCATGTTGAAATAACATAAAATTTTTCCTTATGACTTCTTATAAGTTTATAGAGGTTGAACCTAGATGAGAGAATGAACTTCAAAATTATCCTTTTAGGATTATTGGCATTATCATCAGTATTTTTTATTTTGAACCAAATTGATCAATAAGCATTTATTAATTTCTTGCTATGTGTCAGGCACTGTACTTGTCATTGGAAATACAAAAAACAAAACAAACAAACAAAAAAAAACGGAACAGTCCTGGTCCTCAAAAAGCTTATATTCCATTGGGGAAAAAAAAAAAAAAAAAAAAAACAACTTGTATAATCACACACAAATATGTATACATACATATAAGGTAAAAAAGAACTGTGATTTCATCAAAATCTATCCTCTATTGTGGAAACTTCTACTGATACAAATAGGCAATTCAAATCAAATTTCATAATTGTAAAAGTGTTGCTGAGGGCACTTAGAAATTAAGTGAAAGGTAGCAGTGGATAGAGAGCTGTGCCTGGGTTCAGGAAGACTGAATTTAAGTCCAGCCCCAGACACTTACTAGCTGTATGACCCTATGTAAGTCACTTAACACTGTTTGCCTCAGTTTCCTCATCTGCAAAGTGAGCTAGAGAAGGAAATGGCAAAATACTCTATTATCTCTGACAAGAAAACCTCACAAGAAGTCATTGTCAGACATGATTCAAACAACAACAACGAGAGAGTATGTGATTTAATCAAGATCACACAGCCATTATGTGTCTCAGATGGAATTTAAGCCCACGTCTTCAAACCAATATGCTACCTCTCTTTAGGAGGAATAACAGAAAAAAGTGGAAATCGCCATTCTATTCAGGGTGTCTAAATGAATATTTCTCTGATAGCTGTGATGTCAGTATTCTTGACTACTATTACATGGTTTTTTTCTCCACAAAAGGGTATTAATAAGTTTCACATTTAACTTCCTTGAGCTTTCCCAGGCTATTTTTATCTGCATGGAGACATTACTAATCATTGAGCAGAAGAGGCATCTAATTGTATAATAAGCAGAATATCTGACACACTCATTCCCAATGATATTGTAATAATAGCAACAGTAATAATAATAATAATTATAGCAAGATTTTTTTTTGGATTCCTTGGCATTTTCATGAGCATTCTAATTTGTTCTCCCCCACTTCAGTTTCTTTTATATGTTGTCTTCTCCTTTTAGATTGCGAGTTCCTTAAGGGCAGGGACTGTCCTTTGCTTTTCTCGATATCCCCAGCACTTATTCCAAAGTCTGATGTATAAATAAATTCTATAAGCAAGCATTTTCTAATTCCCTTTTAAGGATAGAGAGATTGAGACCCACACTGTTTAAATAACTCAACCAAAATCAAAACTCTCTGTAGAGAATAGCATAAATATATGTTTAGTAAATACCTACTTTGTGTAGAGAATTATGCTAAATGCTGGTATAGACACAAAGCCTTAAAACCTAGGTCCAACCATTTCACTCCCCTCCTCAAGAAACTCTACTAGCTCCCTATTACCTCTAGGAGAAAGCAAATCTTCTATCTGGCATTTAAGTTTTCAAAAACTAGCCCCTTCCTACCTTTCCAGTCTTCTTAAACTTAATTTCCCTCCAAGCAGTTTATGATACAGATACTTTGGCCTACTCACTGCTCTTCAAACACAATATTCTATCTCTCATCTGGGTCTCTGCACTGGCTGTGCTTTTTAACTAGAAACATCTCCTCTTCCTCTCCTACTTCTACCTCTTAACTGCACTGGATTCCTTAAATTCAATTCCCACCTTCTATAAGAGCTCTCCCAGCTGCTTCTACACATAAGTCACCATGACATCATAGGAACAAAATCCAATAAATCTACCCAAGTAACAACTTGTACTATAGCTCAGAAAGACCTAAGAAAACTCCCAGTTGGTGTGTTAGTCAAACTGGGGCTATCTTATTGGTTATTTTATTAGTCATATTATTGGAATAAGAGTCAATTCCTAAACCATCCATGAAGTCTTCTATGGCTACTCCCAGCCTACAATACTCTCTCTTTTCTCCAAATTCATTTAGAATTTATTGCATGTACCACTCACCTAACATGTATATATAAATACATGTATGTATGTGTATGTGTGTATATATATATACATATATAAGTGTGTATATAGAATATTTAATCTAGTAAAAGGATCATAGCTTCAGGGCTGTCCAGGATAGTTCAAAAAGCCCATTTTACAGATAAGAAAATTGACTCTCAGAGAGATTAATATCTTGCCCAAGATTATACAAATAGTAAGTAGCAGTTTCAGAATTTGAACTCAGATTCTCTGATTCCAAATTTACCTTTCTTTCTACTACACAACACTCGAGTAGTTACCTCACTCAGTTATCTTTCCTGTCCCTTTGTCTTACTGCCCAAATTAAATCGTCAGTCTCCTAAGGGCAAGGACCATGTCTTCTATCACACAGTGTCTAATACCATACTTGGACATAATAGTCAGTCAGCAAATATGGCTGACCACTTCATTAGTATGAGAATTAAACTCTGGGAAAATAGAAGTTGTTCTGAATACATGTGTGATTTTAATAATCTAGAGAAACTAGCAAGAAAAACTGTTTTGCATGTTACCAATTTTATTTTGTGTACCATATTTTATGAGTTATTCCAGAGTTACTATGTTAGGAAAAGTACATATTATCATAATTAATGTTTTCTTATAAAAATTTTATGCAGAAAAGTGTATTTTCAGCAAACTCTAGTTAAAGATTACAGTTTTTGGTGATTGGGAAACCTAAGTCCCATTATTTATTATTATTATTATTATAATCATCATCATCATCATCATTATTAGCCTTTAAAATAGACAAGTATGAATAGGGTATCTATGTCATGTTAAAGGGATAAATAAATAAGGTAGAATCTGGTCTTTAACTAACTTAAAGCTCAACACAGCTTTACTTAGCTTTTGCCTTTGATGGCAAATGCCAGTCCCATCAGTGACTAACAGGGAAATCACCTTCTTTCCTAAGATCCTCCCTGGATCCACACAGAGCTAACCCAGTGAGACTCTGCAGAGCACAGAGTCCTGCTGGATGTTAATAGAGGTATATGTCACCTAAACAAACACCATCATTTCTGCCTACACTACAGTCTGAGATTCCTTGTCAGAGCTACCATATTGTTCCATAGGGCAAAGCTTCTTCTGCCCACTCTGTACATCACTCACAAAAAGCCCATAGGTGTTAGAAAGCACACAGTCATCACTTAGTAGTGAGGAACACCAGGTGTAATATGGAGAACATCTAATATCTCCTGTCCATCCTCTGTTTCCAGGGTACCACACTGTGTGCCTCAGAAAGTTTAGCATTTTGATCTCACCCTGGACATCTGCTAATTTGTCTAGTTGTTTCCTATCAGATGAGCTGAGAAGGCAGAGAAAAAATGAGTTCAATAAGGTCATAGTGGTGCTTACAACCTGGGGAACCTTGGGAGACCAAACAATCAACTAGTATCCACATTGTGCCAGGTGCTGAGGATGCAAATACAAAGAATGAAATGATCCCTACTCACAGGAGGCAAATAAATAAAAATACCCAGAATAAGTATAAAGTGACTAAATACAACTATATACAAAGTAGTCAAATGGAAGATAGGAAACATGATTAAGGGAAGAAGAGCTTTTCAGGAATATGCAAAAGTCAATACAAAGATACAAAAGCAGGAAGTGGAATGTTATATGTAAGAAACAGAAAGCCAGTTTGAGACTAGAAAGATATATTGGATTAAGTTATATTGAGCTTTAAAAGCTAATAATAAATAAATAAAATTTACATATTACTCTAGAAGCAGTAGGAAGGCACTAGTGGTACAATCACATGGTCAGATCTGTGCTGAGGAAAGTTACTTTGGCAGCAATGGTTAGTCTCACTTTCGTGGGAAAAAAGACTGGAAGTAGAAAGACCAGTTAGGAAACTAGTAAAACCTAGAAGGGGAAAGGTCTAAATCAAGGTTGTAACTGTGAGTGGATAGAAAGGGGAAAGATATAAGCAACGTTAAGGAAAAACAAGCAAAATTTGGCTACTTGTTAGATTTGTGGGCTAGGATAAAGTGAAGAACTCAGGAAAATGCCAAAGTTACAAAACTATGAGGCTGGAAGAATTGTCCTGCCTTTAGCAGAAATGAGGAAGTTTGGAAGAGGTTATTAGAGGTGGAAATGGATATAATGTTAAGTTTAAGATAAGACATCTAGTTTGAAAAACCTACTCATCAACTAAGTATACAGGATTGAAGTTCAGAGAGGGAAGGAGGGAAGGAGAAAGAGAGAGACAGAGAGAGAGACAGAAACAGAGACAGAGAGAGATTGAGAGGAGACAGAGACAGAGAGAGGGATGGAGAGAGATTGAGAGAGGGGGAGAGAGAAGAGAGATGGATAGATAGAAAGATAGTTATAGATAGATAGATAGATAAAGACAAAGAGACATTTTTTTTATGGTTGAGTCATTTTAGTTGTGACCAGTTCTTCGTGACTCCATCTGGGGTTTTCTTGGCAAAAATACTAAAATGGTTTGCCATGTTCTTCTCTGTTTCATCATACAGATGAGGAACTGAGGCAAAGAGGGTTAAGTGCCTTGCTTAGGGTCACACAGCTAATTAAGTGACAGGCCAGATTTGAATTCATGAAGATGAGTCTTCATGACTCCTGGTTCAGCAATGAGACGTCTAGCTGCTTTTAGATAGAGATAGATATAAAATATATAACTACAGATTCCAATGAGTCATCTGCATAGGAGTGACCACTAAATCCACCACAGATGATCAGGTCACCAAGGACATAGAGGGAAAAGAGAAGAGAGACCATGACAATACTTTGGGGGAACACCCACAGTTAGGGGTATCATGTGAATGATGAATCAGCAAAGAAGATACAAGGAGTTAACAGAAAAGTTCCAAGAGAACAGAAGACAATAAGTAACATAAAAACTCAGAGAGGGAAGTATAAAGGAAGGAAGAAGAGTCAACAGTGTCAAATGCAGAATATAGTTGAAGAAGGAAGAATGAAAAAACACCATCATATTTGGCCATTAGGAGATTAGTGGAAATTTTGGAGAGAAAATGTTTAGTTGAGTAATGAAGTTGGAAGCCAAATGGCAAATTATGGAGAAGTCAGTGAAAGAAGTACAGTAAGAATAAATAACTTTTTTTTCATGGAGTTTGATTGAAAAAAAGGAATGAGAGCTAAAGAACAATGGTTTGAGGGATGATGGAGTCCAGTGAAGATTTGATAAGTATGGGATAAACTTGGTCATCTTTGATAGTAGTAGGAAAAGAACCAATAAAATAGGTTTTTAAAAACCAATTAAATAGGAAGGGATTAAAGATTGAGGGAAAATAGGATACAATCTCCTGGAAAAAATGGATGAAATCTTGATCAAGTGCGCATGTAATCTTAGCAAAGAGAAATGCCACCTTTTGTCAGAGATTGAGGGAAAGGAGAAGAGAATGGGAGATAATTAGGAGTTTTGAGATAAAGAGAATCAGAGAAGAGAGTACTCATGTAGGTTGGCCTCAAATAAGGTAAAGGTCAGGAGAGGAAAGGTGGGACGCTTAAGGAAAGAAGAGAAGGTTTAGGCCAGGTTTTGTGGGGAATAAGAGAGCCAGTCAGTCAGAGGAATACAAAAACTACCTTACACACTATGCTGCAATGAGAATGTTGGAATTCTCATTGAGAATGCTGAGGTTGGAAAATATGAATTTGTGCTATTACCAATCAGTATTCCTCTAACTGTGTTTTGTGCAGAAACAGAAGAGGCTGATGATAGTAATGATGCAGGGTTTGAGATTTGGCAAGAAATGAGTGGTAATAGGACAAAGGGGCAAGGGATTCAAGAGCAAAGAACAAGGTAGAGTTGAAATAGTTAACTTGGAATTGAAATTAAAGAGAGCAGAAAATGAAGTCAGAGCTGAAGTAATAGAGTGAGAAATTACTAAGCAATGAAGGATGAGGTTTTTGTGAGGGCAAAGAGTAGATTTAGGAGGGATAAGGTAATAAAGAAGAGAAGAAAGATAGGAGAAATGATAAGTGAATGTAAGAGTTTTCCATGGGAAAGAGGAGCACTTATGGGTCTTGATGAGATGACAATGTGATCCTTCCTATGCCATTTAACTCTTATGGCCTTAATTTGTTCAAGTGTAAAATGAGGGAGTTGGGCTAAAAAGCCTCTGAGGTCCCTTCCAAGTTTTTAATCTATGACCCTTTGATCCTCTGATACCTTCCTGATTCCTGCAACCTTGCCCATATTTCTATCTTGCTGAATTCTAAGACACCTTTGTAAATGAAGATGCTCTGAATTGTTAACTAATATGTTCTCTCTATTAATTTGGTTTTGCAGAAGCAGATATTGAAGGCTATCAGGACAACCTAACCATACTTTAGGGCCAGACTCTGATGATATCCATTTAAATCTTCATTACTTTGATGGATCTATAATATTATTGATACAGATATTTCCTCAAATAGCACAAATGGAAACTCATCCAGATCTTCCTATTCTCAGTGAGGAATCATACAACAGGCTAGAGACCTAAGTTTCCATAGGCAGTAGGAGAGCAGTCGAGTTGTCCATCTTACTATTCTTCATTAATATGACATGACCAGCCTACCTCCTCTTCCGATCAGACATTTCCTGAATGACATCTTTTATGTTCTTGTGAGAAACTTATTATTGCTGATATGCTACAACCTACTTACATTTACTGTTCTATCTCCATTGCTCCTTAGCTCAACAAACATGAGAGACCCACAGACAAAGGGAGGAAGAGGAGGGAAGGGGGAGGGAAAGAATGCCAGTATAGTGCATATTTATGCTTCAGGGGAAATGGTAAAGCTAGTTGATCACTTGAGCTTGGGAAGTCTAAGCTAGCAAAATGGATGCCCACACTAAGTCTGACGCCAATATAATGAGCCCTAACAAAAGGCAAAGATGGGAAACAGCAGAACAAAGCTACTGTGCCAATTATCAATATGATTAGGACCACTGAACTTCTAACTTGGGCAACATAGGAAAACTGGGATAAAAATAAAAATAATTGTTATTATTGTTACTACTGTTTTAATTGTGCCCTTTATTTTTATAGCAAAGTTGTTTCAGTTCCTTCTCCAATTCAACCTTCCTGTACCAAAGAAAAACAAATAAACAAAACATTCCCTACAATCATCATATGTGATAACAGAAATAATATTTGGATCTAGGAGTCCTCTGCCTTTTTATTGTGAGTGGAAGATATGTTACATTATCTGTTGTCTGGGACTTTTGTTGATTTTTCAATTACTCTGTCTTAATTTGTTTTTAGTGATATTTTTACTTACATTATTTTCATCATTTTATATATGGTATTTTTACTCTTATTTCACTCTGCCATGAGTTCATACGAATCTTCCATGTTTCTCTGAAAATTTGTCATTCTTGCTTCATAATCATTGTATTATATTCATATACTACTGTTTTTTCAGTAATTTTCCACTCAATGAGTACTCACTCCACCCCACGCCCCCACATGCAAGTTCTTTGCTGTCATAAAGGATATCACTATGAATATTTTGGTGCTTGTTTGCTCTTTGTTTTTGTCTTTGACTTTCTTGGGACATACGCTAAGTAATTGATTTGATGGGAAAACTTGGTTATTTTTATATAATTCCAAATTGATATCTAGAAAAGTTGGACTGCTTCACAGTATTACTAGCAGTGCTTCAAGGTGCCCATCTTCCCAAACACCCTCCAATACTGATCTTTCTAAACTTTTGTTACCTTTGACCATTTGAGGTAAAACCTCAAAATGGTTTAAATTTTCATCTCTTACTATTAGTGAAAGTGACCAAGATTTAGAATCACAGGAGCTAACTTCAAAATCAAGAGTTGCCATTTTACTATCTGAATGACTTTGGGAAATCATCTAATATTTCTGGACTTCAACTACCTCATCTATAAAATGAAGAGTATCCTCCTAAAAACTTAAATACCTTCCAAATGCCCTTCCAGTTTTACATACATAATATGTGATTTAATATGTGTAAGGATCATTTGAGATTTTTCATTTGAAAACTACTCATGTCTTTTGGCTACTTACTAATGGAGGACATCAGCAGCACTTCAAACTTTTTAGAGATTACAATGTTTTGTAATTCAGTTATGTAGAAGAGAACATTTATACATACAGGAATATTGAAAATAAATATAAAATAATTTTTCAGGGAAGGAAAATCATCATCAGGAGGATATTGGTGTTAAAATATTGAGATTTTGTGAGTGTTATTGACAGTGCCTGATTATATAGCAAGCATTAAAAATGATTAAGAAATGCCCATAAGACTATATTTTAGTTCATCCCATGGGACATTTGAATCTATTTAGGCTGTCACCTACTTTTTACATCCAGATGGTGTCCCAAGACTAGAATTTCAGTCAAGTAAGATCACTCTAGAGAAAAGAGTCTGAATTTAGAGTTATAGGACCTAGGTTGGATGAGTCTCTTCACATCTCTCAGCCTCAGTTTCCTTAGAATCAAAAAATAATAATTTGGATTTGGTGACCTAGTCCATCTATCTCTCTTTCTATCCCAATCTTTGTTGTTATCCTAAAATCATCAGCTGGCTGCTTGAGGTTCTGAGTATTCATCTGAGCTTCCATCTTAAAGTAGAGTTTATCTTATAAATCATTATTGCCAGGTTGTTCTTTTTTTTTTTTTTTTTTTTTTTAATAAAATCAAATATAGGCTAAGTTGTTTTTAATACGGCATTAGTGATTTAAATCAACATTTCTGCTGTCTTACAACTTGAAACTAATGCTTTTCAAAGGAAGAGTTGATTTATTGTAATAATGGTATTCTCCTTGAGTCTTAATTACCAGTAAATTAAGATCGTTGAGTGCCAGCTCCGAAGAGTCCTGGTCCTGGGAAAATTCAGTATTCCCCAAAGGTAATTCCAAATCAAAAAAGGGAGGAAAAGAATGTGCCCTACTCCTCTCCCACTATTCACTTGTCTGTACTTTTTTGATTAAGCCCTCTCTTACTTTCCTGCCCTCTGTAGACACTATAGCGGTAGCTGCTGTTAATAATTATATTACATTATATTTTATGTGTATAGAAGATAAAATATATAAACAAATGTATGCATCATATTCTATGTACACAGTATAGATATACATATAAATGGGTGGAAGAATAGGTGTATGTGTGTGTGTATTCTAGTGTCTGGTTCAGCAATAACTTTGGTACTATGATGGAGGATTGGAGGACTCCAAATTTGGTTTCTCTTTCTTTTTTTTTTCAATTTTTCTTATTACTAAGCTTGAGTTGTTATACTCCATTAATTTTGCCACAACACTCAATAAATACAAGGCACTTTCCTTACATGTATTACTCCTTTCCTTATTCCTTGTTGTTTTCACTACAATCTGAAATTCCCTGAAATGAGCCATATTCTCTCTAGCCTTCATGTACTGCCTAAACAAACATTCTAAACTCCAACCAGGGAAAGGGGTTCTAAAAATGCATTCAGAATGAAAACACTCAATCAAACTGTGCCTCAGAAAACAGAAACTTACCTATGTAAATTGTGCCTAGAAACTCCCTGCATATCAATGAATTCCATTTCCATGGAAGTGAGGTCTGGTATGAATTTACTAATTACCATGCCTCTGGTTCTGTCCAGATTTCTTAAAATGAATTCTTCAAATTTGATTTCATTTAAATAGAATGACCATTAAAAAAAAAAAAAAAGGAAAGAAAAGAAGAGTTATAACCAAAAAATTTGTCATGCAAACAATACCTCAAATTTATCTGAGCTTGATCCTAGAATACAGTATCCATACTCATTTAAAAGAAGTAAATTCCACTAGGTGAAACTGGATATAGTAAAGAACACTAAGCTCGACATATAAATAAAAAAAAGTCCTTTTTCCATGGCTTTGGGATGGGACATCTTCCTATCCCATTTGCCAATTGGGACCCTCACATAACACTTTGGATCTCTCTTATACACGTCACATATTATAAGTATTATAAACATGTGCATGTCATCTTGTTTTATTAGATTGCACGATCTATGAAGGATTGGATAAGATTGTCTTATTTAAATTTTATCTCTCCCCAGGGCTTTGTACAGTGTTCCATATAATTGGTGCTTATTTGTTGTATCATTGGATCAAGAGTAGATGGCCATTGTAGCATTATCTTCACGTTAAATTACTCACTCAGACCATGTTACAGATTTTCTGGCCTCTAGACTTAATTCTCAGTCCTGATGCATGTCTAGAAAGACACTTTTTCTTGAAGAGTTTGACTCATCTTTACTAAAAAGAAATCTCTCATGCTTCATTAGAAGAAGCATGCTAGCTTCCCTCCTTTATTTTTCAATCAGCCAAGACATTTCCACACATGGATAACTCCAACTCCAGCTCCAGCTCTCTGCAGGCAAACTCTATATGGCAATTTATTAATTGTGGAACAGTGAGCCTTGGCATGGTGCCAAATGTAACTGTGAAATATTTTAGGACCTATAACGTGACAATATTTCCACCAGAGAAATGGCAATGTCATAGTATACAACATGCAAAAGGACATACAGAATCCTAGTTAAAAATGTAATTTAAGAATTTTTTGTCTCATAACTTTTTCTCAAAAGAACATTGGGAAATTTCTTTCAGCTAAGACTAGTTTAAAATAAGGTCTTTAAAGAAAGCCTGTTGCAATTTTTCTTTGTTTTCCTAATGCCTGATATAGTCCCTTGAACATATGAAACTTTGTGTGCAGTACATTTAATAGTACTTTTAAATTATTATATTATTTATTATTTCTACTAAATATTAAAAATAAGTATTATAGCTAAAGATTAAATTCTGTCTAACATCTAGAGAAACAACTGGGAACATTGATTTAAAACTGGAAGAACAACAACAACAACAAAAAAAAAAACTGGAAGAACATTTAGTGGTCAGGTACTCTGATCTCTTCATTCTATAGAAGAAATTGAGATCCAAAGAGGTGATGAGATTTGCCCATCATTGTTCAAGTAAACAATAACACAGTTGGAATTCAAACTCAAATCTTCTGACCACCAGTGCTTTCTTTTCACTATCCCACATTGTTCATTAATTCTTATTATCTTTAAACTTTAGTCTCCAAGAAACTTTTGGATTATATTATTTATGTCCTAATCAATAGTACTCCCATAGATACACACTCACTGAGTTTAATCCCTTGATGTAAATCTCAAGATTTATGAATTTATAAAAACAAAGTTAATTTGAGATCTAATCTAATCCAATCTAATAGGGAGAAATAAGACATGGACACCAAATGTAATACCAATCAGAATGTTAGATATGTTCAAGAAGAACATAAAGGTCAGATGAGAAAGAAATAACTTCCAAATGGGGACATAAGAAAGATGTAAATTCTATACTATCCATTAGGTAAGTAATTAAACTTGTTTAAAGTACAAATAGAAAATGATTAAGGAATTTGCTAATTAAAGTCATTTATCTAATTTGGAGACAGTTTGCAGTCTTTCATTCTCAAAGAAGACCAAGAAGACATTAGGAAAGTGATATCTTAACCTTCAAGTAAATGGGATTTAAGTGAGGCAGGACTACACAAAGTCACCAGCTTCACTCTCTCCTCCAGAGCCATCCAGAGTCCAGTGGCAAGACATAGATCAGGATGAATGAAGATGACCAGTTAAAGACAACAACTTACATAGTTGATGAAAAACAGCTGAGATGGTAGGTAGTAAAGAACAAAGTAGGGCAGCCCAGCTTCCCTAGAATTATTTCAACTAAGATCTCAGAAGTGCACTAGACTGAGGAATGATAAGAAGACTAAAGGAAAAAAACCACATTTTTCTAATATAAGATCACAAATTTGACCCAAAGCAAGTGATGAGTAAGAACTCTTTCATGGAGTTAGGTAAGGATCATGGAGAGAGATCCTTGGAGCAAAACAAAGGCCCAGTCCTTTTGCATTGATCTGAGCAAGAAGACAGTACATAAGAGAAATCAGGACCATATAAGGCCATAAACAGTCCTGCCAAAAGTACATACAGCCTAGATATAACACAGAGTTCCAATTCTGAAAGGAATGCTTCAACACTGTGTAAATAAACAAAAATGGCAACAACAATAAAAAATTTAAAAAAAGGGTTAAGAACTATTATGATGCCAGAGATGCTCAAGACATAATCCCAGAGGAGAATTCCAATTCACCTGCAAGCAAAGGCTCAAAGTAAAATAGAGCTTGGCCAAGATAAACTAGAATTCCTAGAAGAAATGAAACAGGTTTTCTTTTTTATATTTAATAGTTTAAAATTATTACTATAAATGAAATATGAACACTAAAAGAAATCAAATGAAACTAAGGAGAGACTTGGAAAGATAATTAGTAGGTATAAAACAAACAGTATAAAACCATACCCAAATAATAGAATCCCTGAAAATTAGAATTTGTTAATTATTTGTTAACATTAACATTTGGTACTAAGTTCTATGGATACAAATAGAGACAAAACATAGTCTAGACCCTGCTCTCAGAGCTTATTAATAGAAGTTAATGATTCCATGAAACAATAAGAAATTAACACAAAACCAAAAGATTTTTAAAAACAGAAGAAAATATATCTCACAAAACAATCATATAAAGTAGAAGTCCTCCAAATATACCAAGCTTCCAGCTACATGTCTGAAATGTGAGAAGTGCTAAGACAACATGGAAAATAAAATTTTTATTTTTACTGATTTCTAAATGGTGGCCATAGGTTGGGCTGAGTGGTCTAGAGATTGGAGAGAATTAAGGATCTCCTCTTTGTGGTTAGCACAAATTTGCCGATACTCTTGCTGCGTTATTATTTGTAGGATATTCCCATAAGAAACATTATGTATTGAAAAATGAGGCTGATATCCTTATAAGCATGGTAGACCGTGGGGACAAAGTTGATCATCAATGAGGGAGTCATAATTTTGTCTTGCAGCAGGCTCAAGACTCTGAGTCTTGAGGCATTTAGGTGTTGCAGTGGATAGAACACCAGTCCTGGAGTCAGAAGGACCTGAGTTCAAATCTGCACTCATACACTTAACACTTCCTAGCTGTGTGACTCTGGGCAAGTCACCTAACCCCAATTGCCTCAGGGGGAAAAAAATTATATGAGTCTTTTAAATGTTGTAGCTACTGCTTAGCAACACTCTTTATGCAAATTTCAGAGATCCTACACGATTCTTGACCAGCCCATAATGGACAAATTCAATTTCAGGCTAGGAGGTTTGCTTTCATTACAATTAATACTTATTTTTTGCTTTTATTGCAATTAATATTTATTTGAGATAAGGAATTATAAAGCCAGCTATATATACAACCATGAAAGTCACCATCAAAGCTTTCAGAGAATAAATATTTATCCCTCGTTGGGCTCGCTGTACAACTACCTCTGATCCAGGGATTCATTAATGAAGGAAAGTCTGAAATTAGGTCTATTACCATCATATTTACGCTTTTATATATTCTATCTCACCCCCAAAAGGATAGAATTATTGGGAGATGCTTTGATTTGTTATACTATTGAATGGTAAAACTATCTTAATCATGGCAAATGAAAATTTTCCAGGGAGAAAGGAGATAGTTTAGTTATAGTCTTATGTCCTTGGATAAAGAAGATGGGTATCAAACTCTATAGAAAAAGGTAGATTAGCCCCTTAGTAGAAGTCTCTATAGGGGTCAAAATTTGGTATCATTCATATTATGAGAAAGAGAGGTTTTGACTGATAGATTGAAGAACACAAAATGAGTAATGGTATGGAGTCCTGACACAGTTTAGGATCCATGATAAGTTATATTCTAGAGACATATGACCACTTTAGCATTTTGCTATAGATTATCCAAACCTATTATAGGAAGGGGAAAAAATTGGAGGATTTGATGTTTTGTCCTACTTCTGGTCATTATGGTTATTTTCATATCAGGAAACCTATTTTAAATTGTTTCTGATAATACCTCCATTGTGCATTGTACTTTTAAAATATTTTGTATTATTGTTATATTTATATTATTTAAAATCATATTTCAGTGCTAATTATGAGGCCAGAGATTTTAGGATTTTTCTAAAGACTGTTTTAATGATGGAAGGTTCCCTAGAAAATATTTGGGACCTTTCCATTGAGGGTAGGATATAATAGGAGCAGGAGCTTTTCTATGTATACTGAGTTGTTCTTCTAATTGAATGGAAAAGTTGCTTGATTTTCTTGTCACCTGAGATATAAAAGGTCCAGCTTACAGAGAGTTGGTGTCACATGTTATAGCACAGTTTCCATTACCTGCTAGGTTGCCTTTCTAATCTAGCTATCTCAATTACCATGGGGAATTCAGAAGTAGAGAAAAGTAGAGTTTTATTTGAGTTTATGTAGGAATTTATATTCTTTTAAATATTATTATCAGTAAAGTTATTTTTACTGAATTATGTGGATTATGTGCATTATGTGCATTAATGCATGATGTATTATCTCATTCTAATTCCAATCCTGAAACACTGTACTACTTTGAATCATAACTGGCCAGAATATGTAGATTAACTATATCTGAGGCGAGGACACAACTTACCTGAGTATAAAGATCCTTTCCTTATTACTGATGCTATGCAAGTGTACACATTCCTTCCTATCCCTGTATCCCCTTCTTCGGTATATTAATAACTTTTTAGATGGCCTTTTGAACAGCTATCTTTCTTTGATTCTGCTGTTCTCCTTGTTGTGCTTTTTTTTTTAATTTAACCATTTATTTAGCCATTAAACTGGTTAAACTCTCAACTGTCGACAGCTATTGCTCCCTAGTAACCTATACTTGTGTCTTATTGACTTCCCTTACCTGCTCTGCTCATTCACTTGCCTCATTTGATCCAGCATGATACCCAGGGGCTGCTGGCAAAGCCACTTTAAAAGATAATTTTTAAAACCAAATGAATTCTTTCTTAGAATATTTGGAGTCATCCAATATGACTGCTAAGTACCCCACAAATAGAAAGAATGAACAAATACAAAAAAAAAAAAAAAAAAAAAAAGGTAAAACTAACCGATTACCAGTTGCTGCCTTTTGACTTTCTATTTCCATTGGGTTGGGGTGACAAAATATACAGGGGCAAATTTGATGCTGAAGTATCTGAAATGTAAAAGTTCTTTCAAACACCACTCACCACACTCTCCTTTGGTATATCACTTAGAACTAACAACTACTTGAATCACCTCCCTCTCTAAGATCTTCAGGCTTTCAAAATGCCAAGAGCACATCTACAGCACCATTCCTAAATGAAACAGCATGTTGGAAATCACAGCCCAGGAGAACTGTCAACACTTGTTTCCTTCTTAATGTTTCAATAAATGGTGTAGAACCTGAAAAACAAAATGCATAAATAAAGCATTTTAAAGTGAATGATACAGCTGCCATCACTGCCACCCCACTTTTTAAAAAACAAATGAGCATCTTAGCTGAGAAGGTTTGTTTGGTGTTATGATTTCCAATAGATCTCACAGTTGTCCCATACAAATACCCTTTTTGCTGAAGGATGTTCTTTGCCTGGGAAACTGATATGCAGAGTGCCTTTCCTTGTCTGTTTGCTGGCTCACACCAAAAGGAGTGCCTTTAGACGGCAGGATGCAAACTTTCACTGGAAGATATCCATGGCGAAGGGATGATCTTTCTTTTCTTGACAGATTGGAGAGCGGGAGAGGAACAGGGTGGGGTGTGAAAAGGAAGGAGGAAATAGAATCAGAATTCCTGGGCAGCACCCCCATATACACGAGGGGCCTAACTACAATGAAATCCAGTGCACTTATAATAAGATAAAGCACAGATACACATGGATCAAAAAGCACCACGATAGTATTCCTTTTCCCTCTTATCTGTCCAGGACACAGTTTCAAAAGAGACAATTTATTCCTCAGGTTTTCTTGAGACTGGCAGGACTCTGACATGCACGCATTAGGTTAACTCTGAGTGACTCTTCTTGGCATGAACACCCAGATACTGCATTTGTGTCCTCCTCTGGAAGTTAACAGAAACACTTTCAGTCCATTCCTGCTCCAGTTCCTATCACCTCACCCACCTGTCACTCTCTTAACAGAATCACAAACCAAGGATCAAGATAGAGCCCTCATTCTTCCCCACTCCAGCCTCCTATTGACTCCCAAAAGAGCTCTGCAGGAACAGAGAGTGAGTGGCACCCAGGGGGAGAATCTACAAGTCTTTGAAGTACAATCAGGACTAACTAAGATGCATGGAGAAAGGAAGTAATTTCCTAAAAGTTAAAAGTTTTGAAGACTGGGGAGAATATTCTCTTATGAATCAATGGGCCATAGAGGAAAGCTGTAAAATTTTGCATGTTCAATATAAAACAATCTCTTTTTCTCTTTCCTTTTTTCTTTCTTTCTCTTTCTTCCCTCCCTTCTTTTCTTCCTTCATTTTCCTTTCTTTGTCTTTAATTCATTCCTTTTCCTTTCTTTCTCTTTTCTCCCTTTCTTTTCTTTCTATTTTGCTATTTTTTCATTCTTTCTATATCTCTTGGTTCTTCCTCCCTCCTTTCTCTCTCCCTCCCTCTCTTTTCTTTCCTCCCCATTCCTCTCTTCATCACCTCTTTCTCTCTTTCCCTTTCTCTCTCTTCTCCTTCCTTCTCTCTCTCTCTCTCTCTCTCTCTCTCTCTCTCTCTCTCTCTCTCTCTCTCTCTCCTTTCCTCCCTCTCTCGTTCTGCAAAATCAGACACACACATACAATGAATCCACCACAGGGCTTAGAAACAAAAGTGTCTAGGGCCTACAGGATAAAGCAACAAGTATTTATTTAAGTACTTACTATGTGTCAGGTACTGTGATAAGGACTATGATTATAAATACAAGCAAAAAGAAAAGACTATTACATTCTAAGGGAAGAAGAAGAGACACATTAGAGAGTTGAAAAGCAGAGGGGATGGGGGAGGAAGGATAGGAACAAGGTATTTTCACAGAAGGGTATGGTGTCAAAGTCTTGAAATTCAGAAACAGACCTGGAAGGGGATATGAAGGTTGACTGCCTGTCCCTAAATGAAGGATCTTTGAGAAACTCACTAATGAGGAAAAGGGCCAACATAGTAGAGGAATGTTCCAGGATGAGAGAGCCATAGGAGCCAAGGGATTTTCCAGAATGAAGAGGCTTCAAGTTCTGAGGAAAGTTTTAGGAGCAAAGAGAGGTAGCAGCAAAGTCCTGAAACTTTAAGTCAGAAATCAGAAAGGCATTCCTTTTGTCCACAGATTATCCATAGGAAATTAAAGCTGGCAATGAGAGGGGGAGAGAAATGGAAGGTTGTACAAAGCATACACACACAAGGCTCAGGCTAGATGATGGAAATGAGCTATACTTTCCCCCGGGAAGAAGCCAAGACCCATAATATACCACTTGCTGTACTGCCTGCACATAATCTGAGAAGAGTCCCATCTCAGATGGGATACTACAACTCCCCTCTTGCTTCCACGTTTTTCCTGTAAATGTCAGAATGTAACTTACATGCCTTTATGATGACAACTCAGCTGTCAGCGATCTCACTTAATATAAGACTCTCCATGCAAAAACACAGTATAAGTTGGTAAATATGGGTCCAGACCAAAGTAGTCCACTATATGACTAGCTGTGACAGAGCCACAATTAGAAGCTTTGGCACTGAGGTCAGTGCATCAAATCTAACTGAGAGAAGGGGGAAGCTTGATCGTAGTAAGCTAGAGACACTGAGAAGTCCTGCCCAACCAGAGAAGTAACCATAGCCTCCATTCTCTCCTTATTCTTTCTAAGGGGCTAAAGAACTGCAAGTACTGTTAGTACTCTTTAAATTGAGGGCCCTCAGGCAAAGTTCCAGATTGCCTTGTCCTAGTTATGGCCCTGACCTCTGAGATATGTGCTCCAATTAAGGATCAAGCCAGAAAGCCCAAGGTTCTCCTACAGAGCCTTCCAACTGTACAGTAATCCTAGAGTTCATCATTTCCCATGACTATAATGCCAATTTTATAATAGACGACATTCTAACAAATGTGACTCCCTACTTTCCATGCCCATGGCTTTGTGTAGTTGTGAGGTTATTAACCCATGGCTAAAATGCCTTAGAGGGCTACTTTCTACTTGCATGGGCTTTTAAAATGATTTTGAATTCAAGATCCCACTCATTTCTCATTTCTGGAAGAGGTTATTTCCAGGGAAAGGAAGGGGAACATTTCTTTTCTTCCTACCTAACTCCTCCTGACTAATGATCATGCAAACAAATCAAGTGAACTCCAGACTCTTAACTACTCACAAACAGGACAATAGGACAATCAGGCTTCCCCTTACACCCAGAGGAGTACTATTACAGCAAAACCAACCACTCATCCATCCCCCAAACCACATTATATAAAAACTATGGCTCTTACACCATAGCCTGACTTATTAGTCAAAATACCCATGTTTCAAGCATGGGTTTACTGCTTATTAGCCATGTGGTTTAGGGTAAGCCAATCTATCCTCTCTGAACTCCAGTAGCTTCTGGGTAAAATGTTATGTATAAAACATTTGTGTCACCTGCCCAAAATGTGAATGGGAAATATTTTTATCCCTATTACTCAGGACTGGTGGTTTCATCAATGTGGGAAGTTCTTTTTGTTGATAATCCTTGTATAAATGCAGACTGGCAAATGTTCATCAGTTTATGGTTTTAGAGAGTTCCCCAGGGACACTAAAAGGTTAGGTCATTTGTCCTAGCTCATAAAACAAGTTAGGAATCAGAGGCAGGGACCTGAACTTTGTGTCTGATTCTCTATCCATTCCTCCATACTCATTGTGCATTATTTTTATTATTCCTAAAAATTTAGAACTAATGAGTCCTACTATCAATAAAGTAAACTAACTCCATGCACAAATTCTATTCTATTACTTCGAATTACAACAGCAATTATAAAAGTAGTATGAGACCAAAACCTTCAGAGTATGATCTGTTGGGGAGCTTTTCCTAACACTTATCAAAAGACCCAAGACAATGATTCCAATAATGATTGTTGTAATACAACCATGAGGAAAATGCAATACTTTTGACAGTGTGCTTAACTTTTGGCCTGGCATTGCAAATGTATTTTAAATTTGTTTCACTGAGCCTTTTTTTTAAATCATCAAAGACAAAAATATTCAGTGAATATTATAAAACTAACATTTTAAAAGAAAATATCTTAAATTAAAGACATTTAATGAAAAATGAACAAAGAAAGTCAATTTGTGTTGTAGAACATTTATGGCTTAAGTCAGACTGGGTCACTCTGAACTCTCAGGAGGTCATTTTCAGGAGTTTGCTATTCCTTCCAAGGATTCAGATTAAGCACTTGTTCAGTCTCCTCTTAGGAATACAAATTTTGCTCCACTTGTCTGTAAAACATAGTAAATTCCTTCCAATACACTCATTGATTTTTTTCCAATAAATTACAAAAAGACCACAAACATGTACAATTACTGGATCATTGCGTTACCTTTTTTCAAGAAGAGAGCTAGAAAGAGGACTTTCATTTGGAAATGTAAATGTTTAAAAGCATGTTTTTAAGTTTAATCTATATAACTGACTTTTTTCTCTGTCACTTTCTTAAGCTTAGACAATCAATAAAACAACATTGTCAATTTCTTGAGTTTTACTTGAAACTGAAAATTTAATAGTATGAGACTTGGTTCCAACACACCTGGAGGACATTGGTTCCAACACACATGGAAGCTGAAACTAAACCCCAAAAGATGTTTAGAATATTCATTGATTCTCCTAGTCTAAAAATCTCTCCTTAGGCATGCATGAGCAATGGGACACCATCTAGATGCTTACTTCAGACTTTCCTTTATTAACAAATCTCTGGATTGTATAGGTAAGCCCATGAGTGTTAAGTATAAATTCCCTGAAAACTTAGGCAGTGACTTTCATGGTTGCATATATGGCTGGCATAATTTCCTATACCAAATAGAGAGTTAAAGAGGGAACAATAGTTAAGAGTAATTTTTGAGTGGGGAGAACCTGGCCAACATTTATCAGACACTTTCCAGGTATAGTTTTTTAGAGCTTGCTGAGATCACTCAGGTGAACCTGAGGCCATGTGGCCCATCCTTGTCCTGAATATGGACACATTTTGCATTTCATCTAATTAGACACAAACTAAGAAGAAATTCTGCAACACAAGAATAGACATTTACATGATCATCATATTTAGAACTGAAATAGAAGTTCTGACTTCTCAGTGATGTTATTAAAAAACCTTTCTTTTGGTACTTCCTTCATCTCTTCCACTAAGGTCTTCTTCTGGTGTATCTTCATTGGGCAGATGTGGCTTTGAGCTCTCAAAGGCCATGCCAGGAAAGTCACTGAGTGTGGGCCTCTCAGGGAATACAATGTGTGTGTGTATGTTGTTCAAGGCCCAGATTCTCTAAGTTAGAAGAGACTCATTAACAGGTCAACTCTAAAGTAAAAAAATTTTAGCCACTCATCTGCTAAGCCACAGAGGGGTTGTGATTTTTGCTGAGAAAAGTACCACCCACAGTGGTGAAATCCCAATTTTTGCAAATATAAAGAAAGATGGTCATGTTTGCAGAGATAATACACCCCATCTCCACCCACACAAGTCTACTATTCCAAGTATACTATGAAAATCCTATTGTGAATTAGCATTTTGAATAAAGTTCAATTCAGTGCAATTCAGGGTAACACTCAGAGCTATCCTAAACTTGTAAAAGCTTCCTCAGGAGTCCTGTGGGTTATCCCTTCCTGGAACTCCTTTTTAAAAAGGCTAGATAACCATATATTAGGTGTGCTGGAGGCCTTGCAGTCTGGAAGAACTGACTTCAAAACCTGCCTCACACATCCTGTGACCCTAAGCACACTGTGTGCTTTAGTTTCCATATCTTTAAAATAGAGATAATAATAGCACCTGCCTTGCAGAATTGTCGTGAGACTAAAATAAATTAACATAAATTGCTTTCCTACCATTAAATGGGTATATGAATACTATCTACTATTAGCTAGTTATTACTGGCATAAATTAAACTAAAGCAACAATTTTTAACTTTTTTATATCATAGATACATTTGAATGAAGCGTAGGGATTCTTTCTTATAGTTTATCTGTCAAAATGGTTTACTGAGGTGTGGGGGCTCTCTAGCTTCTTGACGCCTCAGAGGAGAGTTAGATAAAGGTAGCTCCCAAAGGTGGTGAGCAGCATTGAAAAGAGGTGTAGTCCTTCTTGAACATCCCATATAATCAGAAGGCATAACCAATAGGCCTAAAACCATATCTACCCCCAAGTATGTGAAGATTGTCCCCAGGACAATGCGGAAATGAGAAAATTTGTTCTAATGTCCATGAAGATATTTGAAATAGGCTCTGTGGAGTGCTTAGAACTTGGTCAAACATTGAAGAAGCCAAGGTCATTCACTGCAAGTCATTTTGACTTTTGTCCTGCTCAGGAAGAGAGAGTAAGGCTGAGGACTTTGTGCAATCCTGTTTCATTTAAATTTAGTTCATGTGTAAGTCCAGATGTCGTTGCTGCTCTTTAAAAATGAAGGTCAAATCTCAATATATTCTTTCTAAGCATTATGTTTTTGCATAATTGATGAATAAGATAAAAATCAATGAAAAGATCAATGAAAAAATAAATGTGTAATTTTTCCCTTATCCAGATTCACAGTCCCCCTAAAATCTATCCACAGACCCATTAGGAACCATGCACCCCACCTTAAAAACCCCTAGACAAGATGCACACTGAAGCTTCCTCCTACTCATAAAGTCTTTGATTCTGCTGTTTTGCTTCAACAACAACATATATTGATTCAGTCCTTGACCATTCTGGGCAATTTGAACCTGAAGAGGATTCTCTCTAAAATATGTGACAAATAGTCATTAATTCTCTAAGTGAAAATCATAAATAAAAACTTCCAGCGGGTCATCCCTAAAAGTGCATCCTCTCCAAATGTGTCAATCTGAGTCCCAAAGAGTAATTCTGTGATACCATATCTCTTGCATTACTATCACTTTTAAAGAAGATTTCAATTGGTAGAGTTGTTCAGGGAATACATATCAGGCATGGGGCACACTAAATATCAGCTGGCAGTTTGGCTGAAATGTACAGTACTTGAAAGGGATTGGTGATGGTGATGATGGTGATGGTGGTGATGGTGATGATGGTGATGATGGTGGTGGTGATGATGATGATGATGATGATACTGAAAAGGTAGAAACTGAAGATTGACTATGGAGAACATCAAATATTTGGCTTTTTATTTTATGCCATATTCCAATGATCTCTAAACTTTTAAAATTGCACACATTAATAATATACACATTATTGCTAAAATATTTTGAACACATACCCTATTATGTACATACTTATGATTTACAATAGTTAAATGAACATTTAAAATGAATCAGCTATAAAAAGTCATTTAAATGAAGAGTGATAAGTATGAAAACTAGGCTAATTGAGGTATAAGTAGAGAGATGGGGACAGATTTGAGATAACTGATTTTCAACATTATCCTGTTTAACTTTGTCAACTTCAAGCATTTGGGTGGTTTTATTAGTAACTTCATTTTCATTTTCATATTGGCAACCACCCACAACTATGTGCACTAGAGAAAAAATGATTGTGCACATCATAGTTTCCAAGCTTGAAGAGTGATTTATTTGTCTGAAATCAATGTTTTTTTAAAATGAGATGTTAGCACAAAAAGTTAAAATTCTAGGGAATTACTAGCAAGAAAAACTGTTTTGCATGTTACCAATTTTATTTTGTGTACTATATTTTATGAGTTATTCCACAGTTACTATGTTAGGAAAAGTACATATTATCATAATTAATGTTTTCTTATAAAAATTTTATGCAGAAAAATGTATTTTCAGCAAACTCTAGTTAAAGATTACAGTTTTTGGTGATTGGGAAACCTAAGTCCCATTTCCCATGGGTTTAATGTATCAATATTTGCATTTTTGACATTCATGCTATTTTCTAGTAATGTTATCCCTGGAAAGCTGAGGATTATTGTGAAGATATAAAGGACATACATACTGATTGGACTGGGGGTAGAAAGGAAGAGAAGAATCAAGGATCATGTAATTTATATCTGAAAAGATTTAAGGATATCATTTAGTTCAACTGTACCTTTTCCAGATGAAGAAACTGAGGCCCTGAGAGGTGAAATTTGCCAAAGATTACTAGGATATAGTGCCACGATTCAAACCTGCAACTTTGTTTCCAAATTTAAAACTCTTACCATAGTAAATCATTCATAATTTCTATATCTTGTAGGAAAACAATTGCTCTTCAATATTCAGCCTATGAATAGCTGTTATTTTAAAGTACTTAATGGTTATTGATAACATCAGCATGGTCACATTAAATTTGTGTAGGAGGAGTCACTTTGTGTCATACAAACCATGATCCAATTTCACAGGCCTCACCCAAATCTACTTTCAAACAAAAAAGTACACTCTCAATATTAACTTTTCATTCTGCCAATCATGGCAAATTAAATTCTCACCTCATCTATGAGAACCATTAATTATAACCTAGTTATCAAAAATGGGAAGGCCAAGTAGAATCAAAAAAAGTACTGTAATTCAGACTCAATTTCACAGTAAAAGTAGAGGAATTTTTTCTATCTATTATAATACAAGGGAAGAGAGGAGTAGAAAGTCTAACGCAAAAAGGAAACTAGGCAGAGAATCATCTTTTGTCTGTTCCTTTTAGTTCTTCCAACCTGACCTACTAAAGGTAGACACCCCCCTTTCCCCTATGAAAAAGGAAAAAAAAAAAAAAAACCAAAGCTTTGTACTCCCAACTTGTGTATCTTCCCTTGCAATCTTGCATTCAATTTCGGTGTAATATGAATAGCCCTATCTTTTTACAAAAGCTCCCCTCTTCCCACCAGACTTGTTTGTTATTTTATGTGTTTCTGCATCATTTGCAGAGTCTGCTTTGATCTACATTCCTCCTGGATGTGTGGTTTCCTTTTTCGGCTACCAAAAGGAAAACTGTTTTGTTTGAAAATTTGCTTATTTTGAAACTTTGCTGGCTTAAAGCACCTATCTTCATAGAGATGAGCAGGGCCCAGTGTTTGCAACTAAAACGTCACCCCCTCTCTCTCAGGAAGGGGCAATGTTAAATGGTACAAGTTGTCTTTTTGGAGTTGTAATAGTCTTTGAAAGAGAATTCAGGAGAAACTAAAAATTCAGTGTAAAGTTGCAGAAAAGTGAGGTACAATGGCATTTGCAAATTTAAACATTGGTGGATTTTATAATAAAAAAACCAAATAGGCAACAATCCATTTTTTAAAAAATTAACACAAATGACACAGCAAAAGGTTATCACTAGAAATATAAAATGAGAATAATAATAGCACTTATCTGACTGAGTAGTTATGCTAAGCACAGTGCCTGGCATACAATAAGTAATATGTAAATGTTAGCTATTATTATTAATATTAGAAATAGAAATACTAGAGAATAGAAAATTAGAAATCTTGTACACAGAATATTCTCTTGGGAGGCTTGTCTATACCCATCATGGTATGTTTGAATAAAAGTTGGGTATTTCCAACCCCACCCCAACCTATTATTTCTATTACAATCATAGTCAAGTTCTTTTGGATGTAGTGGAAAGGGCAGGAGATTTGGATTCAGAAGATCTAAGCAGGAGGAGATCTTCCCAGCTGTGTGACCACAAAGGCCTTACTACTAGAATTGGAGATAGATAACCTGAATTCAAATCCCACCTTTGTCTTATCTGTATCTTGAGACAGTCAGTCTTTCTGGCTGTCTTTTCCCTTATCCATAATATGAGAGGGCTAGATTATAAGCCCTTTAATGTTCCTTTCAATTCTAAATGCTATCCTGAAAGTTACCTCTCTGAATCTTAATTTTTTTATATGTAAAATGGAGATAGATACTAATTACCTCTTATAGGGGGCAGTGAGGTAATATAGCTGATTCTGAAGTCTTATCTTCCTGGGCTCAAATCTGGCCTCAAGCACTTGCTTGTGTGATTCTGGACAAGTCACTTAGCCCTGTTTCCCTCAATTTCCTCATCTGTAAAATGAATTGAAGAAGGAAATGATAAACCATTTCAGTATTTTTTCCAAATGATAGAAACACATATGCCTAAAAATGACTCAACAGCACAACAATAAACTTCTCACAAGGCTGTCTTAAAGATTAAATAAGAAAGAATATGTAAAATTCAGAGTTAAGAGGAACTTGATTGCAGACACTAAATATCTTCAGGATTGTCATATTGATGAGGGATGACATTTGATCTGCTCAGTTCCAGAAAGCAAAACTAGAAGCAATGGGTGGAAATTGCAAATAATCAAATTTTGTCAAACATAAAGGGAATCTTTCAAACAACTAGAGCATTTCAAAGGTGAAATGGGTTTACTTTTGGAAGTTGTCAGTCCTTTCTCATTGGAAGTCTTCAAAGCAAAGGTTGGGTGGTACTTGTATGGTATGCTATAGAGGAAATTGCTTTTTTTTCAGGTGTGAATTGAACCAGATGGCCATTCAACTGTATTTAGAGGAAGCTACATTAGCTTTTGGGATCATCTTAACAATTATGTGTGCTCTCATGAATCATAGCAGTTTAGATTTAGAAATGGTCACTAACATCTCTACCTTTCTACTTAAAAAAAAAACATAAATCATGAGATTTTTAGCAAATTATAAGGAAAATGAAGCTTGTTTTCTGGGACTTCCACTAAAACTCTGCGTCTATCCTCTCTCTTTATGCACCCAGAGCTCTAATTCTGATTCTTATTTCTCCAGCATCAAAAAGTATTAATTGTAAAAACAAATAAACAGAATGCATTCATTTTAAGATACTAATAACTTGATGTGTTTTCCTTCTCAAGATTAAAATTTATCATAGTATGTAATACTCAATGCCTAAGAAGGACTCCTAATGTTGAAATTCTAGGCATATGGAAAGAGATTTTTTTTTTCTTGGTTTGGATGGAACTGAGAGAAAAAAATCTTTCTCCCTTTACATCATACCTTCAAATGTCTACTGTCTCCACACAAGGATGACCCTAAACTTTATACCCAATAAACAACGGTTTTCAGCAATCCTGAAGCTATCCATAGACAAAACACAGTTCAGAAATAAAGAACATCTAAATGGGGATAGACAGGATACATTCAGCCACATCCTTAGAATGACTCTTTGAGTGGGAAGCAGGATACATTCTCCAAGGACCTTTCGGGACTGTCATCTCAGGGGACAACAGAAATCTAGACCTTCTCTTCTGGTGGGTTAGACAGCAGGAGTCAACCTGGGAAATCAAAATAAGCTTAGGAAAACAATAAGCAGGATTGGGAAAGAATGGTAATGATTTGCCTGTTTTTAATAGAATTCTGCCTTCCAGTTGCAGTTTTACTCTAGGAAAAAAAAAATGAGTTTTCTTTCAAGTTACACATGAACAGATCCTGGCTTCAAAAGAGAAGTAGAGATCACAATCAAGTCCAGCCAGTACTGAAGAATCATCTGTTTTGCAAGTACAGAGGGATCCTGTTCCTGGGGGCCTTGAGGAGAGGACCATTTTGTAGATGAGCTTGATATATAATGGAATTCTTCCATTACTATAACATTGTAAGCTCCTTGAGGGCAAGGGCAGTGTATACCTCCTTAGCATCTAGCATTTTAGTACATGATATGTGCTCATTAAATTTTGTTTTATTTGAGTTAATTCTGGTCATTATTCCAAGGAAGAGAGGCTAAGAAAGACATACATTTATGCTCTGTTCTGTTCTGTGAGGAACTTTTAATTCATTCTCTTCTTAGTAGAGAATAGGCCCCATGTTACTTCTCAACAGACAGTGCCCAAAGACTCTGAAAGTCACCTACTATGGTCTGCAAAGAATCAGAAAAATTAGGGGCACAAAAGGTTTTCATTTCCAAAGAATAAATAGATACAATTCTGTTCCCAGGCACAAAATCTGTAAGGCACAAAAATTTTATTTAATGTTGAAAGTTGATCTTTCCTGTAAAGACATATATAGGTACTGGATTTCACTAGGATAGAAAACTTCCAGATGGGGGAACTCCTTCTACAAATAAGAGTCCCCACCTTCTCTGAAACTTAGCTTTAAAGAATTACACAGAACTCTTAGATATTAATTGACTTGCTTAGGCTCACACAGCAAGAATCTTAAAAAACAGACTTCGAACTGAGGCTTTCCTAATTTTGAAACTAGCTCTCTGTCCACTGCTCCATACTATATGTAAAATTACCTTTAAAGCCTTCTTTTAGAGATCAACACTTGAAGTTTTCTCCATGAAATCTTCCATGATTCTCTCATGTGATAATGACCTTTTCCCCTCCTTACACCTCACCTAATATTTTATTTGTACCTTTCTTCTGCAATTATCTGTTCTTTTTAGTCATCAATATGCTCCTGGTGGTACAATATGGTTGTGAATCATTAAACATCACTAAAGAATAAAAATGGAAAATGGCCCAGTGGACAATGGAAAAATGGATAATGAGTATAAATAGAATGCAGCATGATACCAGCAATATTTTATATATAGGAAGTGGTGTAAAAGATGTCAGAAAAAATAAGTATAATAAGAAAAGGAGGTGGGCTAATCCAACATTGAGAGGAAGATTAACAAATGGATAACTTAAGAACTGTACTGGTAAACTTCTAAAAAGTCCTCATATGCTCTATCTTGCAAGGGTAGATTTTAATATTTTATAGATGCTTAGCTACAAAAGTATTTAAACTACTGAAGAGAAAGCTTCCAATTTGTCTACTCTATGGAATACTGAGAGGGACAATGATAAGATAACCACAGGTGTAGTGAGATCACACCTATACCAGTAAAAGAAAACTCATATAATGTGATAAAAAATAGATGGCTCTCTTTGGAACAGTAATAAGTGCTCACAATTCTGTAAAATTTTAATCAACCAGCATGTGATATAGATACTACAAGGCTTCATTTTACAGATGAAGAAACCTGATGTTCAGAACAAGTGATAGAGCAAGTCTCAAAACTGAGAGGGAAAATTGAGTCTTTCCTGACTGCAAGTACAGTATTCTTTCCACTATACCACTCAACCTCTGGAGCCATAATTTTGTTTTAATGTAGTTTAATGTAGTTCCCCTCCCCTACAAAATGAAAAACCAATTCTGAACTTGACTGTCAAGGTTAGGCTAACAAGATAATTAGATTTCAATGGGTGGATATGGAGAACTAGGAGGTAGGAGGAAGGATGATATTCCAGACATATAATACAGCATAAGCAAAGACAAAGAAGTGGACAAGCACATGACATGTTCTAGAGGATGTTGACAAGGTCAATTTTGTGCGATCTTATGTTTCATGAGAAGGAGGGGTGAGTCAGCCATGAAGCATTTATTAAGTGCCTACTATGTGCCAGGCCCTATGTTAAGTACTAGAAATAAAAAGAAAAACAAAATAGAATTCTTGCTGTCAAGGAACTCACAGTTTATTTAGGGAGATAACACAAACAACTATATACAAACAAGATCTCTACCTGATAAATTGGACACAATCAACAGAGGGAAATGACTCATTTCTCACAATGCTGTTCCATGTACTAAATTATGTAATCATAATTATGAAGTATATGTGATTTCAAGTCACGGTCCTGCCCTTACTGTGATATTAATCTTGTCTAGACCTCAGTTTCCTCAACTGTAAAAATAAGGGGTTGGAATATATCAAAGGTTTTTTTTTATTTTAATAGTGTAAGATTCTATAACTCTATCATATATTCTAGAGTCTTTAATTCTCAGTAATGAATCTCTTAAAGGAAATAATTAGATACTTATTACCCTCATGTAACCCTCTATAAAAGATTCAATCACATATCCTTTTCTTGATCTCTTCTTTCTTAAAATTAAAGCAACATTCCCCAACATGACATATTTAATTTGGATATAGTTTTTCAGAAACTGAAGAAAATCTAGCAGGAAAATTTTCCTGATTATAAAAGGTTTCAGGAGGTTCAAAGATAAGTTTCTTTTTAACTCATGCTATACCTGTCATTTTCTTGAAGCATATTTCCAATTAAAATGGCTCATATGAGAAAAAAAAAGTGTGGGAAAGGAAGCCATTTTGAAATTCTAATTTAGTAAAAAAAAAAAAATCTCTAAAATAATATTCTGCTGCCAGAAAGCATATAGATGCTTTCTATATGTTGGATAAATGAGTGAAACCAAAACATAACTGGATGAAAAAAGGTCACCAAATTCATCTCCAAATTTCCAGTGTTTAAATTGATGATTAATATTAAAAAATCTCATCTGTACAATTAAAAATAAGGAGAGAGGGGGCAAAATTAATAAATCAAGGTGCAGGAGAAAACAATTGAAGGTAGAATCAAGGGTATATACACACATACATACATACATACATACACAAACACATATATGAACAGTCAACATTGAAAAAAAGGAATTTTTTTAAAAGGGGAAAAAGGGAATACTTATTCCCTGATAAGACATAAGTCAAAGAAGATCTAGAAAGATTTAAGGAAATTTGAGATTTAGGGAAAAGCTGAAGAAGTACCTTTCTAGCTTCTTTGATCTCGATAGGAAAACAAAAGATGATATCATCTGAAGAAATATGACACTGAGTGGCATTGAAGGCATAGGAATATTAATTAGAAAGTTTGAAATGACCTTTGTGAGAGATGTGATATTATGTTTTATATATTGAGATTCAAAGGAATGGTTTCTTAGTTCCCATAAGATAGATTCTAGATTGATTTATAATTAATAACATTCAATTATTTTAAAGGCCTACTGATCCCTTGCCTATTTATTAATTCTGCACAAAATTCCCATTCTAATGGCTAAGGTAGAGTTACACAACAGCTAGCCATCTAAAGTCTACTACTCTGAAATACTCTAGTAAAAAGTATGGCTTCCTTGTGGAGAAGATTGTTATTCTTTATTGATGAGTGAGGTGAGGTGAAAAAATTTAGTTTATACTACTGAATCATTTATTCTAATACTTAATGGCATTAAAAATGCCTACTTCCAAAAATTGTCAACAAAAAGGAACTTAGCAAGGGGAAGCATTTATTACACCTACATCAGGTCACTGAACAAATTCACCTAAAAGTTATAATTGTAATTTTAGCTCTAAGGGAGAAAAAAAAAAAACCTGAAGAAAAGCTTGAGCAGCTAATCCTTCAGTATTCCTAAAATATTTACATATGTCCAAAGGATGCCAAAAGTCTAATAATAAAGTTAAGGTTTTATTAATGCTATAAATGTGCTGTCAATAAGGCACCTGTAGTCAATCAGCAGCTTGCTATTCTTCCTGAAGAGAAGGCCTTTGTGAAACTCGATCTTGAGCAAGTTTATCAACAACTGATCATCAGCAACTACAGAAGATGCCCAAACAATTCTAATTTACTGAGTCATTCTGAGTTAAGTGCTAAGATTGAGAATTTCTGTCTTCCTGGGGATTTGGGGAGGGTTTATAGAGACTCTGCTACCTACAATCCCAGGGTTGGTATCCTGGGGATTTTTGGGGGGGTTGTTTTTGGGTTTTTGTCTCTGTATCCCCAAAGAACAGTTCAATGTCTGACAGACTGCAGATAATAAATGTTTGCTAAATTAAATTGAATTTCTGAAAAAATTGCTGGATATATAAATTATAAACGAGAAATATGAACCTATAACTTTGAGGACAATCATATAAACACTACTGGCATTTTTTACCACCCAAGGTAAAAGTCAATCCATGTTCATGGGATCTAGGGGCTGGAAGAGAGACTCAAGTTAAATTATAAAAGGGTTGAGGAATGAGGAAAAAAGGGAGATGAGAGGTTGGGGAACTGAAAGTCAGAATGAGGGTGAAGTATAAATTTAGTAAGAGTAAGGAAGTGGGGTAGATTTAGTAGGAGTAAAACAGGACAGACAGTCATGGTCAGAGAGGGGAAATCCAGAGTAATAGTTCTTGAAGACGGAGAAGTTCTGAGTAATGAAAGAGTCCAAACTGGAGTTATGTTTGTGAAATTTGTCTCCGTGCTTTCACTGAAACCTGGCTTCCTCCTGTGAATTTCATTTCCCTGACACCCTCTACTTTTTTTCTCTCCCTGACTCATGGACCAAGCAGGAAAGATGACCATATTTCCTGGTCCTCACTCAGACCACAGTTCCACCATGATCTTATAACATTCTTGTGAAGACCGCATATTTTAAAATCAGCCGGAGTCAGGAATTCAGGTTAGGGGAAAATTGTTAGTCTTTATTCTCAGTGAAGAAAGATCGGAGGTGGAAGAGAATGGGCAACAGCAATGTGTGCAGCTGAGTCAAGAAGCTAGCTAGACCAGCAGCCACACGACCAGCAGCTACGAGCATAGAACCCAGGCTCAATCTCTCCCAGCCTCTCTTCCTGTCTCTGCCTCCACCCACCAAAATCGTCATTTCCTATACAACACATCAGGACTTGCACAGAGAGTGGGTGGGGGGCCATTCTTTATCCAATCATGTATATTAATAGAGTATAGTCCAATTACTATTTAGCCTTACATGCTTGGGACCTCAGTGCATCAACTCAAGCCTCAGCCCATTACAATTCTCTTCTATTTTGAAGTATATTGCATATACTTAGAAAATACCACTGTCTCGTCATCTCTGGTGATGACCTGGATAACCCCCATGTTATTCAATGAATTTCGTGTCTAGCTCATAACTTCCCTTGCATCTCTCTGCCCCGCCCTCCTTTTCATTGACTGAAAATTCTATGTTAATGATCCTTCTCATAGTCTACTCAAAATTTCTCTATTGCAATGACTTCCATTCTATCCAGTTTAACAAACATTCATTTGGTAAGTGCCTACTATGTGCACAGCTCTGGTCTAGGCTCTGGGTGAGATAAAAGTTTATATAAGACCTATTTCCTGCTCTCATGGAACTATCTACCCCAAAAGAAAATGTTTTCCTACCTCTTTGTCTTCATGCACATGTTCCCTCTTGCTAGAATTATCTTTATTTCTATTTGACCTAACTCCTATCTATCCCCCAAAGTCCAGCTCAAATGTCACCTCTTACATAAGGTCTTCCTTAATTCCTCCAGCCAAAAGTATTATTTTTTTCCTCTCTGAATTTCCATATCACTTTGTTTTTACTTTCCTTCCTTCTGAGCACTTATCACACTGTACTTATTTATTTGAATCAATGTTTTCTGTCCATCTAAATAAAAAGCTTTTTCAATTCAATTCAGTAAATATTTATCAGGCACCTACTATATATGTAAAGAACTAATGATGCACAAATAAAAAGGAGACAATTTACCCCAAGGAAGTCACACTCTACTGGCAGAGATGATGACGTATCCATTTTTATCTTCACAATCCTAGAAAATTCAACAAATGCTTGTTAAGTGAATAAAACAAAACAAAAAACAAAAGCCAAAAGGATATTGTTAGCTAAAGTCACTAGTTAGCAATAGTGGATAAAGTGGCGGATTTAGATTCAGGAAGACCTAATATGAAACCTTGGATTTTTACTAGCTTTGCAATTCTGGACAGGCCACCCAATCTTTCTATTTTACATCTGTAAATCACACACCTGCCTTCCAAGGTTATTTTAAGGACCAAATGAAGTCATATAAGTAAAGTACTTTGCAAATCTTAAAGTGCTATATAAGTGTTGGTCATCATCATCATCAATAATTATATTTATCTAGCACTTCAAGGTTTTCAAAGTGTCTATCTATTATTTTATTTGATCCTTAAAATAATCCCATGAGGTAGGGGCTATCCCAAATGGGGTTACTAAGAGACAAACATGACTGAAATGACTGAACTACAAGTACAGATGGGGAAACTAAGATAAAGGTTAAATGACTTGACGGGGGTCACACAGCTAGCAGGGCAGATTTGAACTCAAATCATCCTGACTCAAAATCTAGTGCCTTATCCATTGGGACACACACCCTCTGCCAATATACACACAGTTGCCTACTTGTTAACATCATCATCACTGTAATTGCTCCACCAAAGAACAAAAGATCAATGAATATTACCTTTTTAAATTTTAAAGATTGTCTTTTTTTGTATACAAACACAAAGCTACTAGGTGCTTTCTTTTATTCAAAAAAATGTTAGTATCTGTTACATAATCCCCATCTGATTCACTGAGAAATATGATAAATATAAAAGACATAATCTCTGACCTTGATTTTACAGGGTAAGCCATCAGCCTTAATTCAACTGGAAAACTAAAAATCAATCTGCTTATTTATGAAACATTTTACAACTTTCCTCATAACCACTCCAGGAAGCTCATAGCACAGGTATTATTATCAACAATTTGCTGATAAGAAGACAAGTTCAAAGAAACAAATACTTTGCTCACAATTACATGGTTAATAAATATTGGAACTGGGCTTTATTCCTATAGCTGCTGTGTCCAGTTTCAGTGCTCTCTCAGACCATCTCTCATGTGAGCAACAGCAAGATAAATTTGCCTGTGTAAGTATTGAGGACACATGGAGTAATCACGGTGATTAAGGTAGAGTGGGACTAGATGAGAAGGTAAAAAAAATGAACTCTCACCCCAGCCTCCAAAATATATTCCATAGAACATCCTCTTCTTCAATTGCTGAAAAATGGTTAAATGCCATTTTACCATTAAATCAAAAGATACCATTAAATTAAAAGCTTGCTTTAAGCTCTGGTTGTTGTGGGGTTTTAAAAACAAAGTTGTTGAGATCATTTTAAAGATGGTACCTGTCCATAATGACATACTGTTATCCTGGAATATAGTTGCACTTTTCTGGTTGTGCCCTGCTCTGGGGAAGAGTAAACACAAATTAGGACATGAGGTCTTCAGAGGAGAATAACTGAGCTACCATTGCCATTTTCTCATTGCCTTTCTTAAACAGAAAGGGATTTTGAAAAGATACTGCATAGTCCTAGCCACTCATTATTTGCTGTTCAGGTAAGCAGTTCCAATAAACCCTGGAATAAACTAAGCTGGTTGTGCCAAAAATCTGAATGCAGTTTCAAAAGCTGTTAAGCAAAGCTTAAAAATGAATTAGCTATCAACTAGAAACATTAACCAGTTTCCCAACAAGGAAGAATCATGGTACATTTTTTTTTTTTAATTTTGGAATTCAGCGATAGGATACAATAATGTTAGGGAGCTGTCCCATACCTACTAGCTGTATTAGAGACAAGCACCTTACTCATTCTAGTAAAAGGAAATAATCCATTGAAACATTGGGAAAGGCCAATGGGAGCAAAACTTTGACAAGTCCTTTGAGACCCTCAGATAAAAGGTACTGTTATGTATTAGTAATTACCATCCTATGCCTTCAGCTGCTCTCATAGAAAGCAATTATAACAGTGTTCATTAACACTGGTCTTTGATGGGATTGTGGGTCTCAGCTGTCCAGGGTATGCATCTGTCTTAACCCCTTCCTGCCATCCTCACACCACTTCCTTTACCCACCAAGAAAATAGAGCTTCTAAGCAAGTCTAAACAGAAAAAGATGGTGTCAGCACCTGAAGATTCAGCACTCAGGGAAACAGACCTTCAGCCACCCTCCTTGAGGTATTCTCATCTTCCTCCTCCTTTGTAATCAATTCTATTCCTTTAGGAAGCTTTACACCCCAATATTCAGCTTTATTATCCTCTGATCTGTGGTCATTCTCTTCCTGACCATTCAACATCCTACCCCATCTCTTTTTAATTTCTCAGTCCTAACATTCATTGTCTCTTGGATCTACACAAACACAGATCTGTACCATTCTCAAAAGTCATTCCCTTTTTTTAAGTATCCACTGTCCCTTCTCTTCATATCCAAGTTTGTTGAATATTTGGGTTTGAGCCAATTATTAGCTCTCATTCTTCTTCAGTTCTTAGCTCAGTTCAGTGTGCACTCAGTCCCAACTACATGTACTATTCTTTTCTTCATGCTCTGATAGAAACTTCCTTCTTTAACAAAAATGATTTAGCAAAAGTTATCAATGAAAGGCCATGTGGTATAGTGAAATAAACATTGTACTTAACTGGCAATCAGAGATTTAAATTCTAGTTCTATTTCTGCCTCTGTGTGACAATGGACAAACCACTTATTCCTGCGGGGTCTCCCTTCCTTTATTTGTAAAATGATATATTAACCTATATGATCTCTATTTCTAAAGATTTATAAAATCTTTTTGTAGTTAATTCCTATAGCCTCTATTTCCTCCTTATTCTTTTCTCAGACCTTTTCTTTCGGAACATTTCTAGATTTTGCCAGCCTAGGACACTTTTCTTTTGATTCTCCTTCTTTAATAATTACGTCTTCAATATAAATATCACTGACTCTTCTCAATCCCTTAATCTGGGGCTCCCTGTTTTTGTCTTTTCTAGAAGATCTCCAATTTTCTGGACACTTAACGACCCATCTCTAAACCTTTGCCTTAGCTGTCCACTAGGTCTAAGATGCTCTATTTTATTACCTGAGATTTTTTTAAGCCTTAGTTTCCTTCAGAAATAAGTTCAATGCCATCTCTAAAGAGTTAATGCTTTCCTATTCAAGATTACCTTATGCTCACTTTATATGTGACTAGTATATATCTATATGTATGTGTTGTCTTTCCTATTAAATGTAACTTTCTTGAAGGCAAGGATTACTTTGCTCTTATTTCCCCACCATCAGCACTTAGCACAGGGCCTGCCATATATAAGTACTTAATAAATACTTATTGGATTGATTCTTCTATCACATTCATGGTTCCCTAATCCATATTGTTACCTTGGTCATTCTTGCTTTTTATTTCCCTGACTCTTCTCTCTATTGAACTACTTTTCCTATAACCATCATATACAATATTGTATATAAGTGATGCATGTATTTTCCCCTATTCTCCAACTTTCTTTATAGCCTATTTCATTATTTCACATAATTTCACATTTTGGGCAATAAGATGTTTGTCCCAAAGGGTCCTTTTGTAAGATTTCTTTTCAAAATCACAGTGTCTTTCAATAACATCCAACTCATCACAAAAAATATCTGAATGAACCCTTCTGGAGAGTGAGAGAGCTTTTGATCCAGAAAAGAAAATCAGAAATCTCATGATAATCTCAATATGTTCAAAATTAATTTTATCATCATCTTTCCCTACCTTGTCCTTTTACTGCTCCATTTCTGCTAAAGAATGATAGATAAATCATGATTTTCCCATTGACCACGGTTTGAAAATTCGATCATCTCTAACTCTTCCAGCTGCTATAAAATAACCAACCATTAATCCAGATGTCCATATCTCATGCTTGGGTTCGCAGATGTTTCCTTCTTTAATTTATCCTCTTCCCAGCTATATTCATAAAATGGCTATGAATGATGGAGACATTGCCCAGGGCAGGAAACTATATGACTACTTGAGTATATTATAGATAGGGTGCTTGGCCAGATAGAGATCAGATGATCTGACATCAATTCCAATTCTGAGATCCTGTGATTTTTTCCCCATTGATTTCAGTATTTCTTTGACAGTTGGTTCTATCAAATGGTCTTCCATTTATATGGAGGCTTCTATTATAAATGTTCACCTATTCCTTTTTCATGGGTTGATGTTTCTCCACATAGCTGCCCAATCCCCAACAATGTTATAAGTGCCTCCAGAACTTCAGCAGCTTTTGTTTCCCTGGCAGTGCTAATAGGAATGTTCTTCATATGGAGAGAACTTAATAAATGTTTTACCACAAATTAAAATCTCTTTGTGGAACCTAGACTTCATAATAACAGTGGCCACTCCAGCATTATTTCTCATAAAGATATTAGATGATTCTGAAATTAAAAAAAAAATAGGTCTATGCTTACACTGGACAAAAAATTAGGTCTGTGCTTACCCAGAATTTAGATTAAATATTTTTATTTATATTTATTACTTCACAGTTCAGGAGGTAGAAAGGACTGGGCAGTATAGTCTGGGCTGGGATGACTGACTTCCTGAAAGAAGTCTTTCTCAAAGGTACATAGTAGTTTGCATGTTATCTCTCCCATTAGAATGTGAGTTCCTTGGGGGCAGGAATTCATTTTTGTCTTTCTTTGTATCTCCTGTGTTTAGCATATCACCTCACATGCTTAAAAAGCTGATTGAGGTATGATTGAGAAGGGGGTGAATTTCTAATCTTTTTGTCCCACCATCAAAGTTGTGAATATAGCACTAGGAGTTAGTCATTATTCAAAGCTCAAGAAGATAGAAGTTCAAGAATTCTTGTCTCTTTCCCCTACATGCCGAACTTCATCTTGCCCCCATTCTCTTAGTGAGACTCATGTCCTAGTCACATTCTGAAAAATCAAGAGGAAAATGTCACTTTGCAATGTATGGTGTTTTTTTGTTTCTGTTTTTGTTTTTGTTTTGTTTTGTTTTGTTTTAACATCCTATGAGTCCACAAAGTCGTATTTAAAAGTTTCCAACAGGAATTGCAAGCATAAGCTTACAGACTGATGAAGAGTTTCTGGATCTTTCCTTAGGAGAATCTCTGTAATTTCAATAGGCATTAAGCCGTGTCAACAGTTTGAAGTGAGTTTTCAAAGTAAAAACTAAACTCGAGCTCACCTCCACCCTATCTCACCTCCAGTGCAAAGTGTGTGTGAGGGAGGTTATGGGGGAGGGGAGGGTGTTTGCCTCAATGAGAGAGGGAGAGAAGGGGAAAGAGAGAGAGAGGATTTTCAACTGGATTAAATGATCTGAATAGTTTACAGGTTTCCAGTGGGGGCTGAGCTGGGGTGGCTGCAGCAGCTGCTCCGAGGAGAGAATAAAGGATTTGCTAGAGCTTTGTGACTCTGTATGTCTGCTGTGGATTGATCTGAGAGCCTTTTTTATCCTCCTTTTTGGGGAAAAGGGGGGAGGCTTTCTTTTCAGAGTCACATTATCTTTCAACAAAGGCTGACCCAGGACGAGTGGTATCTAGGGAATTGTGCACTTGCTGGAAGAGGTGGGCTGCAGCCTGTTGCAAGGAGTAGGCAGGCAGGACTCAACAGATGGGTCTAGAGCCCAGGAGGGGGTGCGGGTGGGTGAACTCCGGCCTCCCAGGCTTCTCCCACCCCTTCAGCCCCAAACCTTCTCCCAGGTGGCTTGTACTGATTAGCATGTCAGCATCATTCAGATCCCTTCGGAGAAGGGCCGGTATGTGTATGGTTCGGGGCCTGTGAGTGTGTGGCTTCCATGGCTCAGGAAAAGAGAAGGGGTAGTGAAGATCCCTATGAAGACAAGCAAGCTTCCATCTATAGAGAACTGTAGTGAAGAAGGAATTTTAAGTAGGTTCCAGTGTTCTAATTGTATCTTCCCTTTCTCCTTACACAGAAGAAAGGAAGCTAGAATGGGTGGCTTGAGAGCCCCACTTTCCTTGTACTTTGTATGTAGGTAAGTCTACCCCCTTCCTTAATTGCTTCCATATACGTTGAGGAAATTGTTTCAGAGAAAAGACAACGGACTCAATCTGAAACTTACAATTCTTAATAGTCGATTCTGTTCTCTTCAACAAGAGAACTCTATATAAGGATTCGAACTAAGGGGTTATAATACTAAAACCAAAAATACTCCATTTTCCCCAAGGAACATACATTCAACAGGGGAAACATAAAGACAGATAATGTTTACTTAAGAGTGTCACACAGTAGGGGCTTAGTAATTGCTTGTTGATTGATTAAAATGGATCATTAGAGAAGGGAAAGAATATTATATTCTACTTTAAGTTCATTCCTGACTCTCAAATAGTATTTTCTCATCCTCAATGATTTATTCCTTCAAAGTAAATTCCACCTGCATCCTCTGATCCTGCCTCTTTTTTCCTAAGAATGAAAAATATATCGTATTGTGTGCATTATATGATTAATTAGATGATTTATGTAAAGAACTTTGTCATCCTACACTACTAGTAGTGTCAGTTTATTGTTATTATTGTTACTGACTCAATAGATCCACAAGTCTATAAGAGTATTGCCACTAGCACAGAAATCCTCAGCACCTTAGTAGCTGATAACCTGTTTCTGTGGCCAACATTTCCATCACCTGGTGGGCAATCTTTAGATAATGAACTTTTTTAACCTTAGCCAAGCAGGTGTTTCTCAGGTGACAGTTCTTTCAAAATTGGTAAAACTACCACTACCTGACTCACCTTCTGTTGGCATATCTTCTAGGTCACTTAATATCCTGATGAGATACCTGAGAAGGACTTCAGCAGATAATTATAACTGCAAGTCACATAAGAACTTAGGTTCCATTCAAGCCCTTTCTATGATATTACCAAGGTTGAGATTTTCACCTGTATATGACAAGTATTCATCAGTTTGCTCTTAAAGTAATTGGGTATTCTTAGAAATTAACTGAAACTCAAAAACAGATGGGGTATGTGAAGGTATGTAAGCATTGGGAGAAAATCAATCCATTAAAAAGTATTCATGAAGTGCCTACTACAGGCTTAACATGTACATAATAACGTACCTGTCTTGCATAAAAATGTAACCATACCTTGCCCATAGACAGCTCATGCTCTAATGGGTCCCTGCCAGTGGCTGCTTTTTAAGGGGAAACCCACCTCACAAGCATGTGGTTAGATAAAGCAGCAGACCATTCTTGTTACCAAGATCTCAATCACTCTTGTAATCACTCAGCAGGAAACCATCTTATTCAGGCATAACCCACACAATGCTATCCAAACCAAAGACCTATCTTACATGAGTTTCATAAAACTCCATGGTATCCCCCATCCTGATGGGGACCATCTCCCTAATATTTTACCAGGAATTATACCACCACCACCACTGCTCCTTCACACATACATACATCCTTTCCCCATAATTCCCAGTCTATAGATATCATTGTTACCTGAGGGGGAGGGACAGGAAAGAGAAAGAAAGGAGAAGCACTGAAAAACCCTTTCTCTCAGCAGCTGGGCAAAAACAAAGGACATATCTCAAGACTGAATATGAGTGGCAAAGTTGGAGAGAATGGGAAGGGCCCAAGGATTTGGGAAAAATTGGGGGATAGAAAAAGGACCTCACCATATCTTCCCACCCCAACCTCCGGTGGTACCATATACATGGATGGATGTGAGGAGGAGATAGCTCCACACTTTCTCCTCCCCCGACTCTGACATTCATTTAAGAAATTCTTTGTTTTCTTAGGACAGGATAAGGAAATTATAAAGAAGCGTTTGAAGACAAGTCAAAAGAGAAAAGATTACCTAGGCTCAGGTATCATAAGAAGGGGGAGAAAAAATAACCCACAACCAACTGTAATATAATCTTCATTTTTCTTATAATCTTATAATCTTCATTTTTGTTGACCAGGAAAGTAGCTCTCATTAATAACATTGCTCTTCTAGAACTAACTGCCCTTTATATCACCTGATATACTTTTACAAAATCAATTAACAATGCTACTTGGTGATTATTTTTAGGCTCTTCACTATCCTGGTTACACTCCTTTGGACCCATTCTAATTTGTCAGTACCCCCTCTTAAAATATGGTATCAAAAGCAATCAATCATTTAAAGGTGGTCTGACCATTGCCTTGTATAGTAAGACTTACTTCAAGGAACATAGCCTAGGTTGGAGGTGTTTCACAAAAATTACTTGTTTTCAAATCATGCCTTTCTCATCCTTTATGGGATTTTCTTCTTAATACAATTCCAGAAAGGGTTCTCTGCAATCACATCTATGTTTTGAGGGATTTGTTTTGGTATCTCTCTGCTTCCTGACTTTTCTACCAGCTAATAAATCTCATCTAAAACCAGGCTGGAGAATTTTTTTTTTTTTTTTTTTTTTAGATTCTTTAATCTTTATTGAATATTGGCCTATTAGTATTAGCATTAGGTCAAAGGATATGGTTTAGTTACTTTTTTTTTTTTTTTTTTTTTTAAGAGAGAGAATGCTTCAATCTATTTTCAGACACAATCAGTTCCTTCTCTGGGTATGGATAGAATTTTTCAACATAATTTTTCAACCACTTCAGAGTAGTGGTGGATGATTGTACTACTGAGAATACAGACCAGAAAATTCTTAACATTGCCCCAACTTCATGAAAGTCAAGTTGGTTGAAAGACTGGTGTTTGTAACTAATGTACTATGTTTTAAAAAAAATAATAAAATTATACCAGCAGTAACAACAGATTTGTTGCATTTTGCTATTTAAAAGTGGAAGGAAAATACTGATTTTGGAAAGAAAGATCGTGCAAGTGAAAATCCTGATCCTGTTTCTTACTAGTACTACAACTACTGTAAACTGCATTTATATAGTGGCTTTAAAATTCAAAAGTTTTTTTTACACAGTTTGGGTTAGAAACCCATCTGACCGCGTTCAAGTCCCCTAACCCGACTAGTGTTGCTTCCTTATCTGCAAAATGTAGACTAGATGCTCCCTGAAGTCCTTCCCAATTAGAAACCCCATCCCCCTGTTTGTTCTCAGGGCATTAAAACAACAACAAAAATGCAAATCCCTAATAATTAACTTTCTAACTAAAAAAGTAAACATTTGCACAAGTTATCACATTACCAGGTTTAACCTTACTTTGATGTGCTAACAGCCCCTAAAGAAGAATGGAAACTGTCAGTTAAATAAATAAATCATTGGATTGAGAACAGATATGTCAACAGAGGCACAATCTGATAATTGTCTGGTTATTGTTGACTCTTAACTCCAAAACACAAATACTGTCACCTTTGGTTTTGTTTCTCTAGTATTGCTTTTGTATGCATTGTGATGTTTCCCATTCCCACCTCTGAAATTTGACTTATCTGCTTCTTTCCTAAAATGCCAATTAATTATCTTCCAAAATGAATCTTTTACTTTTATTAGGCTCAGTACAAGGGAGATGAAGAAATGCCATGACACAGTAATTGTGTATTGGTTTCTAAATTCTAACTAGCTCTGGAAATGTAATTTCCAAAATCTTTTAGGCGATGAAAAGTCTTGCAAGAATTCAGTCACACTTAGTAATTATAGAAAATCACTGGCTATGTTTAGATCAGTCGGCTGTGTCAAAGGATTCATTTGGTAGAAGATGTCTGCAGCTCAAGTATGACCATCAAGCAGTCTCTCAATCACACAGGTACTTTTAACAACTCCAAATTGTCATTGGATTCTCCATGATTTGTCCAACTGTTGATGAGGGTCAGTTAGCAGCATAAAACTAAAGAACAAATTTGGAAGGGATTTAGGGAGGGATGTGTATCAATTTTGAGAAATATTGCCATTATTATGGTAAAGGAATTCTGGAGTCTTGGATTACATGCTCTGACATTAGCTATGTGACTGAGAAAATAATTTGCCCTCAGTTACCTTATCTTTAAAATAGGAATAATAATCATAATACATAGTCATTGTATGGTAGAAAGGATGTTGGGACTGGCAGAAGAGGACCTATCATTTCATTACTTAAGTGATCTTCAGCTAGTCATTTAGATTCTCAGCCTCAGTTTATTCATCTGCAAAATAAGGTAACTGACTTCTAATGCTCTTTACAATTTTCATTTTATAACTCCATGACAAAACTGGAAAGGTTACTGTAAGAAAGGGACATCACAAGCCTTAAGCTACTATATAAACAAGAATTATGATTGCAAGCTCAAGGTTAAAAGAGATGCATTTTTTTTTCTCCAAGACCATTTTTTGGATAAGACATTACATTTTAGTCTGATGAACTGTTGAGAAATTGAGACTATTTTTGTTTTTTTAATCCAAGGACCAAAGGATGATTTTTAACCCAGAAGACTGGGGTTACAGGTAGGGAAGGGAAGCATGGTTAAAATGACTATTAATAAGGAGATTTTAGAATACAAATGGATATTTGCAATTTCTCACTGGAGTCTAGCTTTTTGAGACATTTTCTATGAAAGTTTTGCCTGACAGGATCAAAAATTATGAATTTATTATCCCTGCTAAATTACGAAGCTGCTGTAAGCTACACCTAACTACATAGAAACATAGAGACGCAACCACAAATAACTGAACTCAATATAAAACCAAAAAAATTATTTTAAATAGATGAATGATAAATTATCATCAAAAATTCTGGAATCTCACAGTTCTGTTTTCCAAGGAAAATTCATTCAGTTAACTTGTGTACATGAAAGATTTTTTTTTTTTAGTACTGAATCTACTAAACTTGTGCTTTAATGTATAAATATATAAATTTGTGACCTGTTTATAGTTGCCTTGGGAATTATTGCTTTGAATGTCTTGTTTTTTTTATGTTGATTTTTATGCCAATTTCTTGGCTATAGATTCTTCTGTTGAATTTCATGAGAAGAAAGGAAAGAAGAGGTTGGGAGAGTTGTACACTTAAATCTGACTTCCCATTGTAAACTTTGCCCTTTTGTAGTACCCAGAACTGCCCATCCAAAGATGTCTCCTTGGACAAACAAGGAAGGACTGAAGCGTTAATAGATCCTCAAGGCCTTCTCTCTCTGCCTCCATCATTGCTACTGCTTTATTATTCTGCAAAGGTATAGCCGATTCATGACCTGCATTTTCCTCAAGTTTTGAAGATAACTAAAACAAAATGAGGATGTGTCCTCTGTCATTCTGGCACCATGTCCCTTTATTAATTACTATGTGATCCTGGTGGGGAGGGGAAGTCACTTAACCTTTGTATGTTTCCCCATTTGTAAAATAATTATCTGTATTGCCTCTCAACTTCAAGATGGTTGTCAGGAAAATTCTTTGTAGATCTTAAAATGTATATATGAACTATTCTTATCAAAAATAAAAGAACTAGATATGAAGAAGTTCCTAAGGCATATGAACTTAAATATATATGTATATAACTTTTTTCAATATAATAAATTGGACTCTTTTGTGATCATTTGTATATTTATGCTTTTAAAGACTTTACTCTTAGAAAGGGGCACATGGGCTTCACCAAACTACCAACAGGTCTAGGATACACAAAAGGTCTTAATTTGAATTAGAGGTGATAAAAGAGAGAGTACTATGAAGGAGAAATGAAGAAGGGGAAGAATGGGGTCTATTAGGACAGAGTAACAGAGAACCAAAAGGGGCCTTTACTAAGGAATAAGTTCTTACAAGAAGAGGCTTCCCATTCTTCAGCACTAGAGGAACAGAATCTACCTTATTGTTCAAGGTAGGAAGGAGAGAACAAAATTCTTGAGCAACTGTAAATATTTTTCCGTTTGTGACTTATCGTGGTAAAGAAAAAAAAAAAATAATGGCTTCTCCTAGGAGTAACAGTTTAAAATTCAGTAGACCAGAGGGTGGGACAGAAAAATGAAATTTCCTCCTACTCAACACCATGACTACTCTTTCTATACATTTCAGGGAGCTCTTTCTTTCATAGGCTCTGGAACACTGCCTAGGAGGGACATGGTGTCATTTGGAAATCTGAAGGCCTCCTAAGGATTTTAATTTTTACTTTTTGACACCCCAGTACTCAACTTGGTTTGCTCCTCAGGTAGTTTCAATCCTCCCAGAAATGAACGTTCTGTCATAGTACTGGTCAGGAGAACTAAGTTCAATGACTAGAAACCAGTTTGGGCTTGTAGCAAAACCTGCCAGAGAGAGCCCCATGCCAGCCATGCATGGGCAACTCTCTTTGAGCCAGTGAGATGTTCCCTTGGGTATTCAGCTGAAAGGCCAATTCCGTGGGTGCCACCCTGAGGTGTGTAGAGTGGCAGGCCCAGGCAGGGCATTCTGACATGCTAGAGGGCATGAAATTAGAATCCGGGGCGTGTGTGGAATCTCTATCGAACATGTGTTTTAATAGCGACACAGAGATCACTTTAACCCTAGCTGAAACTCAGTTGTGATGGGGGGGGGGGGGAAGTCTTGCTCTTTCCCCAAAGGTGCCATCTTAAGTTCTGTTGTTTATTAGGAAGTATCTAATTATATATAAACAAAAATCTATGAATAAAAAAAACAACAACAGGGTATTTACCCCACACTGGAAGACTTGGGTTGTAGGGAGGGAAGGGAAGCACGGTTAAAATGACTATCAGTAAGGAGATTTTAGAAAACAAATGGCTACTTGCAATTGAGGGTAGAAAACAGATGTGGTAGCCATTCCTTGATTTTGAGAATCACTGAGAAGTTACCTCGGCTACCTGGACCTTTCAAATGCTAAACCGCATCTGAATAGTTCGGAAAAATAAGGGGCACTTACTACTCAAGTCTGGAAATAGAGACTGGAAATTCTCTCCCTCTCCCAGGAGAGTTCTTGAAGTTTCTCGGGGAAACTCCCAAATACCAATTAGGAAGTTCCGTTAATTGATTTCAAATTCATCCGTATTCGGTTGTTTGCTCTAAAGTTTCAGTTTTCTCCGCAATACTCAACATAATGGAAAATCCGAGGGGGGAGCGAGAGGGAGAGGTGAAGGGGAGAGAGGGGAAAGGAAAGAGGAGCGAAAGAGAGAGCCAGACACGGACACACCGACACAAAGCCCTCAACTTCTGGGGGGAGAGGTCCGTCTTTTTTTGCAGGACTTCAATGCTGGGCTAGTCTTAGAATCGTCATCGCCCATGTTGTGGGATAATAAGTAAAAGCTAAAAGCCTTCCATGCAACCACGCATCACAGCAGAGCTCCAGTGGCCAGCGCGACCGCTAGTTCGGGGTGGGTGGGTCAGAACTTGCGGGCTTCTAATGACTTGGCATCTGTAGGATCTGCCACCTCCTGAATAGTTTGGAGGCCGCCTACAGGTGCAATACCCACATTGCTCAAACAAAGCTGCCCGCCTTCCTGGGCAGCCGAGCCTGTCTCCGGGAGGGGAAGAACTGGGAGGGAAAGCCCAGGAAGCGACGTCTAAGAATAGTCTAACCCGCTCGCCCTTCCCTGGTCGCCCCCCGGATCCAGCAGAGGGGGAAGGGACACACTGGGTCTCCTTTACTTGCGTCTCCACCTCCCCGCCACACCCCCTAGCGCTTTAAACTGGGCAGTTCGGGAGGAGGCATCTGGCGAGCAAGAGAGGCTTCGCAAACTGGTCCCACTGCTGGGGAAGACGGGGCGGAGGAGGAGACAGTAGGATCAGGACTCCCATCCCTCAGTCGCAGACGCTCGGGTAACGTTTTCCCCAAAACTCCCGGCAAAGGGGGCTGCCCGGCGTCTCGGGCCCGCCGCCCCGCCTCTAGGTGGCCCCGGACAGCCCGCGCTGTTGCACGCTCAGGTCCGCCGCTAGCTCCGGAGGAGCGCGCGGGCTAATCGGAGGTCCCTCCTCCGGCTCCTCCCGGAGAGAAGCCGCAATTGACGCACGAAGGGGAGGGAGGGAGAAGGAAGCTAGCTTCCCGGCCCCGGCCGTGTGAAGCCTGGCCGCACCGGGCTCTTTCCACTCGTCCGGCTTTAGCACCGGGGGGGGGGGGGGGGGGGGGGGGGGGGGGGGAGGGGACCGAAACGCCAGCCCCGCCAGCGACGGGCTCTGAGCACACCCGCAGCCGTCTTCTCCTGCTCACACACCTGAAACGCCCCTGTCCCCTCCCCCTCGGCTCGCTTTGCCCGCCCTCAGAAGCGCTCCAGGCTCTGGCCCACGCGTGGGGTCACATGTCACGCCTCCTCCACCCCGCGGATCCCGAGGGAAGCGCTTGCCAAGGCTAAGGGGAAGAACGAAAGCGAAGGCGTCCACACACAAGCGTATCTGCACACATTCCTAATTAGTTCGCTTTCCCTCCTCCCCAGCCCCAGTGCCAGCAGCGAGCCCTCCCCATCTTTTCCACCGAGTCTCTCCTGTTTGCTTATTCTCGCCTCATTTAGGTGTGTCTCACACCCACCCACACCTCCGCAAGCTCTTTTCCTCCGCTCTTGACCCTACTGAGGCTGTCGGAGTAGCTGCAACGCCTCCTTCCTTCCCAGCCTGGGAGAAAGGGAGGAGGGGGAGGGGGCGTGCCCAGGAGGTCTCCAGAGGGGCACGCCCCCTCATGAATATTAATAAGGAGCGCATGCGCCTTCCGCCTGCGGTCGGATAGAGTTAGAACCGTCTCCTAGACGGGCTCTCAGGGTTCTTCTCTGTGTGAGCCAGGCTGGAGGGCGAGCGTGGTGCGGGCGCGTGTTATTGTGTTACCTGGGAGCAAGCGGTGCCTGTTTTTTCCCCCTTCCTTCCCTCCCTCCCTCCCCCCTTTTCCCTGCAGCTGATCTGAAAGGGAATAAAAGGCTGCGAATAATCATAATAATAAAAGAGAGCAGCCCGAGAGGAGGAAGAGGAGGAGGAGGAGGGGGGAGAGAGCAAGAAAAAAAAAAGAAGAAATCAGAATAATAAAAGGAGGCTGGGCTCTTTTGCATTCAGTACCGGGACGCTATTGAAAAGGCCTTTGAAAAGTGGTGTTGTCTTCTAGCAGTGCATGCTCCAATCGGTGGAGTATATTAGCCCGGAGCGGCGGCTACTGCAGCAGCGTTTAGTGTCTCCGCGACCGGCAACAGAGGTTACAGGAAAAGGCGATGCTTTTACCACGGGCACCCGTCCGGACTGAGTACTCTTTAAGTCTGATCATCGCTCTGCTATGTTTGCGAGTAAAGGTACGTTGCGCTGCCTCCGTCCTACACTAGAATGTTAGGAGTTGGTGTGTATAGATAGATGTGTGTGTGAAGGCCTTTTTTTTTTCCGTGGTGAACCGGCGTTCTTTCCTTCCTTGCTTTCTTCCCTCCCCTCCTCCTCCCCGTTAGTCACTTTCTCAAGAGTGGGCAATAAAACTGTTTGCACCTTGGACTTCTGATTGCCGCCTGCGCCTTTTCGTTCTCGCCTCACCAACTTCTCCCCTTTCAGAAATATATATATATATATATTTTATTGTTTTGCATGTGTATATATACGTATACCATACCTAGATATTTAGATTATTCTGTCCTTTGGGTAATTTCTTTTACTGACGTGATTCTCGTGCACTGGGGACTTAACTTGGGTTTATCTCAGTTGGGTCCGGCAGCACCTCTGTTCGCCCTCCCTCTTACTCAAGATTTTGTTTCTCAGTTTGTGTTCTGTTGTAGCCCTCTTGGTTTGACGTTTATCTAGCGTTAACAAATCCCTGCCCTTCTAAGTTTTTTTTTTTTTTTTCCCGTCTCCACACTGGGGAAAATAATCACTTTAATTTTATTTCTTAGTGTATGTGTTGTTGGGGGATTTTCCCCCCATAGAGTACTCAATTCCTTAATCCTTTAAAAAAAAAAAAGTGGGAAACGTATTTTCACAGTTGTCATATGAATTTCACTGTTGCATGTCTTCTCGATGGATGGGGTTTTCTATCTCTTCTTTCTCTTTCTTCCCCTTAAGCCCCCTCCCCCCGCCCCCGATATTTAAAAAAAAAAAATAGCCCAAGATAACTTTTTCGGAACTCTTTCTCTGGGGGGGACTTAAACAGGTGTCCTCGGCGTCCGGACAGTTCGAATTGGAGATCTTATCTATGCAAAACCTGAATGGGGAATTGCAGAATGGGAATTGCTGCCATGGTTCCCGAAATCCAGAGGATAGAAAATGCACCAGAGACGAGTGTGCTACTTACTTTAAAGTTTGCCTGAAGGAGTATCAGTCCCGGGTCACTGCTGGGGGGCCTTGCAGCTTCGGATCCGGATCTACTCCTGTCATCGGAGGGAACAATTTTAATTTGAAATCGAATCGGAATAGCGAAAGATACCGGATTGTTCTCCCTTTCAGTTTCGCCTGGCCGGTGAGTCCCAAGTTCGTTTTTGCTGTTTGCGTTTCCCTAGCGAGCGGCATTTAAAGGTCTCTGTCCCTGAGCGTGTGTTCTCTTTAAACTCCCTGGGGAAGTGTGGGGGTGGTGAAATCTTTGCTGAACGACTCGCGGAAATCCCCACGGGAGTTATTGAAAGCTCCAAATCCCTGCAGAACAAGGGAGCGAGCTGAAGGGGGCTGCTGGCTGTGGGTTTGGGAGATTCATAATTGTGCAACGGTCTTGCTTACTTACTAAGCGTGCAAAGTTGGAAAACTTAGCTCGTTTGCACTGTGATCTATGAACAATGTGAAAAATCCGCATCAGTTGTGCAGGAGTGTCGTGCATTTGAGAACCTGCTGGAATTAGGTCTCGGTCCCGCGCTATTGCTCCTTTCTCTTTCCCCTCCCTTGCCCCCGCCCCCGAGGAAATAAGAGGTCAGGAGTTCATTATAAACGTGTGTGTGTTTTTAACCATTTAAATCTAGTGTACAGAAGAAGGGAAAATGCAGTTATCGCTTGTGAACGTGATCCCAGTTGGCATCCTCCCCCTTTCCGTGAGCGGGTGGGGTGTGTCCTTACTGGAGGAGAGGCGGGTAGGAAAAGGGAGAGGAGAGGTAACTTGTTTCCCGCTTCTCTAGAGGGAGGCTTCCCGGCAAGGACGAAGTTGTCAACTCTCGGCTTCGGGAGCAGGAGTGGTCGTCACTCTTGTTATTTTGCAGTCCTGCCTTTAGCGCAGCCACGGCCGGAGATCCCTGGGCTTTGTGTTTGCTTTGGGAAGGGCGCAGGGAGGATGCGCATTTTTCCCACCCCCGTCCCGTGCTCCCTTCTCCCCTCTCCGCGGTGTGGCTTCGTTTTCAGCGGTTCTCTGGCTCCTAGGAACAGCTGTTTTGCAAACTTTCCTGCTAAGTGCCGACCGCAGAGAGGAGGAGGTGGAGCCTGGAACCATGTGCTCTGGGAGGCACTGCGAGGAACCGCCAACTACCATCCCCTGGAGACCCGGTTCCCAGGGAAGTGACCCGGCCTAGGAAGTGTCTGCATCCCTAACCAGTTTTTATTTTTATGTTGGGCAGGGGGAGGGACTTATATTTTCCCCTCTTCTAAAATAAAGACCCCCGAGGGACTCGATCATTGCCCACTTGGGGAGGGGTCCCTGGTATTTTTGGTCAAATAATACGAATTGCGCAGAAAATACCGGCCTTTGGATAACTGCCCTCCCACATGCCCCTCCTTTCCCCTCCAGGGATGTAAGCGAGACAGTCTCTCCTACAAAAAGAAGACCTAGACAAAATTGTGCCATCCTGTAGCACGCGCACGCAGGGATCTCCAGAAACTGCAGCGAGGAGGGGAATTTCGGATTATAAACTGCCGGGAGGTTTCGGGGGGAGGGTGGTTCGTGTTCGGGGGCTGGGACGGAGCAGACACCAATGGGAAGACTGCACAGGTTTGGATGGTGGGTATTCAGTTACTGGGAAGAATGCATCCAGCCATGTGCTCTAGAATTGCGCCCTTTGCTGCCCCCTACCTGTGATCGTGGGGAGTCCCAAGTCGCGATTTCTCTTTGGGAGCGCCGCAGAGGGTGGTGTGCTTCCGCCTGGGAAAGTGGCTGGGAAGAAAGCAAGCCCACATTTTCAGGAGATAGCGTTACAAAGTGTAGCTAACAAGAGTGTTCTCTGCTGGGACCATAATCGGGTTTCCTCGTTTGCGTGTGTGCCTAAAACGAGATAAAACTGTTATCGAATATACCATCGAACGCATAAGACGTTTTATAAAAATCTGTGGTATTTGAAGTCCTGCCAAAGCCGTCAGCGCTGCTCCTGCTGTGCGATGTGACATTTCTGAAGGGCAAGTTCATCTAGACGGACTTCCCCTCCCCCCGTTTGGAAAAGAAAAATCTCTGAGCAGAATTTCAACCGAAAGCTACTTTTCTGCTGCTTAGGAGTGGAGAACAGAATTGCCTGCTGAGAGAACCTGTGTTCAAAACCTACCTCCGACATTTAGCAGGGTTGCGCCACCTTAGACAAGCCATTTAATAATGGGCTTTGGGGATAAATATGGGGGAGTTTGACAAAAGATCATTTCTGTTTATGTTCCCTATTTAAACATTTATGAACCCAGCCAAAAGTTTAGCGCCCCCCCCCAAAAAAAACCCCTCAAAAAACAAAGTATAGCTACCAAGTTTATTTGAGGAGGTGGTATGGTGAACCTAACTGCGTTATGTGGCTTACCTATCAAAGTTTGGGAATAGTAAACTAGGGAAGACCACTTCAATTCTTTGATAGAAATGGGAAGGCTAGTTCCCTTAGCATGAAGAATAGGGAAATGATTTTTTTTTTATTTCAGAAGCTCCAAAAATTTATTCTGTACCTCCCTGTTTCTTACTTACTTTCTTACACTCTCATCCCAAATCCCTACAAGAAACAGATTTCTAAAATTATTCAGGGAATGTAGGTAAGTTTCATGCTTATTTCCACGTTTGACATTTGAAATGGGAAATTTGAAGTTTATTTTTCTTAAAGCATAATTTGAAAGTGAAATTTGAAATTTCCCTTGAATCTCCAAGTGTGGTTAGTAAGGTATTTATATTACTAGTTTTGAAACAAAAGGTGCTTAATCATTCTCAACCTTGAACTTCAATAATCATAAAATAGGCTTTAGATTTGAAGAATGGGCTTCATTTCTTGAAAGTGCTAGCTTTAAGGAGACCTGAGCAAGGTATGCGATGGAAACTTTGAAGTTGTTGTAAGAAGTTTGACTTAGTTGGCACTATAGTGCAATAAGTTTAAGTGCAGAAATTTTAATTTTGATGATGACCTTGATCAAACAGAAGTGATTTAGCAAGATATGAAATAAACACATTTCAGTGTTAATATATTAAGCCCACTAAAAGTTTTGGACTGGCTGCCCTAAGTTTTTTATTACATTCATTTGGCTTAGTCTACTTTGAAAATGGGTCAAAATTCCTGGCAAAGGGGGCTCCCATTTTCATAGTTTTATTTATTTTTTAAGTTATTGTCATTATGCACTCAGCTTCATGCAAAAAAAAAAAAATTTTTTTTTGAGAAGTAGCCAGATTTAAAATCTTGGAAAAGGGAGATCACATCTCACAATAATGTCCTTTATTCAATTAAATAAGAAGATATGAAATCATTTTGTAACTAATAAAACTTATTAAACTGTGTCCCAGAAGTGATGCTAATCCCTGTTAGTAGTTGCTTATTAAAAATCTATTGGAAAGGCAGTGTGGTGCATTGGAACAGATGGCTAAATTTGGAATTGGAAGACTGACTCAATTTCAAATCCTAGCATTGCCATTTACAATCTTCCTAACTGTAAAACTAGGGGGTGCTTTGGACTAGATGACCTTTCAGGTCCCTTGCAGGGCTAAAACTTCCATCTCTCCCAGTCTTAAAAGGGTCTTTTAGATCTCCCCAAAATTAAAACTAAACTGTGTTGATGAAGACATCCAGGTGGTTAGAATTGCACTTTTTTGACCCTCGAAAAAGATAGACAAGAAATTTAGAATAGTTTTTATTTAAATTTGACATAAGTGCAGTTTAGTTCTCTTGCTTGACTAAATACCTCATTAAATGCTGATAATATTGATCTAGCATTTAAAATAATTGCTAAGATCAACTTAGTTGTTAAGGATAAATCATTTGAAATATGATCTCTGTGTACCAAAGAGACTGCCAACATTGACCTGCTCTGTGCTTATTTCCTGAAAATGGCCCAACTGCTATATTCTGGAGACCTTTATGTAGAAAGAGACTGCCAAAATTTTAATTTTAAAGTAATTTCACCTCCTTTCCACACCTTGACCCATCCATCCATCCATCCCAGATGCTCTGTAACATGTGCATATAAACTTGACATTTATGAACCATTCCTTTTGGATTTCAGCTAGCATCTCCTAGAAACAGGTCAAGTGTTTCATGGGGGTGTAGTCAAACAAGTATACAATGCATACAAACATGGGGCATGTGCATGCTCTGGGCATGATGCTTTACATATATAGAGATGTTAAACATACTTTGCCCAAATGAACAACCTTTAAAAACACAAGTTATAGACAAGTGGGTGTTGGGTTTTTTGTTGTAGTAGTTGTTGTTTGGTTGGTTGGTTTGCATTGAAAATATACATAGGCTTAAGGGGAAGGTAAAAGAAAGATGTTGATTGTGGTTCTTGCAGAGATGACAGAGAAGGTGTCTGGAGAAGGACTTGTCAAATCCATTCATTTTTAAGGCAATTAAGTTTACTATGTTTCTTTTCTTGCTAGATCAGGTGCTGGTTTCCCTGTTCACTCTTTTTCTTCCTGTTGGTCTGTTGCCCTGTTTCCTAGCAACTTATTCAAGCCTCTGATCAATTAAATGAATTTACAGCCCACCAACCACACACCCATTATTCACCAGGGAATTTTTTTTTTTAACTTTACAAAATGAAGTGGGCAAAGACTTCTATTAAAGGACCAACCAGTGATAACTACTTAAATGCACAAACTACCAAAAAATCAGATTAGCCAGAAGCACTTAAATGTATCCAGTACTAGAAAGCTTTATACCCAATGGTAATGCCTTCTTAGACTTTCCCTAACGGAAGGGCAAAGGGAATGAGTTTAGTATGGGGAAAAAAATAGTTATAAAAAAAAGTAGCTAAGGCAACAAGAATCTGTCCCACCACCCCTCCCCTTTTCTGATTCTAAAGGAGGAATGCAAACAGTGGTCTGAGAAAAGATGCATGTGCAATGATAGTGCTGGACATTTATTGGATAATCATGGTATGTCCAGAATTTGTCTAAGCTTTAAAGATTAGTCTCAATTTAGGAGAAAATAGAACTAAACTAACCATCCATTTAATCCCCTGGATGTGCATAAAATTAATTTGGGAAGACTTAGTTTTGTGAATTGCTTATTAAGACTACTAACACCTTATTTGATTAAACCAGGTTATCTGTGCTTCAAAATTTATGAAATGACATTGCTTGGAAATAAGGCTTGAGCTTAAATATGACCCTTATATAGGACTAATATCAGTTCTTTGGCATTGACTACATCCCAGTAGAATGCATCTCAAGGAACAGTTATGTGATTTTTGCCCTTACACATTCCTCTCTAGAAGTAGGAGGTGGTAGGATTATAGGAAATTTAGGATTCAGAAATAACTTACCTTGGCCTTTAGTTAGGGCCAAAGAAGGCTTGTTCTTGGTTTCCAATTACTGCATGGCATTCAGAAGCCCTGTGGTCCTTGTTTTTACAATGTAAATTACATTCATTTACTGGGATGGTGTATAGAGAAGAAATTCAAAAATGTGGCTAGAAGTGGTTAAAGTGGTTTGTAAATAGTCAAACATTCCGAGTCCTTTACCAGCTCAACCCAGTTTTTATGCACTTTTGGTAAATAAGTAGAAGGGCTTCTTGTCCAGGCTTGCTCTATGTGAACCTGAGTGTTGTGCTTGGCTGGCTTCTAGGTATTCTATCTATTAACCTTGCCACCCTTTTGTAACTGGTGCATTTAATTATCTGTGGGATGCTTTTGAAACAGGTAGGAGTAATGATAGAAACAAGAATAGGATTTTTTTTTAAGAACCTATAGGATTGGTTGGTTGGGGGTCTTCTATGGTGGGATTTCATGAGAAAATAACTTTGTAACCAGATAAAGTCTTATTGAGAAATACACAGCTTTGAAAACACTTTTTTACCACACAAGTCTACTTCAGATTTGAGATGCATGCTATAGGTTAAAATAAGAAAAAAAATGGATTTGAAATCTTTGAGGCATTGTTGGGTTAATGCATGCTAGGCCACCCAGACAGAAGCGGTGCTGGCTAATATTAACCAAGAACAATAGCATGGTCGTATTGACTGCAGGGAGGATTACAGAACATAATGGGACCCATCCAAAAATAATGCTAATACAGGACAAGCAACAGGAAGCAGCAGTAGACTCAGCAGAGCCCAGCTCCCAGACAAACCATGGACTGACTTCACACAATGGCAGCTTCAACCCATTAGGTATTCACAGGATGCTCATTATTCTAACAGGCTTGCCAGATCAGAGCTGGGCCTGGTTTTATTGGCTACAGCAAGCCCACAGTTTGGATATCAGTACGTTTCATGTCCATCATTTTGGCAAGGGGAGGGGGTGGGGGGGCAGCTGTGTTAAAGTTCTTGACTGCAGCTTTGTTTTGTCTGTGGCTGGCAAGAGGAAACGACTTCTAATAGCACTTAATACAATTACTTTTTTTTTTTTTTTTTAATGCCCCTTCCCAAAGTGTCAATGAAATGCTTACCCCTGCTGGTGCCAAGAAACTGTAACTTTGTAACATCTAAATGTACCATGTCTGTAGTCCCCTGTCCAGCATCAGGGAATAAAGACATACATACATACATGGGTTGTACCACAGAGGAATGATTGGTTGGTGGTGACTGCACAGACTTCGCCTTGATAAGGGTTTGGTGATACTTGGTAGTTTCTGTTTTGGAAACCTAGAAAAACCAGGCTTTTTTTTTTTTCCCCCTAAGACTTCTACTAAGTACTATGGACTTTAGCCTTTATGCTAATTTGTTACTGGTTTCTAGTGGATGTGGATTAAGAAGGAGAATTTCTCCTAACAAAACTCTATCTCCTCTGGAGCAACTGCTTCAGCACTTTGTAAGTGCTTTACAAATACTCATGCTACTTTAGTGTTAAAAAAGGGAAGGGGGTGGGGGGGAGAAACAATCCAAACCTCACTTCTCTACTTAAGAGGTGATAATCATTCACTTTGCAAGCCTATTCAGAAGTTGTACACTACCCTAGTTTTGCCTCTAGGCTATTGTTTCTGGATAATGGGTAGGACCCCGATCCATAACCCTAGTTTGGATTTGGAGTTAAGGAAAAGGGAAATCCCAGTAAGAGAGAACCACAATTGAGTATCACCCTTTGCAGCAACCCATTCTTACTCTGGGAAAATGGGGACTTCTAAAACTTGAAGATTTAAGTTGCTATTTAGGAGAGTTTTCTCACTGAATCTGTCAATAGTTGTGCTTTAGAAGGTGGAAAGGTTCTAAAATTCCTATTCCTAAGTTTTTATGAGAATGGCCCCTCTAACAGTTGAGCATCACATTCTACTACAAGTAATGCTCTTTTATTTTCATAGCTTTAATGTGAGGTATTTAAGAGAAGGGTGAGTTCCCCTCCCCCTGGGGTATTCATTAAGCTACTAAGGTTTGAACATTTACATATTACTTGTTGGATGTTTCTTTTATAAGTGTGCTTTGGTCTCCTAGAATCTCTGCTTTCTGGTCAAGATCAGATTTACACTGGCTAATTGGGTGTGACTTTATCATAGTTCACTGCTGATTTGTGGCCCAGTACCTCGCTTTGATGGAGTAAGGTAGTTGGTCTGGAATTTTTGTGTCCAAATGTATATTTGGGGATGGGCAGAGGTCAGGGGTGGGCATGGGAAAAATCAAACTTCCTCAGACCTAGTAGTCATTCCTAAGATATCTTAGTTGTTGATCTATAGAGTGAGGGAGGTGGTGGGAGCAGATGAAGAAGGAGGGTGAGAAGCCCTTCCTATACTCCATGAAGTGCAGAGATTGCTCAGATTGTATGGACTTTGGGAGAGAATCATACCTTTCCTACAGGCACATTCTGACCATAGAAACCCCAGATGATCATTCTGTTTTGTTGCGCGCGCGCGCGCGCGTGTGTGTGTGTAATCAGTTCAACAAGTATTTGTTTAATGCTCACTATATATTCTAGGGATTGTCCTAGAAAATGGAGGTACAAAAATGAAAACCTTGGGTTTTCCTTGATTAGGGAAGGGAGGTGATGAGAAAACATTTTCACAGATAAGTAATGATAAAATATATTTGCATGATTTGGAGAGGGGAGAGCACTGACAACTGCTGAGAGAGGGGGAAGGGCAGATCAGGAAAATCCTAGGATAAGAGGTGACACTTGAGCTGAGCTTTCAAGGGAACTAGGGATTCTTGGCATCTTCCCAGCCTGGGGAGAGGGGGGCAGGGCAGGGATGTTGTAGCCTGTGCAAAAACAGACATGGGCAAATGGAATATTGTATATGAGAAGCAAGAAATGGGCCAGCTTGACTGCAGGATAGCATGAATCAGAGAAGTGGAGTGATGTGGTCAGTCTATCAAGATAACTTGGAGACCAATTGTGAAGGACCTTTAAAACTAAGAACAAAAGTTTTAACTTTATTCTTAGAAGCATCTGGAGTAAGGTATCGGTGTGGTTAACCCTGTGTTTTTGAAATAGCAATTTGCCAATAATATGGAAAATAAAGAGAGTGGAGAGGGAAGGTAAGGAGGTCAATGAGAAAGCTTAATGTTATAGTCCAAGCAGCAAGACACTGAGGGTCTAAACTGAATTGGGGGGGGGGAAGAGGTTGTGGAAAAAACAAAACCCCCAGCACCTTTCTTTCAAAATTCTGGGGTTCCTTGAGTCCTACATTTAACTGAAACCACTAAATGGCAGTGATATGAGTAAGAAAATTTTTAATTCACATACAAAAGTGAAATTTAGTCATTTGTTTGAAAATTTCTTGTCTGGTATGTTGAGGATGTTACTGCCACAGGTTTTTGCCATTCCTTTTCCTCAGGATGGAGAGGTATTGGTAAACAACTCTTAAGAACTAAGTACTGTAACTCAGAAAGCTAAGCAAACTACTTCATAGTAAATTGTCCAAGTGCTTATGCAAGACCTAAAACTTAATATTAATAGTTGCAAAGTGAGCTACCTCATCAATCAATTCATGTCTATCTTTTTGGCTTAGAAAAAAAATGGTAAGGATCTTCCCTGTGCAAATCTGTTAGAACTTTTAGTATCATTGCCTTTAATCAAAAGATGAATTACATCCACATTGTTGACAGGAAAGTGAAGGACACAGGTAGCAAGCAAACCACATTGCCTGAAAAATGGAGGGCTTAATCATAAGCACTAAAAGGTGTAGGTTAGTATCTTATTTTATTTTCCAGACTTGGATCTTTTCCTCAGTTGACTATTGAAATCACAAATTATTGCAATGAGAAAGCCCTGTGATCTTGTAGGAAATCCCAAGAAATTTTAAGAGGCTTTAAATAAGGTGTAACTTTCACTAATAAAATATTAACAACAACAACAAATAGTTTTAACTGATAGCCACTACACAAGAGGTGAGGCTGTGCCTCAGCATGCCTGGCTTTGCTTACTTTTCTAAGCATTTTCCCACAGTTATCAGTGAAGGAAATGGAATCCCAGTCATCTTTGAATATGAAACATATTTAGGCCATATTCCAAGGCAGTGCCTATCACTAAATAGATTTCCATTCAAAAGACTACATGCTGTGTCATGTCGTGAGAAATAAGGCTTGCTTTAAATCTTAAAGTTAGCTTTCTGCCTACACTTTCCAGGTGTTTACTTTTCCTACTTAAACCATTGTTTGTTTCTAGTAAAGTAATATTTCATTGATGTATTCCACTATCAGAAACCGTTGATATCTAACTGGGCCAGAGCAAGTACATGTTAAGTAAATAAACCAGTTTCTATGATGCAGAGAATTTTAAAATTCTCTTCTATGTCCCTCCAAATACACACACTTCCCTTAGTACCAAAATAGAAGAAAGTTTATTTAAGCCTGAAGTTTTGTGACTCTGACCTTATAGCGGAGGAGTCACAAGTAAAGTTTTAACCAGATTAAAGGTGGGAATTTGCTAATGGATTGGGGTTTGGGGATCTCTTTCTCTCTTTGTTCTTTCTTTTTTTCTTTCTTTTCTTCAATTTTAGAACTAGAGATAAAAGGTACCTTCCATATAATAGTTGGCATATTTCCAGTTTCCAGGGAGTCTGTCTAGTTGGTGGATGCTCATGATTATTATTAGAATGTTAGATTCCATTGACAGATAGTTTCATCTATTAATGTGACTCATAGATTTACAGTTTTCTCCTCCCCCCTTCATTTCCCTTACTCCCCCCTCCTATTGCAGGCTTTGTTTCTCAAAGTCTCTCTTTTCCACCAACCCCTCCCCTTTTAGTTCCAAGATTCATCAGTCCTTTCCTTTAGTTACCTGATACTTGTGGGAGCAGTGATGGTCTAGCACAGACACAGCTTTCAAAGGGGTGCTGAAAAGGAAAAAAGGTCTCTAGAGATTGCCCAGCCAGGGTTCAGTGTGTAATCTTAGCAATGCCCCTTACTTTTCACTGTGGAGATTTTTTTTTTTTTCTCTCTGAGCAAATACCTGGTTAGTTTAGAATAAATTCATTGTCTGCTTTTCTTATGGGTTATGGTTAGAGCCCAGCACATTTGGGAAAACTGTATACCAAGTGTCAGTCTATAGCAAGGTGGCATTTCCTGATTAAGCCCGTGAGATGCATTAGTGATGACAATAATGAGCTCAGGAAGGTGAAAGGTCCTGTTTATCATTCTGGATAAGGTAGCTTAAGGGGTTAGGAGAGTTTGTCTTTGGTAAAAATCTGTTGCTTAGTTTAAATTTAAAACAGACACTATCTAAACTGATTATAAATGCCATTTTCAGGTGGGCTTTCTGCTTATAATTGGCATTTGTGGAAAAGAGGCATTGAGAAGTATTATGAAACTCAGGCAAACATTCCCCACCATTGGCGTGGATACATTTATTCTTTTGTCTGTTTTACAGAGATCCTACACTCTGCTTGTGGAAGCTTGGGATTACAGCAATGACACCAATAGTAAGTATTACCTGACTAGACTTCAGCCCTAAAAAGCTGTCCCCAAGCTCGCTTCACGGAATCAGTCATTTCAGTCCATATGTGCCATTCACAATCTTCCCTCACCCTCAGGTGGAATAGTTCTTTTTCTGGTTGATCTGGTAATTCCCTTTACCCCTCTTTCTCCTGCCCTGAGTTTGAATGTCCTGGTCAAAAGGCTTACTATGTAACTGTTAATATGCTAATAAGTTTGTCTTTGAGAAAGGAATCTTTAAAAATTTTACACTTTGAAATTCTTGGATTTTTTAAATGATCAGATTAGTGAAGGATGGATCACTTTTAGTGAGGATTGTTATTTAGACTATTAATAAAGAATTATGATAAACCTACTTTTCCTGCCCCATACTACCTAAAGGGTGTTACATTGTTTTTTATAAGCATGGCCTTGAATTACTTCTCATCTGTTCTCAGAAGTGTATAGTCTTTAGAAGGAGAACTACTTTGCAAAGCCCACATAAAGTAGATGGGGGAGACAAGTGTTTCCACCAGAGTTATCTTAGTGTGTAGCAAGATCCTTTGTTAAAACGATATCCGTGTGGCAAAAACATCTCTGAAGCTGAATTTCCAGTCTCTCCATTCATCTTTTTTTTTTTTTTTTTTTTTTTGGAGAGTTCCTAATTCTCTTTCCCTTCATGAATCTGTGATCAATACAAGAGTTCTTGTCACAGCAGATGGAGTGAGTTTTTCTATTTGGGGCCCAAGGTGATAGGACCTTTCAATTGCAGCAGCAATCCCTTTCTAACTGTAATTAAATATTGCTTCTTTCTTGGATCACTTCTTATAACGTATTAAGTGAACTCCATTTTGCTAGTAAAACTTTCCAAGCTAAGTAGAAATTTAAGAAATCTTATGTCTTATGTAGTCAGAATAAATTTCTTGTTGCATTATTATATTTCCTGGCAAGTCCTATGACATTCTGAGCTTTAGCTTCCTTATCTACAAAATGAAGATAATAATTTTTGCTTACCCTTTCTCTCGACACCATTTTCTAATTCCTTGAAAACCCATTGGTAATTGGTTGTTGTCTTATTCCTGTGAATTTTCAAATATCAGTTTCTTAATTTGAATATCTTCCAGTCCTCTGTTATCACTAGCACTGCCTTTAGTTTTTTCCTTTGCCTTATTCCCTTTTCTTCTGAGTAAAATCTGCTAGTAATTGGGAACTTCTGCTTTGCTCTTTGCCTGGATTCTGGGATGATATGGCACTTTGTTTTAGAGAACTCTGTGTTAACTATTGATGGAATAATATGTAGCTGGCTAAAGTCCTCACAATATATTTATTGCTCATCTTGTCTGGATAACTTCAGAGTCAATCATTTATTCAGAGTTGCCAGGTTTTTACATTTGCCAAATAATGAAAGCATAAAATTCATTCATTCTCACTCTCACACTCACACACTCACACTCACACACCTGCCTTATCAGACGATATGCTGAGAGGTAATAGTGGAGAAAGATTAAAGGAAAGGACCAGGGAGAAAATGCCTTATTTTAGGGTAGGGCATTCTTTTTAAAAAACATTTTTTTAACTGAAGTTGCTAACAAATAGCCAGTACTACTAGTATGATTTATGTATACCTGTCAGTTCATCTCACTTTCTCCTCCCTACCATTGGAATCAGGTTTAACAATATTACATTGACCTATTTTGTGAAAGTTTCACTTCCTACTACTTCTGTCCCTCCCTAGCCTGCTTTAAAAAAAAAAAAAAAAAAAAAAAAAAAGAACCAAAACTAGATTCATGATTCTATTGATATAGGAAATTCTTCAAGAGTAAACTCTCTTTACCTAATCTTCAGTTGATAGCCTTAAAGAAATCCTAGGACACTGAGAAATTCATTGGCTTGTCCTAGGTTTTAGAGGTAGGATTTCAACTTGGGCTTCTGACTTGAAGGCCTGCTATTTATGACTTTAAAAAAAAATTCTCATTAAAATCTCTTTTCATCTATGTATACCTTTTACCCTCTCGAAATTCTTGAAACCCTTAACATGTTAATACGGCATTTATGTTGCAACTTTAAAGTTTACAAAATTTTATATGCCCAATTTTTTAAATCTTCATAATATACTTTTAGTAGTTACTTTATAGACATAATTATATCCATTTTCCAGAAAAAGAGAGTGTGTTTTTACTCAAAACACCGGGTCAGAGGTAATAGTTGAACCCAAGGTTTTCCTCAGTCCTAATCCAACACTCTAGGGGAATCTATCTACCACACAGGTCAATTAAGCTATACATATATGAATATGGTATTTGATAAACCAATTACTTTAAAAAAACCTTAAGCACCTTCTGTGTGCCAGACTGCTCTGTGTTAAACACTTTAGAAATATTGTGTCATTTGATCTTTACAACAGTTCTAAATTATTATTCCCATTTTACAGTTGAGGAAAGTAAGGCAGACAGGTCAAGTGATTTGCTTTGTGCCACAGGGTTAAAGGTCTGACACTGAATTTGAACTCAGCTCTTCCTGGCTCCAGGGCCAGATGTACCATCTGCCTCTCTCACTGGTCACATAAAGTTAGAACTGTATAATTCTGTATGCTCCAAATTCTGATAAAAGTTACTTAACTTATCATTTTTCTTTCTACCTGCTTAGTACTGAAATCTTGTCTCCCAAAGTTGGAGGAGGATATGATAAAAAGAAGAAAATACTGGTTTAAGACTTGTAGTTAAAAAGACAAGTTGCCATTATTTTTCATCTGTTGAGTGTTTGTATTTTAAATTCTGTCCTCCAGCCTTGTAGAATAAATTTAGCTTTTTTTTTCTTTTATCCTGTTAATTTTTTTAAATAACTTTCAATTTATTAGTCTATCTTGATTGAGTCAGTCACCTTCAAAGCAGATTAGGTCTTTTTGTCCCTGGATCTAAATTAACAAGGACTTCGATGTTAAAATAATTGTTCTGGAGCATCAGCATTCTCCCAACCCCTGATTCTGGAATAAACATGTCAGTGTAAGAGCCTGGTCCAAGGGAAATAAAGTGTTTACATGAACTCTTTTTAGAGAATAGGTTATGAGGCTAGTTTCTTGTCATCAATCCCATTACAGTGTTTTTATTAGATTTCAAGACTGCTTTGTATAAGGTTCCACGTTTTTTACTACAGAGAGGGCAAAATGGTTTCAATTCCATTATAATTCTTAATAAATATGTAAATGTAGAACACGAGTTTTGGTTTTTTTCTTTAAAGCTTATCCTTATTGGCAAAAACTCTTGGTTAGTACCTCTTGCCCTGTCTCCTCCTCTCTTGCCATTGGTCCCATATTAAGCATTATGCTTAGTAAAACAGAACAGATTTTTATTTTGCTTAGCTATTCTTCTTTCTTGATCTGCAAGGATAGATTTTGTATGTTTTATGATAAATCTTCCCTTTGCAGTCAAGGACTACCAGCAGCTCATAGACAAGAGTCAGATCTTTTTCAGTCACAAGGCTTGGACTGCACAGTGAAATACCCCAGATATATACAATGTTCTGAACTGACACAAAATATTATTTCAGGCCATCACTTAGAAATGTTTAGGTATGTTTTCAAGTCTGCAGACAATTTCTGCACCTAATAGCTCAGCTACTAGAGGGCATGTCCCTTGCACAGAGAGCTTCTTGCATGTTCTATATCACAAAGAAAACATTAATCATGCAGGTATAAAGTTATTTTTATAGGCCTTCTCACTTACTAAAGATCCATTAAGGATTCTAAAGTGATAACTCGCACAATATGTCTTGGCCAAAATGGAGTATTGTCAAGTGAAAACCAAATGTCACTAAATTCCCTCTCCCAGACTGTTATAGCTCCTGATAGGCAGGCATAAACAAAACACTAAGACTTTTTTTGGCCATGTCTCCAGAGATTATATGTGTTCCCTTATTAGGATATTGAAGGGCCTGAGGCCCACTACATTCACTAATTGAACCTGCAGAGCAAAAACAGCTTAATAAACCTGACATTTTTGCCATTCTTTGAGCTGTGTTTATTTGCAAAATTTGAGTTAAGCCAGTAAAAATTTATCTGCAAGCTGTTCTGTTTATGGACACTTTAATGAGGGTGTGAGTCTATCCGAAGGCCTCATTGGAGAGTAGTATCCTGTGTGTGCGCTCCAGCTAATGAAACCCAGAGGGCAAGGTAGGGCCAGGTGGGGTAGTAGATAGTCTAGCTAGACATGGGAAGCCTCCGATGCTCTAAGCTGCTGTCTAATCATGGTCACCTGGCCCACTGCCTACCCAGGTGTGCGAATGAGCTACAAGCCCTGGGCCTGAAAATAGCAGTCATGTAGGTGGGTAAGAATCATATTAAGGAAATGGAAAGTAGACTTCAAAGGATTGTGTTTTGAAGTGTGATGGCTTGGAAACTGACAAGCCTGTGAAAAGCTGGTAGGTTTAAAAAAAAAAAAAAAAAAAAAAAGAAAAAAAAAAAGCAAACGCAGCCCTAATCTAGGAAAATGACCTAGTATATTGTTGGCTTTAACATGTCCCTCCTCTGATCTATTATAGCTCTGTGTTTGCTCTGTTCTTATGTCACTTAGCAGCTTGCTGCCTTATATCCTACATCTCTTGTTTATTACTTCCTTCCTTAATTGATTTGCAAGCCCTCTGAGGGTAGGGAACTTTTTGTAGTAATCCCATATATGGCATATGCAAATATTTAATAAATATTTGAATCAGTATTGATAAATCCTGATTCATCTAAATCCCGACTTGCTTATCTCTGTATTGATATATTTAGATTTTAGACTTACTTAAAACCTATTTTAAATTCTAAACTTAAAATCTCTTTAAAATTTAAATTTATTTAAACTTTTACTTATTCAAATATTTTTACTGGACCATGGGGTTTAATGAGATGAATTTGGAGCTCTGTTTTTAGGCCTTATACCATTGGGCATTTAGAATCTTTGTGGCCCTGTCACCCAAAAGTGTTATGGCACATCCTTGAATGGACCTAGCAATCCATCCAGAAAAGAGAATTATGTTAAAGGTGAGGATGCTATTTCTAATACTAGTTGTGTTTTTCATTTTATAGTTACTTTTAATTTTTAATAAAGAAAGCCACTAGTCGATCGTTTATTTCCTTGGAGTTCTTTTTTGGCTTTAAGAAAGAAGGCTCTGCTTGCAGTGACTAGCATTCACATATCCTAATGCTACTCTGTAATTTGTCTCCTAGATCCCGACAGCATTATTGAGAAAGCCTCCCATTCGGGCATGATTAATCCCAGCCGACAGTGGCAGACTCTTAAGCAGAACACTGGCATTGCCCATTTTGAGTATCAGATTCGAGTCACTTGTGACGAATATTACTATGGCTTTGGTTGCAATAAGTTTTGTCGTCCTCGAGATGACTTCTTTGGACACTATGCTTGTGACCAGAATGGAAACAAAACCTGCATGGAAGGTTGGATGGGACCCGAATGTAATAAAGGTATGTAGTTTTGGTGGGTTGTCTTATTTAGGATGATCATAGCTTCTTTCCCCATAGAGTCCATTAGCCCTCAAGTCACTAATATGAAGATGCTAAAGTGGGATGAATTCGGATCTGTTTTCAGGCTTTCTTATGTCATTGTCTATTTGGAGTCTTTGTGGCCATGTTACTCAAAGTGTCATGGCATGTCTTTGAATGGACCCTAGTCCATCCAGAAGTGGTCGTTCCTTGGTTTAAAAGCCTAGGTGGCTTTTAAAAAGTCAGAGATTATTGAACAGTCTTAAGTTGAGACTTGGAAGTCAACTGAAGCCCTGTTTAAATGACTTGACAAAGTAGTATGTGGCAAAGCTGGGTTTTGAATTCAAGTTTCTCTGATGTTAGTCAGCATGGTTTTCTGTATCACAGAATACTAGAAGATAGCCCAAGAGAAAATCTCTTCCACCTCTTATCATATTTTGGTTGAAGGAACTCAGACTTGGAGAAATAAAATCACAGCTAGCTAATTTAATTAGAACTAAGAATAGAAAAATTGACTCTGTTCAGTGATTTTTTTCCCCCCTCTATAGCATAATTCCAAGTCAGGTTGATTTTTTAAAAATTTTAAATACAATTATTTTCTGTTTTCTGACTATAGTAAACCCCCCCAAAAATGTCATTTACTGTTGCTGTCATTGTGATATGATTTTTTTTTTTGAGATTGTGAAGTTGGTGGAGGTGAGGGCATGTGTTGTGTCTTTACATCAATAATTGCTTAAATTTGAAATCATTAATAGTATTACAGCTTTATGGATACGTTCCCTAATTCACTGGAGGTTTGAGTGGGTATTATTGGGGTACTATTAAACTGAGTGTTGATAGGTGGATATGTCCTCTATTGCATTCTGCTTGCTAGCATTTTGCAGAGTATTTTAGACGTTATCTCATTTGATATTTCTCATGTTGTGAGGTAGTTGTTCTTATCCCAGTTTTACAGATGAGGCACCCTAAGACCAAGTAACTTGCTCAGTTACTCTTCTAGTAAGTATCTGAGGCAAGACTTGAACTCTGAAGTCCCTGAGAAGTTTAGCACTGTCAACGAAGCCACCTTCGTTTCCAATTTGGTAGGACCTGCTAGTGTGGCCTAAGAAACCTAGAATTAACGTCAGCACTGAGAAGGAAGCGCTGGGTCAGCTTTAGTGGAAATCTAAACACCAATTAGATGAAATTGTGTTTCAGGGAAAATTGATATGTTTCAAGAGGTGCTCAGGGAAGAAATAAATCTATTCTCTGATCCAGCCACTGTAAAAAGTGGCTTTTCAAGTAATTGTGGAGTTGGTACTTTTTAAAGATTGTTGGTAGAAGATACAGCTACTTTATGTAGCTGGGTGGTTTGATAGGGGCAGGTCAGGAGAAGAGAAATTTAGTACCTCTGATTAGAGTGAAAAGATCACTGCACTTGGAGATGGTAGACCTAGTTTCTGGATACTATTTGTGATCTTAAGCAAATTGCTTAATTTTTCTCACCTGCAAATAAAGGAATGGGACTAGATCTCTTAAAAAAAAAAATCCTCATCTGACTCCAGAGATCCTAAGATGCCAGTTTTCTGATCTAAAGATGATACTAATGTGTTAAGGGATAATGCTATATTACATGTAACAGAAACATCATTGGAGAAAAATGACCCATTCAGGTTAGCTTGTCTGATACATGAATTGTTACTGAGATCTGGCTCTTACTGGTTAATAAGAAATTTAAGTGCCTATTTATTTAGGATGAAATATTTTGTTACATTGTGACATATTATAAACGTTTAAGTTAGGCCTTATTTGGATCAATGATCTTTGTTGCAGTATTAGAACTCAGTGGGCTCCATCCTTGAAACTAAGCATTCTTTGGTGACTTTTTTTTAAAGGGTAGAAGAAAAGAGGAAGATTTGGAGGTGGGGATGGGCTGCAGTTGATGTTCTGTAGTGCCAAAAGCATTATTTTAGGGAAGGAAGAGAGGGATGATCTGACCCTTGAGTTTTTTGTCTTCTTGTGCTATGTTGCTTATGTTAGAAATATCATACTCCTGTCATCTCTTCCTGCAGATTATCAGAAAGCATGCTTATATGTTTGGGGATAGATAGTAACATGTGTTTGCAGTTTTAAAGCTAAAAATATTGGCTGAATGGCTGGATTTGCTGTTGTGGGGCACCTCCTACCTTATTCTTTTTCCAGTAGACTTGATATTAGAGACCTTTAAATCGTGGATTTTGTAGGATTACAGTGCTAGTCAGAGATTTAAAAACATTCCCACGATTGTGTGGATGCTAGAAACTGGCAGCATGCTGACATATATGTGTATATACTTTTTTTTTTTTTTTTTTAATTCTTAATTCTATTCCCACAGCTATTTGTCGTCAAGGTTGTAGCCCTAAACATGGTTCCTGCAAGAATCCAGGAGAGTGCAGGTAATATTTGTATCGCTATCTATAGATATGTATCAAACCATTTTGTTTTAAGCTTAGTTTAGCATATCTCTCCCTATTGTTCTGTGGAAAACTGGGAAACATTAAAAATGGGTATCTTAAGTGCTTATTAAATCATACCAGCTGTCTTATGAAACACAAACACTCCTTTGCTTTCTTGTAAAACTGGAAAAACTGTATGAGAGGGCAAATTCAGCCACTTCATGTGTTGACTATTGACCAATTCCACCTCTAAATTGGGAGCAGATTTTTGTAATCTTTTAAGACTGCACTGCCATTCTGGCTCCTTTTTTTTGGCTTATCATCCATCGTAATGTTTATTTTCTTCCTCACCCTCCTTAGGTCTCCTCTCCTTTTTCTTCTAGATTGCCCTTCCCTTCCCCCACTTTTCCCATCAATAGGCAAAAGTCAAGCATTCTTTAGAATGGGATTAGTAAAATCTCTTGGTTCCTTTGCAGTTGAGAGCCTGCTCCAAGTGCTGAGAGGTTAATAACAGGGATGGAATCTTGTCAGGAGAGACTGATGAATGCAGAATTTTGTTTCTTTGCTTTGAAGTCTGCTCCATTCTGGCCGAATAACAATGCAACCCAAAAGCTGGGACATACCCAAACAGTTTAACAATTAAATTTTGGAACTCTTTGAATTATAACTGTGTATTGTTATTTGACATTTGGGAAGGTGCTTTAAAAAAAAAACAAAAAACTTCTTGTTGGTGTTCTTTGTATAAATTTGGATAAAAATCCACAATAACTGAGATTTCTATATTGTTAGTATTTTGGGGTCATTTTTTGTTTTGAATTTTGGATTTTGGGTTTTGTTTTGTTTTGGAGAGGGGGGTACAAGGGGCTTCCAAAAGAAGCTATAACTATCCAAGTTGTATCTGATCAAGGAAGAGAGGTTAAGGAAGTTTTATAGAACTAATTTATTTGAGTGCTAGACTTTATGTAAAGACCAATAATCTGATAGATTTCCAGGCCTAGGGGGTCTCTTCCTACGGAAGCTACTCTGATTTTCATCAAGGGAGCTTTGTTAACCCTTCTCCAAAGGAACTTGAGGAAACCAGACCTAAGGACTCTTTTCTATTTTAGAACAGGTGTAGAAATCTGGCCTATTGTAGGCAGTAGTGATGACTCAGGACCAGGCTGGAAACATTCAATTTCCAGAGTTATGGTACATCATTCCCCTTAGTTTCCTTCATTTTATCCTTTGTAGTCCCATATTTGTATTTTACAAGACCAAGGTTTCTATTTACAAGAAAAAAAATTGGGAAGTGACAGTGTCATGTCAGTATTACATTTGAAGTGGTTGAGAGCTAATAGAAATATTTTGCCCCCTCTCCCTTTATTTAATTAGAGAGATTTTTCATTTTGTTTATCCTATGCTTGAGTAAGATTTTGTTTTTCTGGAAGACTAAATGAGTAGTTGCCCTAGTCATTCTAATATTTAACTGTACTGGTGTTGGATGATTCTAATGTTTAACCTTATTGCTGTCAACTGTTTAGCTGAAATACACCTACATTAACTTTTTCTAATTAATAGCCTTCTAGAGTAAATCAGACTTGAAGTATCATTAGCACATCTGAACTGGGCCAGATGCTTAGATGTCTATCAGCTGAGTCTAACAAAGATTTGTGCTACTGTCATCAGAATAAACATGCCTTATAGGGGGTGCTGTCTCCCAGCCAGAACAACAGGCTTTGTTTCCAGGTTTTAGGCCTTTCTCTTTCTAAGGCTCACCTCCCACTCACTGCCCAGACATGCACTGGTGCCCTTATTTACTTAAGGTGCAACTTTCCCACACTTAATTTGCATAGTTAAAGTCAGGAAGATAGAATTTTTTTTTTTTTTTTAAAGAAGGAAGGAAAATTTCTTACAAAATCTTTCAGCTGTGCCTACTTCAGAAATACTTTTTAATGCTCATCTTCTCTAAGTTGTCATTCGAACTTCTCTTTCACATGTGAGGGTTTATTGGTTATGTGTTTACAGTTGTTCCCAGACTTAAAATAACTTCTTTTCCTTGGTGCAAATGCTTACTTTCTTTATTGCGAGTCTGCCAATAATATCAAACTTAATTATGAATCACCTTCATAAGCAAAGGAACTTCATTTTCTCATGAGAAACTTAATCATATGTATTATTAAACTGGTATAACTTTGTAGATTCCTGTTTTAGGTTCAGTATTTTTATTTGTTTTCTTTTGAAGTCATCCATAACCTCTCCTGGCCACCTTTGTTGTACTTGAGGGTAGAGCCCTCATTAATTAAAAAATGAAGTCAGGTCCTCAGCTACCCTTTTTATTGTATTTGTGAGCCAAAGTGAGGGTGTACAGAGATTTTAATTTTTTAATTTGTAAGAAAATGAAGACTACAAAATGTTGATGTTTCACAATCAATTTGCTGCTCTGATTGGTGATTAAGGGAATCATTATCTTTCTCCCTATCTTTAGTCCCTAGTTCAGTCTCTAATTTGATTTTCATCTTGTTATTTTCCTGACTTTTTAACTTTGTATTTCCATTAATTTTGAATTATTGATTCCCAAGACAGTTTTTTTTTTTTTGGGGGGGGGGGAGATGGTATGGGTTGAAGCTTTTGTTTTGGTTTTAATCAGTAGGAAATGGTTAGTCTATCAAGATTCTCAGAGGGTTAAATTTATCACTAGCTGTGTGATTAACTATTAGCTAGATCCCTATAGTTTTCCCATGACAAGGATTTACTGGTCCAAAAGCCTAAATGACTTCTATACAAGGGTTTATTTTCATAACTTAGTGACAGCTTAAAGGGTAATTGCTGCTGATCACTTTTTCCCTTGTCTCATGAACAAAATATTTTATTAGAGCCTGTTTCTCTTTTGACTTGGGGTCTTTTTTCCTCATCTTCCTTTTTTCCCCATTTTTCTCACTCAAAAAATTATTAGTTTCCTTGATTTTTTTTTTTTTTTTTTTTTTGAAAAGACTGGTTAAGATTTCAAATGCACTGAAACTTAAGAGGGAGAAGAGTTTAAGATCCTTCCCCTCTGCTATCCCAAGTGAGGGTTTGTGTTTTGTTTTTTTGTTTGGGGATCAAAAAAAACCATTTGGCCTAGATAGACTCAAATTGACAATGCACTTATAGAAAACTGAACTCCATTCCTCAACATTAGATAAACCCAGCTGACCTTTTTTGGCAGAGAGAGATGTAAGTATTCCTAGGGACCAGCAGTTAATATAAACATTAACTGCCATGGGTCAGACATCATCCCTTCAATTGATTCTACCAAGAATCAGTTCTTCGTATTTCCCCCTTCCCCAAAAGGCACCACCACATTCTTTACAAAAAGAAGTGGGGGAGTAAGGGGTAAAGGAAACAGAGGCAAAAGTAGGATAACTAAGCAGAACGAGTAAGGTTTCCCGTGCTGGCTGTAGTACTTGCATTTGTGTGTCAGGTCATGACTTACTGTTTACACACCAAGTGTGGAGACAAAATACTGCAAATCTCGCATTCATGAAAATTTTTCACATGACCATTGTTTTTGGTAACTTCCCCCTCCTCCCTTTATAGTCCATTCTGACACAGTTCAGAGATTGATTTATCCTGCACACCCACCCTCTCTGTCTCATTTGTGTGCGCCTGAGAATAGTCTTGTATTATGTTCCTCGGCACCCTACTGGGCTCTCCCAGAACAGTTATTCTTTTGTAAGTAGTCTGGCTTTGGGAGATCTTGGGCAAATTGTTAAAAATGTTTGTTTATAAGGAATCACCAAACAAATCTTGACTATTACCTTTCCCTACTCTCCTTATATCCCTCTCTCTCTCTCTGCTTTGCTTGATACTTAAAATCTTCTTCACTCATCTCTGATTTAATTCTAGGACCTAAAAAGAAAACATACTTTGTTTTATCTTTAAGGTGTCAGTATGGATGGCAAGGCCAATACTGTGATAAGTGCATTCCGCATCCAGGATGTGTCCATGGCACTTGCACTGAACCGTGGCAATGCCTCTGTGAAACCAATTGGGGTGGTCAGCTCTGTGACAAAGGTATGCTAATCTTCTAGAGCCAAGTGTAAATTGTGAATTTTAATGCATGATATGTGTATGGGGTTGATTGCAGAGGGAGTCCCACGTATTATGACAAGGAAGCATTTATTGAAAGTGATTAGACTTGAGTTACAAATACCTTGTGTTTTAATTTAACTAAGCCATTCTTTGAGGGACTCTTTCTCCCCCACCCCGCCAAGGTAAGTAAAGGTAGAAACAAAGATAAGCTACATAAAGTTTTCTAAAGTTTTTTTCCCCCCCTGGTACTTTTTTTATAGATCTTAATTATTGTGGGACTCACCAGCCTTGCCTGAATGGTGGTACTTGTAGTAACACAGGTCCTGACAAATATCAGTGTTCCTGCCCAGAGGGTTATTCTGGAGCAAACTGTGAAATCGGTAAGTTTTCTGAACATCCTTTTTGTTTTGTTTTGTTTTTTTCTAAATTAAATCATCATTGACATTTTTACTCTTAATGACAAGTTTTTTTTTTAAAATATATATATATATATATATATATATATATATATATTTCTTAATGTAAAAATGTACAGCTAAATACCAAAGGCATCTGACAAAAATCTAGGTTCTCTCTGATATCTAAAAACTAAAACAATTGAAACCCTTGTAGAATTTGCAAAGTTTTTTGTTGTTGTTGTTCATAAGTGAGAGGTCATAAAGGTTTTATGAAGATCCTAACTCAGAGATGTCTTGGAATGTTGATTGTGTCAGCTAAGCATGAAAGATGACTTCCTATTCCCTTGATAATACAGTATGGATGTATCATAAGCTGCTCAAAGAAAGCAGACAAGGAAATATTTAGGCAGGTAGCCAATGGGTGGATGAAGGGTGTGTGTGTGTGTGTGTGTGTGTGTGTGTGTGTGTGTGTGTGTTTTGGAAGGGAAGGGAGGAGATGAAGGAAGTTAAATGTGTTGGTGGTAGACTGGAAGGCAGAAAGGGCATTTTCTTTTGTTTTGGTTTTTTGAGGTATTTCTTATGGACTGCTATATTGAACTATTCTTTTTGATTCTGTTTAGCGGAACATGCTTGTCTTTCTGATCCTTGTCACAATGGAGGAAGCTGTCTGGAAACGTTCATGGGTTTTGAATGTCGATGTCTTCCAGGTTGGACTGGGCCAACATGTACCACAAGTAAGTGTATATTTGGGTTCCCACCTTTACAGAATGATTAGCATTCCTTGAAATATGGGAGGAAGTAGGGCAGAACGTTAGTTGCTATCTTATTCACCAGGCTGTTTTTGCACTCATGGCAACAGTTTCTGTTATCCTCATTTGTGTTGATGATGGTGTTTGGCTAATAATTCCTGTTAATATGTTTGGTAACTCCCTGGATTATTCCTTGAAGTGTTAACATTGATTATGTACTCCATTGTAATTATTTCTTGGTGGATCCCTTTATCAAATGATACCATGTCTCACCAAAATCTTCTTGCTTTTTATCTCAATCCTGTGAGGGAGACTTGCCAGACAGAATCCTGCTCTTTTTCATTCTAGTCTTGGAATGATGCAGTAAGGTGACTGAAATAGTAGTCAGTGCAGATTTATTAGTGGTATTCCACTTAATTGGGAGTGGAGGGCATTGGTAAACTGTTATTTTAGTTCATACAGCCCATTCAAGTGTCAGGGTTATCTAAGTGACAAGGAGGTAGGCTTTAGGATTTTGACCAATTGGAAGAATAACTGTAATGTTGGAAAGGTAATTTTTCCTCTCTTCCTTGGTTTTCTCATCTCTGAAATATTCATAATTCTTTTTAGCTTTTCCCAGGCATGTGATAAAAAATTTAAAGGCATGTAGGATGATTTTTTAAAAATAACTTTAAAAAATTAACCTAAAATAGATACTCTAATTGCATTTCTGGGGCCCCCTGTTTTATTTATGATTGTGGGAATGTTAAACTACTTAAACTCAAATTAAAAACTAAATACAGAGCAGTTGCTCCCTTTATCCTTTTGACATATTATTTACTTTTACCATATTAACACTTAGAAGGATTTATAATGTAATTGACAGGGACTTTAGAGATCAGGTAGTATGAGGGATACCATGGTCTAGAAAAATGAACTTATTTGTCCAGGGTCATATAGTTAGCAATGATCAACTGTTAGAGAGCTGGTTCTTCTCCTTGGTTCAATGACCCAAAGCAATCCCAATAGACTTTGGACAGAAAAATGCCATCTTCAAGAAAAAGAACTAAGGAGATGGAATGTAAATCATCATATGCCATGTTCACTTCTTTTTAAATTTTTTTTTCCATCTCTCCTATGGTTTTTCCTTTTTGCTCTGATTTTTCTCCCCCAACATGAATCATAAATTAATGTGTATTAAAAATAAATAAATTTACTAGAAAAAAATTAAAAATGCAAAAAGAGTTATATAGTTAATAAGAGTAAAGCCATGTCCACTGACTCTAAGCCTTCGCCACTATATCATGCTGCTTACTATGTATATGAGCTGTGGTTATGTTGTCTCTCTTTAGCCCTAGAAGTACACTAAATTTCTTTGTTTTTGCTCTTTCCCATCTCTCACTTTTTGGGGGACAGATATTGATGACTGTTCTCCAAATCACTGTGGTCATGGGGGAACATGCCAGGATCTAGTGAATGGATTTAAGTGTATTTGTCCTCCTCAGTGGACTGGCAAAACATGTCAAATAGGTAAGAAAAAGAAAAGTTTGTAATTTTAATACTTTTAAAATGCTTGTTTAGTGATACAGAACTGTCAAGGATAACAAAATTTTAATAAAATAGTGGGAAAACAAAAATGCCCAATTTAAAAAATAACAATTTGTTATCAATTCCATAGGATGGCTTGTGTGAAGCCTGTAAATTGAAAATGGACCAGCTAGTTTTCTTAGGTTCTGTGGGAAAGCGAATTTAAGCGTGTTAGCTCCCCCAGACCAAGGAGTTTACAGCTGGGCTCCAAAATATGGATGATCTCATGAAGAATGAGCTTATCTGCATTCTTCCTGCCCTATTTAAATTCCAACAACTATAATAGTGCTTTCCAAATGGCTGATGGCCTCTTTTACTCTTTAGTTTCTTGGGGGAGTTATTAATTAGTGATGGTTATCAATTATCTTATCTACATCTTATAATTTAAAAAGTGAGGGAGGTGGTAGACTAAATAGAGGTACTATAGAGACTAAAGTTCAATATGAAACAAAACAATAATCCATTTGGTCAGAATTTGATATATTAATGGAATTATATTTTGCATGAAACTAGAAAGCCTGGTTTTGTTTGTTTGTTTGTTTTGTTTTGTTTTTGTTATTTGAGATTTTGATATTTTAAGGGGGGAGGATTGTAAGTAGAAAATCCAATTTCTCATACTGATGGCTTTCCATTCCCTTTCAGATGCAAATGAATGTGAGGCAAAACCTTGTGTAAATGCTAATTCTTGTAGGAACCTGATTGGGAGTTACTATTGTGATTGCATTCCTGGTTGGACGGGTCAGAACTGTGATATAAGTAAGAGACTTCCACTTTTTTAATCTTTTTTTATTTGGTTTTAAGGATGGGGTTACTAAAAAGAATTGAATTATCAGTATGAGCCTGGCTTAGTAATGGGAAAGCCCAAGCATGATGTTTTCAGAAAGGGAGTAGTCAGTCTGGAATGAAAATACACAATTTTATCAAGCTCATTAGTTGGTAACAGGGTCATATTCTGATAAGGTGACTTAAACAATGATGTGAAGTTTCATTAACTCTGCTGGAGGATTTGGTTAAGGGTTCCCACCCATTATAATAGCCTTATCTAAAGGAAAGCATACAGGAAATCTGACAACAACTTTATCTGTTCTTACTATAGAAACCTTATAAACTACACCTAATTTAAATGTAAAATGCCTCTTAATGATCTGCTGATTTATTTTGTGATTTTTTTTTTTTTTTAAGATATTAATGACTGCCTTGGCCAATGTCAAAATGATGCTTCCTGTAGGGTAAGTAAATTTCAATCTTAAATCAAAATTCTGATAATAATTATCCCTATTCTGAATATTGGTGGTTAAGCATTTGTTCTTCAGCTGCAGAGACCAGAACCTGAGAGTGTTTGATCTGCATAAAATTCTAAAGTTCATATGAAGAGTAAATCTTTATAAATGAACCAGGCTTGTGTTACCCTGGCCTATTGGCAGTCATTTTGGAAGAATGCAAATATAAACTCCTCCTTCTGCAAATGTTGATAAGCTTGGTATTTAACAAAAAATTTCAGGGACTTTGCTGAGTTTAGAGCAATAGTGAATTTATGCAGTGGCTTGGCACAATGAAAATGTATTAGATTTGATTTGTTTTTTCCTTTCTGTCTCCCAGGATTTGGTTAATGGTTATCGCTGTATCTGTCCACCTGGCTATGCAGGAGATCACTGTGAGAAAGACATCAATGAATGTGCAAGCAACCCTTGTTTGAATGGGGGTCACTGTCAGAATGAAATCAATAGATTCCAATGTCTGTGTCCCACTGGTTTCTCGGGAAACCTCTGTCAGGTGAGCATTGGTGAAATGCAACCCCAGATAACTTGGGTTCCTACCAGCAAAGGCTTTTCTTCCCTCTTTTCACTCTTGGGACTTTTTACACCAAATACCTCAGTCTCACTGAACCATATAAATCTCTACTTGAGGTTGTCTGTCCTACATGTGCGGGTAGAAAAAATTAGTGGCAGTTGGAAGAGCCTTTTAATTTAAAGGCTGACAGTGTCTCTGTATCTAGGCAGTTGAGTGTTCACTGTGGCCCTCTGGGGCCTTTTCATACCCTTCCCTTGTCTACAAAAAACCCATTGCAAGTATAATTGGACATATTATGCACCATGTACAATTAATAGACAGATAAAAAAGGTCAGATTCCACCATGTCAGCTGCCCAGAGCAGAGCAAGGAGTAATAATGAAATCCTTTATTTTACTTGAGCTCAAAAAAAAAAACAAAAAAAAAAACCCTCCTTTTCTTCTCTTTCTCTCCTCCCTTCCCCCCTCTGCCCCAGTTGGACATCGATTATTGTGAGCCCAACCCATGCCAGAATGGAGCTCAGTGCTATAACCGTGCCAGTGACTATTTCTGCAAGTGCCCCGAAGATTATGAGGGGAAAAACTGCTCACACCTGAAAGACCACTGTCGTACTACACCATGTGAAGGTACCCACCCTAAAACTTAGCTCTTCCCTCAATCCTTTCTTCCCTGGAGTCCCTTAGAGATATCAGGAGGGATAGTGTATGTGTGTGTCTGTGTATCCCCTTGGGGTATACTTTTGTCCTAAGACAGTTTGGGGAAACCAATTTATAAGAGAATAGGTTTTTTATTGCCTGATGTTTTCCTCCTTTTTTGGCAGGAGATTCCGGACTTGTTGCATTTGTAGAAAACACCCTCTTGGAGGGAGCTGTTACTTCTAGTCTTAAAGATTTGTGGGGACAGTGAGAGATCAGGGAATTTGTCCCTACGCCATACCAGTCAGAGGCAGGGCTTTGTGTCTTCAAGCTAGCCCCTTTATTTCTTACACAGTGCAAATAGTTACCCTTCGCAACAGAAAGAATGTGCAATGCACTGTGTTACCTGAGCTGCTTGCATATCTAATTAATATACAGTAGAGACAATGTGCCATGTTGTAAAGAATGCTGGATGGGCGGGGAGGCTAGACATCTAGATTTCAATTAAGTCTCTGGGTCTTGTTGTGGAGCCATGAGAAAATCATTTAATGTCTTGAAGCCTTTACCTTATTTATAAAATGGTAATAATAGTACCTTAAAACCTACACAACAGGGTGGTTGTGAAGATCAAATGCGACTTTTATATACATATACATATACATGTATTTAGGGGAATGTATATGTATATATGTATGTAAATTTCACATATATATGTATGTATGCCCCTACCCCCTACATAGTTACCTACAAAAGCACATTTTGTTCACTTTTAGATCCATAGACATCCTCTGATTCAACTTGCTCATCTAAAACAACTTGCCCGAGGCTACAATACTCAGGGTCAGAAGTTCTTAAAATAAGCTTTAAAAGCCAAAAGAAACTAGTGTTTTTGTCAGCCACAGAAGTTTTTATTTCCATTTCTCCCAAAAAAAAGTTAGTCTTAATAGAATCTTGAGAATTATCTTAATTTATAAGAAAAAGGTGGTAGAGAATCATTCTTTTTATTACAGTAAGGGAAGCATCACATAAGCATACTGGGTGTTTGAGTTAAAATCTCTTAATAGTTTTGAATGATAATAATAAGCGCTAGCATTTATATCTCACCTCAAGATTTGCAGAGTGCTTTACATACATTGTCTTCTTTGATCTTTGATCCTCCAAGATCTCCCATTACATACATCTCCAGTCATCTTGACCTATGTCTTCCACTGGACCCAGATGGCTCTGGAGGGGAAAGTGGGGCAAGTGACCTTGCCCGCCCCTCCCTCACTTAAATCAAACTCACTTGCATGTCATGGTTCTCTTTGGAGAAGGAAGAACATAACAATAACCAACCTGTCAAGTATGATCCTCATTTATTTGATAGATAAAGTTGAGGGGAACTCAGTGCCACCTATCTGATAATATCTGAGGTAGTATTTGAATTCTAGTCCCAAGTCCAGCAGTCTCTCCACTGTAGCACTTTCATGCTTCATCATACTTGGAGGTAAAGTTGCCAATAACTATATAAGTAATTTTGAATCCCAAGTTTGGCAGAGGTATCAGAGCCCAGGAAGGTCTAATTCCACAAATATAAGAATTTTATAATTAGGAGAGACATCAGATACAGCATTAGTCTTAGAGTTAGTCAGACCCAAGTTTTTTCCCCAATTCAGACACATACCAGACTCATCATCTCTGGGTCTGTTGACATCATCCCACTAGCTGAAAGGTGCAAAATCTATGAGGAAGAATAGCTTTGGTTTGGGTGCTTAGTTGTTGTAACTATGTTTTGTTAGTGAGAATGCCCTGATTCTGAGTCTGTGTATCCCATTTAGTGATTGACAGCTGTACTGTTGCGATGGCTTCCAATGACACACCAGAAGGGGTGCGATACATTTCTTCAAACGTTTGTGGGCCCCATGGAAAGTGCAGGAGCCAATCGGGAGGCAAATTCACCTGTGAATGCAACAAAGGCTTCACTGGGACATACTGCCATGAAAGTAAGATCCCCAAAGGATTCTGAGTTGTGTATGTAGGCTATGTGAACAGAACTGCTGAGTTCTCTAAGAAGTTTGATTTTTGAATTTTCTTAGGGAGCTAGACTAGCTCTTTTAACTCCAGGGAGGACAGTAAGTCATTGAGATGGGAGCAGACAGCACTAGGATTTAATGTATTATTACATTGGCTTCTAAACATAGTTTAACATGTTTTTGAATCCTACTTGTTTTCTAATTTATTAACCCTTTGGAATGAGAAAACTTTTATTTTTATCTCAGCTTAAAATTGATTTAGTCCCCACTATAGCATTTTTAGAAAACTACTTACATTCTTTTTTTCTTACAAAGGGATATAATGTAGCTTATCAAGCTCTTTTTAAGATCTATTTCCTTCTATTTCTATAAAAAATTGGTGCTGGAAGGTGTTTTGTATTTTGACTCATTTGGATAAGAATCCCCAAAGTTTGGCGTGCTGGGATAGTTTCTGAGAGAGGTAGCCCCAGGTTTCTGCTACAGTAATGGTAGAACAGGAAGTGAACTTGGCCCAGTGTACTTCTACTTCTCTGAAGTCTTGCTTTCTTTACCTCTTCTGCAGATATTAATGATTGTGAAAGCAACCCTTGTAAAAATGGTGGAACTTGTATTGACGGTGTCAACTCATACAAATGTATCTGTGGTGACGGCTGGGAAGGGACATACTGTGAAACCAGTAAGTAACCTGTCCTCCTTGGGGGGAGGGTACATGAGGGAAGGGGAAGTCAATTTGGACTGAGGCAGCCTCCACCATGTTAATGGAGAACTCTAAAACAATTGAGGTGGCTGTTTTTGTACTGAAACAGCATCTCTGGTCTGTTTACATTCATTTATGCTGACAACAGCAGGAGGAGAGACACTCAGCTGCATGTTGTGGGACTGCAGACTATGTTATTAGTATAATAAATAATCCCACTTCCAAAGAAGCAAATATTTTTCCATCATTTTTTCCCTTAAATTTAAGTTGACACTGCAGAGAAATATTTACAGGTTATTTGGACTGTCTTGTTGAATTAAAAGAGAATGCTATTCAAAGCTATATATATATAGTCATGGCTAACTAGTAGTTAAGACTTAGGGAAGTTAATCCACAGTGCAGACTTTGGGTCAGTCTGTTGAGTTCTAATGTGCATCTAGATAAGGCCGTATTGGTAAATCTTGTATAGAAGCAAACATCTTTCAGTTTGATCTCTTCTCTTTAATTGTAGATATTAATGACTGCAGTAAAAATCCTTGCCATAATGGAGGTACATGCCGAGACTTGGTCAATGACTTTTACTGTGAATGCAAAAATGGTTGGAAAGGAAAGACTTGCCATTCCCGTAAGTTGAAGCTCACCCCCCCCCCCCCCCCAAACAAGTTGAATGTAGTATTTGACCTTGTTAAATCCTATGGAGAAGGCCATGAGGGAGGTCTCATTCTGAACTGCTTCTCTCCAGGTGACAGCCAGTGTGATGAAGCCACCTGTAATAATGGTGGGACCTGCTATGATGAAGTGGATTCTTTCAAGTGCATGTGTCCTGCAGGCTGGGAAGGGGCCACGTGTAACATAGGTAACTTTCTACCAAAGGGCAAGTGGTCTTACAAGGAGAAAGGGGAGTGTGAGTGTGCAAGCAGGTGTGAGAGCAAGAACAGCTGTGTGAGAGGAAGTGTCTGTATTCATTTCTCATTTGGACCTACTTTAAAGCACAGTGCTATTTTTTCTTTTTTTTTTTTTTCTTACAGCTAGAAACAGTAGCTGTTTGCCTAGCCCTTGCCATAATGGTGGTACCTGTGTGGTCAATGGAGACTCCTTTACTTGTGTTTGCAAAGAAGGTTGGGAAGGACCCATTTGTACTCAGAGTGAGTCTTTTCCCTTGAACTCTCCTAAGTGTTGCCTGATGAGAACACTGGCTCATCCTGTGGCCCTCTGAGAGTCTAAATTGAAACCAGAAGGGAAAGCTATTTGAAGTCTGCTTTAGTATCACCTGAATCTCTGTTTTAATGGCTTTGTATGATAGAGTCTTGACCTGGGCATGAGAAAGTTACAAATGAGATAAGTGGAGACAGATGTAGTCCCCCTTTTCCGGCATTCTTTGTATGCCAGCGGCTGTCTGCTTCCATTCACTTCTTCCCGGTCTTTCTTTACAAGATTCTCTTCCTGTGTCCAAGTGTCCCACGGTAAATTCAACAAAATGTTGAAGTGGAGACCTGGATTTAATTTAGGAGAAGATTGAAGCATATTTTGTTAATGTTAACTAAGTACAATGTGTTACTTGGGCATAACAGAAATAAATCTCTGTCCTTTCCCAGTGATAGGAGTATTCTTATCATTGACTTTTGTATTTTTTTCCAGATACTAATGACTGCAGTCCTCATCCTTGGTAAGTATATGAAATGACAGACTTCCCCTCCCCCCTCCAAAAAAAAACTTGTGTATATTTATTACATTACCTTATATACTGTGTATGAGCAGATAATCTTGTCATGACCACCAGATACATTTATTGGTTTGTGGGATCTGAAATTGAGACATCTCTTCTGCTTTCTTCTTAGTTATAACAGTGGAACTTGTGTGGATGGGGACAACTGGTACCGATGTGAATGTGCTCCAGGGTTTGCTGGGCCAGACTGCAGAATAAGTAAGTTCCAATTCCTAGTGACTTTGCGCATCTGTGTATGTCCTTCTCCTTTGTTCTTTCTTTTCTTCTCTTCCCTCAGTGAAGATTTTCCTTTCCTTCAAGAAAACTCAAGGCTACGTTTCTCTTCAAATTAACATTGACATATAAAATCATGTATATGATGATCTGCTTCCAGCTGGGACTAAGATGCCCTTCCAACCTGATCTGCTTCCCAGTTAGCATTAGTTTCGTGTGTTGCTTGGTATTCAGGGGGAAACAAGGCCAGCTAAACTATTTTAGTCAATTAATCTATATGGAAACTGTGGGGCAGTGTGTATACTCCTCTCTAATTAATATTAACTTATAGCCAAAAGGGCATTGACTTTATTAGACCATGAAAATGGAATTTTGGCTCCTAGCATTAAGAACTTTGGAATGGCTTTACATAAATATGAATTGCAATTGTTTTAAGTCTGGATGAGCTGTGTAGCCAGAAAGCCCTAGCAGTCCTTCTCTTCCCCTCCCTTTCCCCAGTGTAAGCCATTGCTTATAAGCAGTGTTATAATGTGTGAGGCTGAATTTATGCTTCCTACCTCAAATTCTCTTAGATATCAATGAATGCCAGTCTTCACCTTGTGCTTTTGGAGCTACATGCGTAGATGAAATCAATGGCTATCGGTGTATCTGCCCACCTGGTCACAGCGGTCCTAAATGCCAAGAAGGTATGCCCATTAAGGAATGATGTCATGTGCACATTTAAATAAATAGAAAATAAAGAAAGAGTATTGAGGGCCAAGGCAGGCCCTCATGACAAAGATGAGAAGGGAGTGCATTCTTCTGTGCAGTGTCATGGAAGTGGGGGAATGAATATTGAGCATGAGGAAAGATAAAAGTTTGTGAGGGAGAATAATATAGAGCTGCAAAGGTTGGTCAGACTCATGTTCTATAAGTACCAAATTAAAGAGATTAGTATTTGATTCCAGAGTGACAGTCACCCGAATTCTATTGCAACCATTTCCCAATTAGTTTGCTTTCAGCTGTGAGAGAGAGAGGGCTGCTTAGGGAGACTGAAGGACGACAATTGGCTTGCTAAAAATACATCGACTGCTTACAATTATAGAACTGTAATTTACTCCTAACACTTTCCCACCTTTTTAGTTACAGGAAGACCTTGTATTACCACAGGGAGAGTGATGCCAGATGGGGCCAAATGGGATGCTGATTGTAATGCTTGTCAGTGTTTAAATGGAAAGGTTGCCTGCTCAAAGGTAGGAGGAGGAACTGCGATTTGCATTTTCCACATCATCATGGGGAGGGCATGTTTTGTGAGCATTCTGTTCTTCTGCTTCCCTAGGTTTGGTGTGGCCCCAGACCTTGCCTAATACACAGTAAGGCTCACAATGAATGCCCTGCTGGGCAAAGCTGTGTCCCCATCCAGGATGACCAGTGCTTTGTGCGACCCTGCACTGGAGTGGGCGAGTGTCGGTCTTCAAATCCTCAGCCAGTGAAAACAAAATGCACCTCTGACTCCTTTTACCAGGACAACTGTGCTAACATCACATTCACTTTTAACAAAGAGATGATGTCACCAGTAAGTACTTAAATTTTTTTTTTCTTTCAGCCCATGAAAATCATTCCTTTTGTTTTTTCCAGATTGGGCTTCTTGTCTTGCCCAGGCTGGAAGTGTAATGATCCACTGTTGATTGGCCCAGAAACTTTGTCCTGTCCTATTTCCTAACTGGACGGGTTCTTGCTCCACTTTAGGCAAGCTGATAGTGTGTTTTCCTCCCCATCCACAATTCCCAGGGATTCTTCATTCTGGCATCAGACTTACTGCTGATATCTAATCAGCTTGAGCCTTACTGTAACTCAGAACCCCTGAGCTCAAGCCTTCCAAAAATCTGCTGGGGCCTCCCTTATGGCAGAGATTACAGGCATGTATTCACTATTAAACTTAACTTATACAAATTTAAGTGGTGGTCTGACATATAACTTCCATTCTTGTGGCCAAACAAGACTGGAAAATGCAAACTTGGTTTAAGGATAGTTTAGCTATCTTTCTGATCCGTGAGTCCTAAGATTTTTCCTTTTTGTTTTGAATTATTTTAGGGTCTTACCACTGAACATATTTGCAGTGAACTGAGAAATCTGAATATTTTGAAAAATGTTTCAGCTGAATATTCTATCTACATAGCCTGTGAGCCCTCACCATCTGCAAACAACGAGATCCATGTTGCCATTGTAAGTATTGGGCAGGACCGATTATCCCTAATAATTTAGATTTAATTATTTGGAATACTGGTCTAATTTGAAAAATAATTCCAAACAATTATATTAGATGCTTGAATTAAAAAGAAATTGTGCATATAATACCTGGGTCTGACCTTTTTTGTCTTTTTTTCCAGTCTGCTGAAGATACTCGAGAGGATGGGAACCCTATCAAAGAAATAACAGACAAAATCATAGATCTTGTTAGTAAGCGAGATGGAAATAGTACTCTTATTGCTGCGGTTGCAGAAGTTAGGGTCCAAAGACGACCCATGAAAAGTAAAACAGGTGGGTGTGAATAAAATGTGTTTTATGATGGTGATGGTCCTGAGAGCAGTCCATTTTTACCTCGGAATCAGACAAGGAGACTTGTGAGAGTCCTTAGAAATCAGCTAGCCCCTATCGACTTTTCTGTTGTTACTCATGAGGACCCTAGGGCTCAAGGATGTTAAAATGTCGAGTCCAAAATTACCTAGCTGCTTCATGGTCAGGCTGGCTTTAGAGCCACGGTCTCCCAACTTCATGTTTCCCTGCCCTACTGCTGTGAGCTCTTGTGAATATATGTACTTAGATTTGACTCTTATAGGCCATCACTCTCCTTTAGGTAGACTGAGACTCCCAAGATTTTGACCGAGCTTTTGTGTTATAGATTGGAAATTATAGTACGCCTCTGTGCACCCTTGGTCCCCCGGCCCCTCTTGTCCGAGAAGGGCAATGTGGCCGTCGCTCTGGGGAGGTTCCCTCGCTACTAAACCCTCTCTGTACAAGCATCTCTGCAGGCTGAATATTAAATTGTGTCTGTGTCGTTCTTTTTTTAAAAAAAACTTAATGCCGCAACACAGACTCCTCCAGACGCTACGCTTTAATCTGGTTCAGGCTTTGCCCCGGAGCGCGGTGGCCGTGTGCCCCGTACCTGGGACAGACCCCACCCTCCGTGGGAGGAGGGGATTCCTGTGGGAGGTAGAAGGGATCCGCGGGGGCCTGGGCCTGGGTCTGGCTGAGAATCTCTTCTGCCCTCCCAGGGACTTCAATGGCCACACTAAAAGGGGGGAGCCGGGGGGGGAGCCGCGCTGCCGGAGGGATCTTCACACCCCGCGAGGCCCGGCCGAGAGCGCGGCGTGAGGGGGCCTGCGGGGCTGCTGCCCGCGCGGGGGCTGCTGCCCGCCCGGCGCTCTCCCGGGAACGTGGCAACAGAAACTGCAGTGTGCGGCGAGGCTCTGGGCCCGCGGGTCAGCTCTGCAGCTGCGGGAAGGCAAGGGGCCCTGGCCTGTGGCTAACTCCCACGGCCCGGAGGCTAGCGCGTCTCGTGCCTCTCTTTCAGATTTCCTGGTCCCCTTGCTGAGCTCGGTCTTGACCGTGGCGTGGATCTGTTGCCTGGTAACGGCCTTCTACTGGTGCTTCCGGAAACGCCGAAAGCCGAGCAGCCACACGCACGCGGCCTCCGAGGACAGCACCACCAACAACGTGCGCGAGCAGCTGAACCAGATCAAAAACCCCATCGAGAAGCACGGGGCGCACACGGTCCCCATCAAGGACTACGAAAACAAGAACTCCAAAATTGCCAAAATCAGGACGCACAACTCGGAGGTGGAGGAGGACGACATGGACAAGCACCAGCCGAAGGCCCGCTTCGCCAAGCAGCCGGCCTACACGCTGGTGGACAGGGACGAGAAGCCGGCCAACAGCGCCCCCGCCAAGCACCCGAACTGGGCAAGCAAGCAGGACAACCGGGACTTGGAGAGCGCCCAGAGCCTGAACCGGATGGAGTACATCGTATAGCGGACGGCGGCGGGGCTGCCGCGCCTGTAGGCCTTTGAACTGGCGTGTGATGTTGGGTCTGAGGCTGTTGTGTACTTAGAATCCCTGTGTTAATTTAAGTTTTGACAAGCTGGCTTACACTGGCAATGATAGTTGCTGTGGTTGGCTGGGATACCGCACGTGGCTGCATTTCACGTCTATGCAAAACTAGTCCGAATGCCCGAATGTAACTTCCACTGCAGCTGGCCCATGGCGGAGCGCTTCCTCAGATATCGCGTGGCCTCGTGAACTGTCCTTCAGCTTCCGTTTGTGCCAGGTGTCCCGACTTGATTGCGGTCTTAGACGAATACATTTTATTTATATTTATTGATTTTTTTTTTTTTTGAGTTTTTTTGTATATTGGTTTTATGGTGACGTACAACTAGTTCTGTATTTGAAAGTGCCTTTGCAGCTCAGAACCACAGCAACTATCACAAATGTTTATTATTTATTTTTTTTATTGTATTTTTGTTGGGGGAGGGGGGAAATCAATGTCAGCAGTTGCTGGTAAAATGAAGAATTTAAAGAGGAAAATGTGTCAAAAGTAGAAGTTTGTATAGTTATGTAAATAATTCTTTTTTATTAATCACTGTGTATATTTGATCTATTAACTTAATAATCAAGAGCCTTAATATCATTCCTTTTTATTTATATGTATGTGTTTAGAGTTTGAAGGTTTTTGATAGCTTTGTAAGTATAATGGCTTTATTTTTTTCGAGCTTATTTACTTGTTACATGTTGCCTATAAGCCAAAATTAAGGTGTTCTAAAAATAGTTTATTTTAAACAATAGGATGGGCTCTCATGCTCTGATGCTGGGTTTGGTTTTTTGTTTTTGTGTTTGTTGTTTTTTTTTTTGTACAATGTCAAATGTTTGAAACACCTATAGTATCACTTTAAGACTCTTGTAAGTACTGACTGAGGCAGTTTAGAGAATTAGACTAGAACAGGTTTGTGTTTCATTGTGTTTTGTTTGCTGCTTTAGACTTGAAAAGAAAAGAGGCAGATAATCTGCTCCAAAGCAGTTCAAGGGAACAAACTGGGAGCTATGATGTCCCATAGCTGAAATGTGAGTGGATGCATATAACAAAAGAAAAAAAAAAATCAAATTTAGCATGAAGTTGGAAGCACAGCAATCTTATTTTGTAAATTCTGATTTTTTTTCACCATGAATATGTAATACTGAACCACTTGTAGATTTGATTTTTTTTTTGTAATCTACTGCATTTAGGGAGTATTCGAATAAGCTAGTTGAATACTTGAACAGTAGAATGTCCAGTAAGATCACTGTTTAGATTTGCCATAGATTACACTGCCCGCCTTAACAAGTGAGGAGATCAAAGTGCTATTACAACATATAAGATCGAAAAGGCTTATAAACAGAGTAATCTCATTGGTTAACCACTGAGATCATGAAGATACCTTGTATTGTGCTATGAGTGTTATATGAACATGAAAATGCATCTTTGATGTGTTGTTCCTGGCAATAAATTTTGAAAAAGTAATATTTATTAAATTTTTTGTATGAAAACCTGGAACGGTGTGGAGTTTGAACTTCCTGATGCTCAAGATCCAATCTGTGGGCCTTGGCCATCCTCTGTAGAACCTCCTCTGGTCACTTGTTTGAAGTAGCCTGGCATCCGGGGCAGAAAGGAAGTAAGTGCTCCATTGCAAGAAAATTATTTCCTCTCCTCATATCTTGAAAAGACTGTCGACTACACATTTTAAGTTCATTTGTTTGGGAAGCATGCAACTTGAGGACAACGTTTTAGGCTGGACTTTAAAAAAACATTTCTGATCCTCTCTCCTCTTCCTTCTCAAGACAGGTGGGTCCATAGATTTTAGAGTTGAAAAGAAACTTTGAGGTCAACTAGATTAATCACTTCATTTTACAAATGAGGAAACTTGGCCCAGAAATTTAAAGTTTGAATGGTGGAGCTGGGATTCAAACTGAGGTCCTTCATCCCCAAATCTTAACATTGATGCCCCAATAAAACCAAAATGAATTAATCTGGCAACAAAATACTGAGTTATTTGCGTAGACCATCCTAGTGTATTAGTTTGGCTTTTTAAGACATGTTCACGCCAGCAAAAAAAAAAGTTTTAAAGCAATCTGGATTGGTAAAGTTGGTGGGGTAGGGGGAAATTTTTATTCATTTCTAGTTAACTTGGATTAATATTAATGCTATTTCATTATAGACCACACCTTAGCAAATGTTTCCAGTTTGATGGACTTAAGCCTCTAGGGATATTTCCTCACCACAAAGGAAATAGTTGTTACAAGCTTCTGCAATACCCAGCCAATCTACTTGCCTAGTCCCAAGAAGTGAATAGGCCCTTCTTGTGGCATCTTTGCAAAGCCGGCATTCGCTGGGCTTGGGGTTGTGGTAAATTGGCTTCTGGCCCATGATGTGGCCCAGAGGTCACAGTGGTTTCCACTTGCTAGGAGAAAGCTGCCCAGAATGGATTAACCGGCTCCTTCTCTGGGCCAGAAGCCAAATGACATGCCAGAAGGAAATTGCCCCTATTCTCAGAATGAGGGGAGAGCTGCTGGCCGCCTCCCCCAATCTGTGGTCAGAGACAGGAGCAAAAGGAGGTGAACTGAGATGTCAGGTCTGTAGATGATTTCTGAAACTCCTCCCAATGGTAGTTCTCAACAAAGGTAAGTCACTTTTTCCTTGTGCCCAAAGATTCGTTGGCTATGAATATAGGAAAACTTGAAATGGATGAGTTTCTGGGCTTCCCTCTTTGCTGTTGGCCTTTTGCTTGTGTTGAGCTTGATTTTTCAGGACTCTTATTCTAGGGCAATTAAACATTTCTCTTGAATTTTTATGCTACCTTTCTCCATTAAGATCAACACTTTGCACATGAGGACAAACCTTCAGAATCAACAAAAGCATTTATTTAGCACCAGGCAATGGAAACAAATAAATACAAAGAATGGAACAAGTCTGGTCTTATTAGGAAAATCTTTTTTTCTCTTTCAGCAAAATAACTGCATTTGATGTGAAAAGAGCAGAGTAAGCTAGGTAAATGTTCTAGGCTTGCCCAGAGCCATACCTAGCATTTTCTTGGGATCAGTGTGGAGCTTAAAGTTAGAAGGATGGTGTTAAAAATGACAAGATGTGTTTCAGCTTGTAAGAGAGGGAAACATGAGCAGCAAGAATTAGACATATTCACATGCGATCTCTTTGCCTTAATGAAGCAATACAGATTTGTCATTTTGCTTTCCATTCAGACAGCTGGGTTTCTGGAAGGTGGGGTCTGGTAGGAGTGTTTTCCCGCTGTCAAAGCACACCTAATGAGGGAGAAAGTCTAGTTGTACAGTGACAAATGTTTCTTGGGTTGTTGCCAGTGCTTCGACCAAAAAAAAAAAAAAAAAAATCTATTTTGCTTAATGAGCTACAATGATTCCTTATTGCCACATTTGAAAAAACAAAATTGTTCCTTGAAGGAAATGGCTTTTATGAAATTTACATGTCTTTTCCAAATTTCTTTGGGGCTTTCTGTAAGGAGTAAAAAAGGCTAATCTCGAAACTCATATGCAGCACCATGATTTCAGTCTTCTTCCTCCTTTTCTCCTAAGAAGTTGACAGAGAAGGGATTAGGAAATATGCCCCTGGCTGTTCTGGGGTTAGAAGAGAGGGTGGTTGAGAAGCGATGTGGTACCTTTTTTGTTCCCCATTAAAAAAAACCTGAACACAACTTCGTTATAAGGGAACACCCTAGCAGAAAAGTGTTTCTGAAGTTCATGAACTTGTTTTTAGAAATATACACATTTTGATCATTTTAAATATAATTGATTTCCTTGTTATTTTGTATATTTTATTTTATGCACTTAAAAGCCCTATTGTGAGAAGGAATCTATGCCAAAAAAACAGTTAAGAATTCTTGATTTAGATAGCCTTGGTAACTATAATATTAGAGGATAACGGAGTTCTAGGAAAGGCTATGTGAAAAGTTATTCTTAAGCAGTAAGAAATTTGTTCTAGAACTATCCTTAAGCTGAAAAAATAATCATACATTTATGTGTGTGTATATATATATATATATAATATAGATTATATAGATATATACAGGCATATATATATATATATATGTATATATGTGGGAGAGGGAGGGATTGTGTACATATTGTTAACTCCTTTGTTTAAAAACTTTTCAGCTACCATAGTTACCTGAAAGCCAAGTGTTCATAGAGTTGGCATAAGTGGCAAAAACTTTTTAAATCCAAAGCAATATATGAAAAAAATAACAGATCCCATATGACCCATCTGGAAGATTGGCAGAGTAGGAAGCATGAATTCCAAGCTCAGGGCTGATTTGAAATAGGATAAAGGTGATGAAAGCAGCCCATTCCAGTTTCCTCTGTTCTAAGAATGTGAAAGTTCATGAAGAAAAAAAAAAAGTTATTGGAGGATTGGGTGTTTTTGGTTGTCCTTTGAGTTTAAAGATTGTTGAGCGCAGGGCATTAGATTTGGCATCAGAGAATCTGGATTTGAATCCCAGGTCTGTCATTTCACTCCTTATGATCTCTGATAAGTCATGTAACCATTATATTTATCCATTTGCTAAGGTTGAACAAGATGCTTTCTATGGTCTCTTCCAGGTTTAAATCCTGTCACTTGTAAGGTTACTATCAGCACATATGTGTTTCAATGTGTTTGTGTGAGATACTAGTGGGAAAGATATAAATGACTGGGGAAAAAATTTCTTAAATGAAGTTAGTTTAAAGAGGACAGGGTTCTAAATCAAATTTCCATCCTTCTTAGGAGGAAAAATTTTAGAGTATCTTAAAGCTGAAAAAGCTCTCTAGAGATCAATTAGGGATGGCTAGTGAGCATTTACAAAAAGCAGCAGTGAATTCATGACTTCACCAAAAATGGTCATTTCAGACTGAATTCAAGTATTTTTTGGACAAATTTATTAAGACTAGTAGATTGGGGAATTTAGAAGATTTTTTGCTTTGATGTCATCAAAGCACTTGACAGTTGGTTATCCTGTTGGGCAGCTAGGTATTATAATGAATGGAGTATGGGTCTGGAGTCAGGCTCATCTTCATGAGTTCAAATCCAGCTAGCTGGGTGACCCTGAGTGAGTTTCTTAGCCCTAAGTCACTTAGCACTTCAGGGTCTTTGCCAAGAAAACCCCCAGATAGGGTCACAAAAAGTTGTTGAGTCTTTTCAATCATGCCTAACTACATGCTATTTGTGTGGATGACATAGTTTTGGTTCGAGGAGATAGTACTATTATTAGGTGGATTTGGAACTAGTTGAACATAAAAGAATAATCATTGTTGTATTCCAATTTACAAAGTCTCTTGTTGAATGCTTTGTGCCATTTAACATTTTCATCAGTCACATAATAGATATCCTAATATTCACCGATGAAACAAAGTCAGGAAGTACTGTTAAATCTGGGTGATAGGATCCTGAAAAGATTTGCAATCTAAAATGATGAGTTTGATCTAAGAAGATACAATTTAATGAATAGAAGGTGTCAAGTCTTCCATCTAAATTTTAGAAATCAATATCTAAGTTCAAGATGAGGTTGGGATGATAGGATAATTGTTTGAAAATAGATCTTGAGATTTTAGGACACTGCAAGCTTATTTGAGTCACCAGTATGATAAAGTAGCCAAAAAACTAGTATGATTTTAGGCTACCTTGAGAAGTATAGAGTTCAAGACCAGGAAAGAGATAATGCTGTACTCTGACCACACCTAGAACATTGTGTTCAGATCTATAGGAAGGCAACTAAGATATGGTGAATGGCTTCAAGTCCATGCTATGTGAGGATTAAAGAACTAAAGGTATTTATCTTGGAGAAGCTTCAAGTATTTGAAGATCTGTCTTGTGGAAAAAGAATACTTGCTTCACTTGGCTATAGAGTAGAACTAGGAGAAATAGGTTCCACGGAGGAAGTTTTAGGCTTGGCTTAAGGAAAAACTTCCTTATAAAGCTATTCTACCAGGAAATGGACTAAGAAAGTAGTAGGTTCCCTCCTGCTATAGGTTCCTATCGTTATAGGTCATCAAGTAAAATAAAGGCTAGAATGACCAAATTTCAGAGGAAGCTAAAATCAAGAGATGATTATAATCATCAAGGGTCACTTGATTTAAGGAAGAACAGTCAGAAACAGTATATTCCCAATTGCTCAAGTTCAACTACCCTTTCCAACATAACTATACTTATTCCTTTCTCAGGAATAGTTTGTCAAATAAAAATACCCACCTTTCCCTTACTTTATTTGTATTATTTTCACAGGGATATTGAGAAGGTGAATTTCAGATATTGAACCTACTGTTTGATTTGAGAACATATTAGCTTTCTATAGATATATAATAATTTTTTTTTCTTTATAACTATTGTGAACTTATGGCGTTCTTAGGAGTTTTTTCCAGCACTTTTTTTTATACTTTTTTTTTCAGTTACATGTAACAAAAATTAATATTTGGTTTTTTAAAATTTTGAATTCCAAAAAAAAATTAAAATAAAATAAAATAAAATAAAATTTTGAATTCCAAGTTCTCTTGCTCCCTCTCTTTTCTCCTTCCTCTTCTTCGAGAAAGCAAGCAATTTGCTTTATTTATACATATGTAGATTATACATATATAGTCATACAAAAAAAGATTCTTAGAACCATGTATGAACCTCCTACATACGAACCCCTTCTTTTCCAGAGTCAAAATGGACAGACTATTTATTTAGTACTAGTCATGAAATAAATTTGGAGGAACATGGGAGGCTTTGTGGGGGGAGCGGCAAGAAAAATGATTAAGTTCTCATATCCACTTTCCCCATATTTTAGCAGCAAATATTCTCTAACTATATGACTTTATAGTAACCTAGCAGCTATATCAGAAAAATGAAAGACAGCTTATGTTTAAAACTTAGAAATGTAACAGTTATTGAAAGTTGTTGTTTTGTTTGTTCAAATTTCATCCAGAGTAGGATGTTGCAGGTGCTTTTCTGGAAGTCTGCCTTTTGCTTCAGGTTTGTAGACTGAGTCCCTTCATGGGCAGTAACTACATAAAAATGGCTTCTTGTTTTTCATTTTATACTATATATACAAAAAGTTCTGTCTCTGATGTGTGTCAATGAGGCTTTGCCAGTTTTCCTTGCTTCCCAGGGGTTCTAGGGTAGTGATTAATGGGGAGACATGGGAGAAACCTCTGCTCACCAATTTATGCTTTGGGATCTCTGAGCATTATAAATTGTTATTGTTATTATATATTATTGAAGGGACAAAGAAAGGAGGAAAAAAAAGAGAGAATCTAATTCACTCAGTTGCAGACAAAATTTGTTTACCTCATAAGAAACAGGGGCTTGCTCTTATGACCTTAGGTGGGATGAATTGTTTTCCCAGAATACAGGTAGGTATCTAGGAGTTTACTCCCTCACATTGAGGCCTATTGACTGTAAAGCTATAGCTATTGAGTTTGAGGAAGAAGCCTTAAGCTTCAGAGATGCTGTGTTAAGTAGACCTGTTTTACACTCCCAACTGAATAATTCAACTAACAAGATGCTATGTTTCTGATAGAATTAGATTGGTAACTAGGTTATATTGTTGGTTTAGGTTACAGAATCAATCAACCAAAAATGGGTAAACTAAATCTGAACAATTCCTACACATTTCTACCAAACCAAAAGCAGTTAGGTAGCTCAGGGGATAGAGTTGGGAAGACCCTGGAACCTTTACTAGTTGTGTGTTCCTGGTCAAGTCATTTAACTTCTGCTTTAGTTTCCTCTATAAAATGGGGATAATAATAGCACCTATCTCCAAAAGGTTTCATTCAAACAATGAATCAAATGCAATATTAATTGTAAATCACTTAGCACCATGCCCAGCACATAGTAGGTGCTTAAAAGAAATTCATGTTCCCTTCTCTCAAAGTCCTTAATTTGGAAATACTGAAATGTTTCTCAGATACAGGATAGTACTATACAAGAAATATATTAAAATTGGTTGTAGAGAATCGAGACTTAGATTAAAACAGCAAGTCAGTTCAGAATCCAATATTCTAATACCAGGTTAGTTGAGTTATGGAATAGCGCTAACTCTTTAAGACAGAATTACCTGAGAGGTGTGTGGAGTCAGAGGAAGAGAGGGGAGGTCAGATTATGGTTTTTATCCAATCCCTTCCACTTAACCAGAGGTGAAATCTTACGATCTTTGAAAGGTCAAGGGATATGAACTTCCAGTTGGCCAGAGTAGTGGTGGCCCTAGAGTAAATTAGCCGGGAGGGAAAAGCAGTTTCCAAATTCTACCAGAACTCTTGATCTTTGGAGCCAAGTAAGAACTTTGTGAGAGTTTCACAGAGGAAAAAAAGGACTTCCAACCAATCAGAAATGGCAAGATACCCCTTTGCCACATGTAATCACTAAGCTAGAACACACTTTTTCTGTAACACTAGATCTACTTGTATGTCCTAGACTTTGGGAGAAAATATTTTCTACCACTTGTTCTTATATCATCTTAGCATATTATGCAAGTATGTATGTGCCACAAATAAGCTAATATTCAACTCGGGGCTTTTGGTCAGTGTTTCATTTAGTGATGTCTTACAGTCATAAAAAAGGATCAATAGTAGAGAGGTGGACAGGCTACCAAAGCCATCAACAAGTCACTTCAAGAAATGTTTATGAAGACAATAGGGATACAAAGGCAAACCTAACCAAATGAAACCAAAACATTTCCTACTCACAAGGAATTTTCATTCTATTATTAGGACCCAAAAAGACACAATAAGGAAATAAATGGAAAATTGAGAAAGGAGAGTACATTATCCATTGATGATGTGGAGTTCACTAAAGGCTTTTCAAAGATTGGCTCTGTTCAGCTTTTAAGAGAAGTGTTCTAAGAAAGATTCATTCTAAGTAAAATTCATTCCAGGCCCAAGGGATGACTTGTGGTTTGGGGAAAACCTAACAGTTCAGTTTGGCTAGGATGAAGAGTTTGTGAAGAAGAAAAATGGAATAGAGAAAGCTGGAAAGTGTGCCATTATATAAAGAAGACTATAGAAATGGGATGTCTAATTAGAAAAAAGAAAATTCAGGTTTTTAATTGCATTGGTTCGAGGGCACATTTGGGAAAAAAGAGTCATGGAATACACCACATACATTGCATTTTTGGAGTAGGAGAGTTTATGTTTGAATTCTGGTTTTGTCACTACTGTACTAATGAAAGTCATTTCACTTCTCTGGGCTTTAGTTTCCCAATTTGTAAAAATAAAAGGATTGAGGTGGAGGAACCTAGTTTTTTTGAGATTTAAATATGTGATCCTATCAATAAAGCACATTTGTGTTCCCTAATTTCTAAAATGTATCATAATTCTGAGTTTCTAAGATTTTATTTTCTGTTTGATGAAGTCTGGTTACAATAGCTCATAACATGATTCCATGGGTCTGCATAGCCATTTGATTTGACTTCAGCAAAAGACTGCGACTTATTCAATGGTCAGTGTAACTAATTGCTTTGGAATGTTTATTAGCCAAAAGAAATAGTCAGGTAATCCAAATTTCACATCTGAATGAAGCAGCCTATTTTCTTTAAGCATCTTCCCACCCATCCTCACCATGTCCCTCTGATATATTCAAAGGTGTTTATACTTTGAAATTTCCTGACTTTCAGAACTTATTCTACATCTCCTAAGGTGAGATGGTATGTTAATCTTAGTGAATATGGCTGGTTAAAAAAAAACCACAGAACCTCCAGTTAAGTCCAGAGTTCAATGTGCCTTATAGTTTTACAATGGTTTAAGACACAGAGTGACAAATCACAATTTTTTTTTTCCAGAGATTTGGATCCATTTTGTTGACCCTACTGGGAATGAGAACTTGAAGAGTTCAGAGGTTACTGGTCTGGGAAGACATACAAGCAAGTTGGTTATGGGAAGCTTCCTACTGCTAATGTGTATTTATACTTTGTAAACTCTGATTCATCCAAGAATTGGAACAGAAATCTGCTTCCTGAGGTTGTGTTTTTAAATAGTTTGCAAAAACAACAAAATTATTTCCCTTAACTTTTTTTTTTCCACCCCACAATAGGCTAAACATACCAGATCAGATTTTGTAAGTAACAAGGCAACAGGCAAACTAGTTATCTCTAGGAAGAAAGTGACTCCTGAGGTCTTCGTAGATGGGCATTTGAGCATTCTGGGACCCAGAAACCTAAAAACAAAGTTTAAAAACCATTAAGGTAGCTACATTGCATCATCTTAAATCCCCAAGGTATTCTTGTGTCTATTAAAAATAACGAACTTCCTTTTGTGAGCAATTGCCTCTAAATGATTATTACAGAAAAGTAAAAGCCAGGAGTGGGTGATGCTTATAAATATCAGTAACAATACTGTTGCCTGGTAGCTGAGGAAAGAATATATTGAGCTTAAAGCCTAAGCAACTGAATGGGCAACCCTTTCCAAAATCCTGTACAAATGGGCGAGGCTAACTTTGCTTTTGATATACATTAAAACCAGCCTTGCTTGCTCTTGCATGCAGGGCACAACTTTTCTGGCTGGCAGTGCCTTTCTTTCAAGTCCAAGGGAGCTTTTACAAGTCTCAAATTATGTATTATTATGGATGAGTCCAGTGTCAACCTGTGGTACTCAAGTCAGGGAAATTAACTGTTGGGAACACAGGCTTTAAAGTCCAGCCCCAACCTTGTACTGAGTCTCTCTTCCCACCTTCCCAATCCATCCCAGAGTGTTGAGAATGTTTTGGTCTCCATAAAGACAATGCAGAGAGATTCCAGCAACATCAAAATAACAGCTTTTTTGGAAGAGAAACCTACCTGTCAAGCCCAGAGGTTGGTTGGCTCACCCAAATTCTATAGGACAAATGTAGTTTTGCGTTTGGTTTGTCTATTTATTTGAGCATCCAACATAATTCCCACACTCCTCACTTGATGAATGGAAAAGAGCCATTTATAATCCCTAGGCACTATACAGATGGAAAGCCTTCCATTTAGAATGGTAGACTGTTAGAACTGAGTGAAAACTAAGAAATCTCTCTTTTTACAAAGGAGAAAACAAACCCAGAGAGCTTGTTTTACTGACCTGTTTAGAACTCTGCTCTCTTGGTGTTCAGGCTAGTGCTTTTCCCATTTCCCATTCTCCCTGGGAATCTGCCAGCTTTGGGTTGGGCCCTTCTTGGCAACGTTTTCAAAGGCCTTTAAACTAAGAGGCACCAATTGGGATTCATAATCAATGGGAAGATGTCTACAGCTATTCAAAGAGGTCCCAATCGCTCAGAACTTCAGGCAAATCATTTACTGTGTGTGTTGAGGGACAAAGAGGGACAAAACCCTGATATTTTCCAAGGTAACTTCTGACTCTGAAATTCTGTTAACTACCTGGGTCACCTTCCCAAAAGAAGGCAGATTTTTTATTCAGCCTTCTAAAATTCCCTACTCTGCATGAGGAACACAAAGTGGCAGCCTTTCTACCTTTCAGGGACTGCCCCGCAGCCACACTGCCATTCTTGTGAAGATAGTGGGGCAGAGGGAAAGAAGGTATTTTCCAGACCTTAGCAAAGGCTAAGCCTTTGCCATCTGCATGGCTTCCCCTTGTTCTCTTGTTTCATATTGTCTATTAGTTATGGTTTCACAGAAGTGTAAAATGAATTGCAGGAAGAGGAAATAAAAAGCCCCCTACTTCTTCATCTAGCCACAGTGCTCCATTAGGTAGGATTGTTCTTTATGGAAAAACAGAGATGGAGTGATGGGCTTTGCCATGTCTTCAGGTGACCTCCATATCTCAGATTCTCTAGACACTCTCCAGCTTTTCTTTTTGAGCAGGTTATTATCAGGTTATCACTGGTGGATCAACTAAGCATTTAAAAGTACTAAAAATTAAGTTGTTCGAATGTGATCCATGTAAATCACTTTCAGGATGAATGTTTCACATCCTTGGTGGCAATCAGAGAAGCCTCATAATTGCAGGTTTATTGGAGTGCTGTCTCTCCTGTACAATCCACCCTTTCTCTCACTTCTGACATTACTGGAGCAGAAATATATCACAGACACCATCTTTAACCAGTTAGCACATCAGAGAAGTCTGGAGCTAAATGTCATGCAAAAGCTTTTTGTGTGCAGAGGCAACAGTGCTGAATGACTTCAGAATATTCCTGTATCATAGAGGGAAAATGATAGTTCCTTAAATTTTAGGATCTTAGAAGTTCTTTTGGGGATTCTATTTGGATTTTACATGTTGCATTCTAAAGTTCTTTGAAATAATTCAAGGCTCAAAGGATGGTCAGAGACTGGAAATGAGAAACAGAAGAGATGGCTGGGAGTTGGGAGTGGGAGGTTGCAGTGCTGTAGCAAAGGAAGGAAACTGTGACTGGAACAAGGAAAAGGGAGTTGAGGGAGCCAGAGCAAAAGCTTAAACTCTTCTCTATGTGCACTTTACACAGTTACCCTCACAGATTTAAGCAGCTGCTGCTGTTAGATTTCACTAAAGAATGCCTGAAGTTGCTATATGTCATTTTTTTAAAGCCCCATTTTTTAATGTTTTGCTAGGGAATAAGTTTTACTTTCTCTTTCTACACTTTTATTCATAGACAACTGGGGCTAGAAGGGACCTTAGAGATCATCAGGTGCAACCCTTTTATTTTAGAGGAAAAGGAAAGACTCGGAGAAACTGTGTCTTACTCATAAAGGTAATAAATTCTTACTCGTACAGGTAATAAAGGAGTAGAACCTGCATTTGAATCCAAATCTTCTTACTTTAACTTTAATGCTCCTTTTGTTATACCCAGTGGAGAAAGGATAAAGAAAGGCAAGGTAAGGATTCTCCCAAGCATCTTTTGATTCAGTATGATGACCAAAGATAATGAATTGGAGATCATATGATGATAAAATTAGATTCTAATGTAAATTGCCATTCCAGCTATCAAAATGGACACCATCTTAAAAGGGTGGTGGCTAAGGGAGGGAAAATATATTTTGATATGAAAATGACATAAAATAGAAGATATACACATACACACATTTAAAACTGGATACCTGTTGTTCTAATGAGAAACAAAGACAAATTTAGCTTCTACCGAAGACAAACCAACAAAAAAATAAAAATTCACAGGTATATAAAATAGCTAGGCATAGTCATTCTACTTTGTTTTAGAAATAAAAAAGGTTTTGGTGAATTTAGGAATCAGATCAGCACCTTATAAGCAGTTTGATAGTCATAGGAAGAAAATTTAAGACCCAGAATGAAGTATTAAGCTCTCAAAAATATCACTGATAATTTGTATTTCCAAACAAATCCACCAATACTGTGACACAGAATAATTAAAATTAAATAAAGTCCTTTTGTTTCCTTACACCATTAACGTGAGCTCAGTGGGTTTTTGTACTTTTTTTTTTCAGATCTTTCTCAGATACTGACTCAGTGAAGATTTATGAATATTGATCAAAAATGCTCCTCAGATGAAAATATTACTTAGACACACATATCTATGCTTACTGATTAAACTGGATGCTTCATTTCTTCAAATTTTTAGTAAGAATTTTTAAACAGTCCATGCAGAAGATGCTGTTAATTGGGTCCAGAGAATAATTTCAGAGCTCCTTAATTCATAAAGACAATTCCAAGGATTTTTAGCATCTTAGTGCTATAAAGTTCTAGAACTTTATAACTAGGTGAGATGTTGGAGGCCATCTAATCTAATTCTTTCATTTTACAGGTGAAGAAATTGTTAGTCCAGATCTGGATCACTCCGTCATCATCAAGTCTTGATCTGGCAATTTGCCTGGGAAGCTATATCCAGCAACAGGTGGGTAGGATTTCTTTCACATCCATAGTGGTGGTACAACACATCCTAATATCCAGTTTAAATCGCTGACAAACATGAAATATGGAAACCAAAATTAGGAATTTAGAGCCTAGGAAATTCTGAGGCAAAAAGCCAATAGGAACAGGAAATGATTTTGCTAGGTTGAGAAATATCAGTAAAAATGAAGTCAACTTGTTAGAAAATTCACAGATATATGAAATAGCTCATTTTCATTTTCACCTTCTTTGAATCTAATCAAGTAGGTTGTTACAGTCTGAGGATCCTACTATTCTCAAAATATATTTTCTGTAACTTTTAAAGTCTGTCTCTGTAGAATTCTTCCCCAGGCCGAAGGGGCACTTTTCTCTAGGGAAGAGTTTGAGAATACTTTTCCTGCTGTTCCTCCCAGAGGAATATTTGGGCTCTACTTTTTCTCTTTATGGTCACTATGTTGAGGAAAATGACCCCAGAGAAAGCATTGCCAGGGAAGAATTTTAAAGAGTGCTCAAGCCAAGGAATTTCCATAACTCCTCCTTCCCTCTACTTTCTCCTTCTACCCCCCCTTCCACCCCGACTTTAACAAACCTTTATGCACTCCAGCTTCATTAGAGAGAAGCGTTTCTTAGTCTCTCCTACTGGGAACATTCACTGAAGCCAGGGTATGATTTCCCACATTCTGACTGGAGGTCATCTTAATATACAAAAGCACCTTCTCCCTCTGACAACAGGAATGGATGGGCTTGGGATTAATCCTGCCAAGTATTAATAGTGGATTTGGGAAAGAGTTCCCATAGTTATTCCCACAGGTTACAAGTGGTAAGAAAGAATTTAAAAGTCCTAAATGCAGAGAAAACCTAAATTATTTTTCTCCCCCCACCCCCCAGGACCAAATTTATGCCAGTTTTTCTAAGTGCTGGTGGCAGATAAAGTGTGTGAGCGAGGAGGAAAGCTGGTGAATGTCTGTAAGAGCAGAAAATGGACTGGTTTGGAGTAGCCAGTTAGAGAGCGTGGGAGACTGAAAACTCATTTACAAAAGCTCTTCTGCCCTCAAGCAAGTCAAACTCCCTGCTGAGGAGCTGCTTTTTTTTCCTCCCTTTTGAGTCTTGTGTACCGCATTGACCTTTCCCCTGCATAGGTCAGTCCTCTGTTCGCCCAGGGTACACACGGCCTTCTGGGGTTTGAACGCCTCAGAAGCCTGCAGAGAATTTCTTTTCTTCGAGGCTAATTCCTGAGAGGAAAACCTGAAGCAAATGTCATGCCAGCTAATAACCGGGCCAATTTTTGAAGACACTTGTATAGATTATGTTCGTAACAAAATAAAATGGAAGCAAATATATTTTGGGTGTAAGTGTAAGGCCTTACAACCCATTTAAAAATTAGGGATCAGAATCTCTTCCTAGGTGATTCTTGTGGGAATGTTGAATTCTCCTGGTTTTTCCCAAAGAGTCACTTAAGATGAGAATACCAAGCCAAAATATTTAATTTAAAAGCATTGCTTCCTTTCTGTCTCCTGCCAAAAACTTAGTTTGAAATTCACATGTACTGTAATATTCTATTAAATATATCATTAATGATTGTGGATCAAAGGCAAACCACAGAGGGTTATGCAAAACTTCCAGATAATTACTTAGGTGCTTGAAAAAAAAAAATCTTATTCATAAGGGTATCAAGTTCCTCCATGTCTGAGGGTGGGTTCAATCAAAAATCTTTACCAGCAGACAGATACATCGAATCTATTGCAGTACACAGAATCTGGTAGACAGTACTTAGGAGGAAAATGGGGAGGAAATTCTACTTCATTAAAATGTAGTTACTCTAAAGGAACCTTTCCTCCTTACTTTCCCCCTTGCTCTCTTTTACACTTCAGATCATTTAAAAAAAAGCCTTTGATTTCCACGGTTCCTTTCTTCTCAAGAAGCTCAAGCTTGTAAATACCTTGTTTTCATCTTATTTTCACAAATTGAGAATGAGAGGAGAGGAATAATTACCTTGAGCAGTATTTTATAGAATCCAAGGGCGGAGTTTAGAATTATAGACTGCTAGAGTTGGAAAGCAATTGTAGAAGTCATGTAGCCCAGCACCAACATTTTACAATTGAAGAACCAGAGAATTTATTTGCCCAAGGTGACACCACTGGTTAGTCGCAGAATAGAGGCTAGAATCCAACTCTTTTTACTCCCAACACAATTCTTTCATAAAATCTTTAGATTCCCAAGTCATATCACTAATATGCTAACCTGATTTTTCTCAATTTCTAAATCAAGTGATTTCTATGAGAAAATCTTCATACAAAACCAGCAAATATGAAACACATTTTAAAAATAGCAGTCCTCTTATAAATATACTGGCAGCAATTAATTTCTATCCTTCACAGCTCTGCAATGTCATTATTCTGCGGTAAAGTGGAAAGAGGGCTGGGTTTAAAGTCAGGAGTCTTAGGTTTAAATAAATTCTTGTTCTGTTACTTATTACCTGTGTGACCTTGGACAGTCATTTAACTTTTTGGGGTTAGGTTCTTCATTGATAAACTAAAGATGGGGGCAAATTAGATCAGAAGTTCTTAATCTTTTTCTGTGTCATGGACCTCTTTAGCAAGTCCAGAGAAGCCTATGAACCTCTTTTCAGAATGATGCTCTTAAGTAAATAAAATAAAATAGAAATATAAAAGTAACCAATTATATTGAAATAATTATCTATATCTATCTATTTGGAAGTTAATGGATCAAAGGGTAAAAATTCCTAGACAAGCTATCTAAATCTATGATATATATGTAACTTGGGGGAGACGCATTTGCAAATAATGGAAGTGAGGTTTTGTTTAATATGGAAAGAAGCAATATGAAGTGGGATTGAACAAGAGATTAAAGCTTTGATGATGGAGAACTAAGTGATGTTCAGGTGGGAAATGTTGATTCTCTAGAATGGGATACTTTACACAAGCACACATGACACAGATATTTGCTTTAGTGAATTATAACAAGTAGATAACCCTTAGGATGCATTTATAAATGAATCTGTATTTCAAGAAGAACTGATGTTCTGAAAGTCTACTGAGTCACAAATTGAAATCCTTTTTTCCAAAACACAAAAGTTATGATTTAAATCTAAAATTCTTGCAATTATTTTGATAAAGAAAATACTCAACATTTCCATAAATGCTTAAAGAAAAAAAAAAAAAAGAATGAAGATCTGACAAAAATGCAAAATTTTTATTTCCAAGTAGCCCATTCAGAAAAATACTTATTCTCTATAGCCTATCTTAATTTATTTTTTGGAGCATTTGAGTATGCAAGTCCACTGCTTTAATTTTAAATCAATTTGAGTTTTTTATTCATAAAGCAAGATCATATTCTTTTCCATGATAGTTCCACTTCCTTAGCAGGCACAGACTCCTTTTGTTTTTTACACTGATGTTTTTCTTATCTTTCCTTTTTTTTTTTTTAAAGGAGTAAAAAAAAACCCTTAAAAAATAACTATTGCACTGTTTGACTTAATAATTTGATTGAGAAGCTAAACTAAGACATTGGGGATATGTTACAGACATAACAGTATCACCTTCAGACCTCTTGCCATGTGCTTTCAAGCCAACAATTATTTTACTGGTTATTTTTTAATAAAAGTTAGGATATTATCAAAAAGGAAATTTATCTGTAGATGTTAGATACATGACAATATTATGTAAAACAAGACACTGAATCTGAAGGTGGCTGAGTTCAATATTCAGTGATTCTAACCTCTTAGGTAATTTATTCTATTGGTTTCCTTCTCAAATCTATACCTTAAACAATGGATTGACGTTTGTTTAAAATTAAGATCTAGAATAAATAAGTGGGGGTGTCCAGCAAAAATCCCCAAAATTAAATATATCCTTGAATCATAATATTCAATGATATATATGTCAAATTGCCTACGCTGAAAAACTGGTAGAATTCCATTTTAGAATTTTTAATCATTTTATATTAGTGAAGAACTTAAAACATTTAAGAAAATGAAATAATCTTAAATTTAGTTTTCCTCTAATGCTAAGAATTTTGGGTAACAATGAATATCTTGTCTTGACAAAAAGTGTGAGATCTCATAAAAGTAGAAAAATGAAATCAAAATGATTATCAAATCAAGTCAATGTACGTTGAATTAAAGTTATACCAGCCTGTATAACCTGATATACCAGCCCTCATACTTGGAAATAGTATTGCATGCATGGGGACACGCAGTGGAATCTGCTGAAAAAAAGAATGAGGAGAAAATAGGAAACTCAGACTTGGAGGATAGACTCCTAAGACTCTCACTCTCTCCCAAGCTCTTCTTGCCAAGTGAATGTTTCCTCACTTTTGGTCTCTTAAATCAAGTATGCCACATGTATGCATGCAAGCTTGCATACAAACACATATGATACATATAAAGATGTGTGTATGTGACATATATAAATATGTCTCTTTTATCCCCCTCTCTCCTTTGCTGAAATGAACTAATAAAATTCTTTCTTAAAATGTTTAAAGTTTTGCAACTTTGTCCATGACCTAGAGTGTATGTATCACAATTCCTGAAGTTACTAAAAAGAGAGTAGATTTTTTTAAGTGTTATTTTTTTATTCAGAGATAAGCAATACTGAACTAGGAATTGTATAATGATTTTTACTCATTTTGAACTTTTGGGGGAAGGGAAAGAAGGAAATCATAAATTTTCCAAATGACTTTTTATTTCAAAATAAATTAAAACATTCAGTACTTGGGGAACATCAGATTCTCTATAATTTATAATGCAGACATATATTTGGGTGATATTTAGTATCATAGAAATATTTGTGGAAATAATGTAAATATTGTTTAGATATTTGTAATTTGTGGCCATAAAAGCCAAAAGTAAGCTTTTAAAAACTGCCATGTAAAGTTACAGCATGATACTAAGCTGTAACTCCAGTGCTTAATATAATCATTGGCATATAGTAGGTGCTTAATAAACATTTATTGATTGTTATTTGCCTATCACCTAAGGCACTAAATAAAATTCAGATATTTCAAAGTTTCAAACATTGGCAATTTATTGAGAATTCTTTACTTATTGACTAAACATGATGACAGATTCTTAGCAATTGCTTGCATCATATTTTGAGATGTTAAAATATTTGTATTTTACATTTTTCACGATTTTAAATTTGAACCCGACATATAACTCACATTCAAAACACCTTGCATTTATTTTTTTAATTTTTTGTATTACAGAAAGATCACATAACCACTCACTAGTTTTAAAGTAGCCAGACATCTGGAGAAAGAATGCTTAAAGGCAAAATTCTTTAAACACATGGGATAGTACAATAGTTAAAAAAAAAAAATTACCTACATTTACTTCATGTTTTAATTCATGACATATTAGTGGCAAGAAAGAATAATTAATTATTCAAAACTCAGTGTTAATATTCCAATTACATTTTTCACAATAATCATATAATTTCTAAAATTATACTAAAAAACAAAGACATTACAAACTTTTTAAAGAAAGCTATTAGAAAAAGTAGATCATTTGTTTTTTAACTTCCAAACCTAAGTTTTTGATGACTGATTTTTAAAAATCATTTACTCCTTTCTTTTTCCTTCTCTGAAATTAAAAAAAAAGTTTCTTTTCTGGCTGTTGATCAAATATTTTCTTACACTGAAGGAAAATTAGCAACGTTGGCATAGCTTTGTCTTTTGTTTTAGAATCACTTTAAAATGACTTATTTTCTCACTATATTTGGGGTTATGCTTTCAGGAGTAATCCCACAAACAGGCTTTGGAGTGTCTTGATTTTGTCAAGATTCCTTCATGGTTGAAATAACAACGTTATCTCAAAAAGTGAACAAAATATGAAAAGTAAAATGTGTTGGCTATTATTTATACATTTATATTTCAGATCACTACAAGGACCCTGCCATTACCAGTTCATGATTGATGCTGCTGCTTTATATGTCTGAATATATATGTATGTGATTTACACCATCCCCAAATCAGAAAGCAGTTAGATTTCTATTCCCTTTGGTTTGAAGTGACAGAGAACAGTAAAAAAAAAAAGTATTCCATTTTTAAAATGGTGATTTTAATTTGCCTCCATCCTCCACTTGGCTCTTCAATGACCTTCTGTTCTATTCTTTCCTTTCATGTTAGCATATAGTTGAACTTTTAGCTGTCAACATGATATTCCTATACACAAGTCTGATCATGTTGCTCTTTTGCTCAAATGATATTCCTCATATTTCTTCTAGGATCAAATACAAACTCCTGTGTTTAGTGTTTATGGCACTTCACAATGTGCCTCCCACCCCAGACTTGTTCCTCTTCACATACTCTACACTTTAGCCAAACTGAGATACTTGTTATTCCTCATTGTCAACACTTGTCTCCACGCATCTGTGCTACCTGTCTTACATACCTGGAATATACTCTCAAATCAGCCAGCTGGGTGGCATAGTAGATGGAATGCTGGATCTAGAGTCAGGAAGAGCCGAGTTCAAATTAAATCTCATATATTTACTGGCTGTATAACCCTGGGCAGGTCATTTAATTTCTTTTTGCCTCAGTTTCCTTAATTGTAAAATAGAGAACATAAAAGAATCTATTTCCAAGAGTTATTGTGAGGGTAAAATGAGACTTTATTTGTAAAACGCTTTGCATAGTATCTAGCACACGGTAGGTGTTTAATAAATGCTTGTTTCCACCCTTTTTATCACCATCTATTAGAATCCTTCTCCTCTTTCAAAGTTCAGCTAAAGGGTCTCTTCTTTAAAAAAGCTCTTCCTGATTCCTTCAGCTGCTAGTGTCTCCTCTCCATTACAAAATGGAGAGAGTCTAATTTACTTTTTATCTACTAATACATATACATGTTGCTCCTTGAGAAGCTACTCAGTATAGTGCTTGGTATATAAGAGGAATTTAACATATAGTTTATTATTGTTTGAGATTATGATGTAAGAGACAGAACAGAAGAGAAATGGTGAGAGAAGCTGGAAGTTAGACTAAGCAAAGGATTATCCAGACAGCCAATCCCTGGTCTTAGATTAATGACCATCATGCAGTTGAGGCCAAGTAAGAATAAGTGACCATCCAGCATTCCCATGGATATTAAGCTTCAGAGTTAAGTAGATTTTGAATGCAGAACCCCTAGCTCCAAAGTGAATGCTTTTTTGTTTATCTCATGCTGCCTCCTTTATGTCGAGATTGTTTGCAGTCAGGTAACAGAATGTTTAAGCACTGATAATATAGCACATGATAATCTGACGAGGGAGTTGACCCTCAGAGACACCCTTAGACCTAGTATCTTACTTCTTATACAAGAATGGAAAATTATTATGTGACTTTTAGAGAGAACCTACTAAAGAATTGTTATCCTGGCTTTTATTTCTCCCTCTTTCCAACCTATCACAGATACCCTCTTCCTAAATTGTAATAATAAATAAAAATCCCGAGGGTTCTTTTGGGAGGTGGGAATGGGAATAAAAGGTAGTTAATGGTTTGTTTTTGAAGTTCGGCAACTACTACATAGTAATTGAACTATATTGTGGCCCACGACTATTTTGTATGTTTGTGTGTGTGTGTTTTTGATTTCAGTGTTGTAGGGAAGTCTAGGAGAGGACAATACTAAGGCCCAAGACCAAGACAGGCAACTCTTCTGCAAATTATTGTCTGAAAGAATTTCCTGGAGATTAAGAGGCAAGATCAAGATCACATGGTCAGCATGTGTTCAATAAGGATTCTAAGGCTAAGGCATTATCCCCTAAGTCATAAAGCCTTTCCTACGATTCTACTTATTACTCATGATATGTGTGTGTCTAAGGCCTTAATCTGTTATTAAATACAAATAGTTCGTCTTTGGTTTAATCAGTCAACAGGCATTTAAGAATTTACAGTGTGCCTAGCATCTGGGAGTACAAAAAGAAAAAGAAAAAAAAAGGCCCCTTCCCTCAAGGAGACCACATTTGATTGGAGGAGACAACATGCAAACAAGAATGTACTCTTAATTTATTATTTATCTTGTGCATAGCTTGCTTTGTATGCATTTGTTTGCATGTTGTCTCCTCCTTTAGAGTATAAGCTCCAGGAAGTTAGGAACTGTCTTTTGCCTTTTTATGTATCCGTGATGCTTACTTAGCACAATGCCTGGTAGGCACTTAATAAATATTTATTGTTTATTGAATATAAGATACATAATGCCAAGTAGCAATAGCAGCAAATCTTATTGAAAAAACAGATCATTGCTTTCATGGGACGGGTAGGAGATCAATAAGAGTTTTGCAATTTCCCAACAGCAACCCAGTCATCTAGCTCTTGGTACATCTTCCCTGTCTGTTCCCATTATGCACTGTTATAACCAAGTGTCAAATCCCTCTTAGGAGGCACTGAGTAGCTAGGTGGTACAGTAGGTAAAAACACTAGGTCTGGAGTCAGGAAGATCTGAGTTCAAATACAGCTTTACACACTAATAGCTGTGTGACCAATGCTTTTTCTCAATCCTCATCCTCTTTGACCTCTCAGCAGCCTCTGATAGTGTTGATCAGTGTCTTCTCCTTGATGCTTTCTTCAGATACAATTTTCTCCTGGTTCTCCTCTATCTCCTTTGCTACATTTTCCTCCAGATCATGTCCTCTAATAATAAGTGTCTGATAGAATTTTGTCCCAGCTCTTCTATTCTTCCTCTATACTACTTCATGTAGTGGTCTCATCAGCTCCCGTGAACTGAATGCCATTTCCAATCTCACATTTTCACCTACCTACCTTTCAGACATCTCCAACTAGATGTTCAATATATCCAAACAGAGCTCACCATCTTGCCCCCTAAACTCTCCCTTTTTCCTTCCTTCCATATTACTGCAGAGAGCAATGCCATCCTCTGTCTCTCAGGCTTGCAACCTGGGACTTAGCCTGGTTTCCTCACTATCTCTCACCCCACCATGTCCAAACTCTTGTCAAGACTGGTCAATTTTGCCTTACAATATCCTTGAATTTATCTCTTTCTTTCCTATGACATTACTACGATTCTTGGGCAGGCCCCCTAATCACCTCATGCCTTGATTATGTCAGTTGTCTATTGACATGGCTGCCTGCCACAAGTATCTCCCCATTTCAATCCATCCTCCATTCAGTCACTAAAGTAATTTTCCTCAAATATGGATTTGATTATATCATCTGCCATCCCCAACTCTATCCCTTTTCCTGGCTCCACCCCACAATAAATCCCAGTGGCTCTGTTACCTCCAGATCAAATACAACATCCTCCAGCTTTCAAAGCCTCCTTCTCCCTTAACAACCTTCTTAATTTCCTCCTTGCCATCATCTTGTTCAGTCCCGTGATACACCATCCCTAGGCTCTAGGTGTTTTCTCTGGCTGTCCTCCATACCTCCTCATCTCTGCCTTCTATCTTCCTGGCTTCCTATAAGTGCCAGTTAAATCCTATCTTCTACAGATCCTTTTACTTTCATTGCCATCCCTTGTTAATGATTTCCTCTTTATTCTGTATCTAGTTTGTTTGCATATATTTTTTGTTACTTCCATCATTAATTGATGAGATCCCTAAGATCCTAGGCCTCTTTTTATATCCTCAGTGCTTAGGTTAGTGCTCAGAATAAATCCGCTGACCAAATGATCCCGGGCAAATCACTTAACCTTTGCCTCAGTTTCCTTAGTTGTAAAATGAGGGAAAAAGCACCTACATCCCAGAATTGGATGTTAGGATGAAATGAGATATTAGTAAAATTTTAGCATAATGTCTGCCATGTAGTTGGCACTTAATAAATGCTTGCTCCCTTACTTCCTTTTCAAAATAAAAAAGGAAGAAAGAACTAAATCACTAAATCTAGCTAATGTGTCAACTGAATCTGACAGTGTATTTAATGTTTCACTCTCCCACTTCTACAAAGTAGAGAAGGGACATACATTTTCTCCGTTCTTCCTTGATCAAGGAAGAAAGATTACACCAAAAATGGGGGCTGAAAAGCAGGGTTTGGGGAATGAAGGTATGGGAGTGAGGTGGGGGATAGGGAATGGTATAGGAGTCCAAAAATCAGTCTGGATATCTAGGAAGAAATGAAGGTTGGTCTGGGCTCCTCCCCAAAATGTAAACATTAGGGAAATTCCCCAGTGGGTGAAAAGGATCTGCATGACAGAGGAATATTCCAGAGTGAGAAGAGCAGGAAGAAAAATGGATATTACAAGGTGATGAGGCCTCAGTTGCTGAGAGAGGTTCCAGAGGTAGCAAACAAGGATGTACAAAGAAAATCAACACAGGACAAGTTGGAGATAAAATGCCCCTATCTCTTGATTCAGAGGTCTCACTGCTAATCTTATTCCCTGAGGAGGTCAAAGGTATATAGAAGGATGCCACATATGCCAAACTATAACTTACTTTTGATAGTATTCAAAAACTGAAAATAAAATAGTTATCCATCTTTTGGAAATGGCTAAACAAAGGATGTTACATGCTTCCTCAATAAGAAAGTATGACAATGAAAGATACAAGAAAGCCATTAGCAGTATGGGGTGTATAGGATCCTCAGGGAGCAGCATTACCTTTTGTGTGAGGGTTTGTTGAGCCTCTTTTCAAGGCTGCTCATTCAGTCCTTTGGTGTCCACCTGTCACCCAACTCTTACCTGTGCCTTCAAGAACTTATGGCCAATCTTATTCATTATAGTTACAAAGCATTAAGGTTTTTTCATTGCTGCTCTTCTTTCTATTTATACTAAAGTTGTCATGCTATGTATCACCTAACTGGCTCAGCTTAATTAGGTAATTTATTATTGAAAATTTTTAATCATCTTTGATTTAGTTGATATGTCTTCCTATGCTTTTCTGAATCTCTCATCTTTATAATTTTTTATTGAGGAGTCAGAGACTATTACAAGAATGTGACATCATTTGTTTAGCCATTTCCTAAGAGATAACTTTTATTTTCGGTTCTTGAATACTATTAAAAGTACTGTTATAGTTTGGCGTAGGGGGGACCTTTCTTTATACCTTTGATCTCTTTAGAGTATAAGCTTAGCAGTGAGATCTCTGAATCAAGAGTTAGGGGCATTTTATTCACTGGTTATTCAATAGACATCTTAAACTCAATATGTCCGAAATGGAACTCAATATTTCCCACTAAACTTTCTCTTCCTACCTTCTCTCTTACTATAGTAGAAAGCTACACCATCCTTCCTGACTCTCAGGCTCTCAACTTAAGAGTAATCCTGGATTCCGCATTATAGTTCATTCTCCATAGCTAAGTTGTTGCCAAGGCCTATTGATTTGACCTTGGCAATCTCTCTTAAATATACCCCCTTCTCTTCTTTGACATTGCCCCCTCTAGTGCATTCCTCTGTAGATTACTATGAAAGCTTACTGGTGGGTCAGCCTGCCTAAAATCTCTCTATTCCAATTCATCATCCTCCATTCAACCACTAGTTTCCCTAGAGTGCATGTCTGAACATGTCACAAATGATTACTGAAAATAAATAATAGTTAATCTTAAGGAAGGTGATCAAAACATGCCAAACAGTGATTGCCTCCAAACACTGTGAATCTAAAGTATTAAGTCTATTTTTAAAATCTGGCTTGTAAATTATCTATCTATGAAATCCAAAAGAAAAATCCAAATAGATTTTGGGCAATGCTATCATTGTATAACATCTCCTCTGGGACTTCCCTCCTTCTTTCCCCCTTCTCCAACTTATTTCATCTACCAGATATCAGCAACTATCTTTTAAGGTTCTAGGGAACTCTAAGAGGCTCCTAGACTCCTAAAATTATAGCTCAAACCTTTGTTCCCTTCCTAGCTGTGCTTTTCACTTTCCAAATTTCAACACCATGCTTCAGCTACCTCTGGAACCTCTCTCAGCAACTGGGGCCTCATCATCTTGTAATATCCATTTTTCTTCCTGCTCTTCTCACCCTGGAATATTCCTCCGTCATGCAGATCCTTTTCACTCACTGGGGAGTTTCCCTAATGTCTACATTTTGGGGAGAAGCCCAGACCAACCTTCATTTCTTCCTAGATATCCAGACTGATTTTTGGACTCCTTTACCATTCCCCACCCCCCACCCCCATCTCACCCCCATACCTTCATTCCCCAAACCCAGCTTTTCAGCTCCCTTTTTTGGTATTATCTTCCCCCATTAGAATGCTCACTCCTCGATAGAAAGGATTATCTTTCTTTTTGCTAATATTTGTATTTCCAGGGCTTGTCACAGTACTAAAAATATAATAAGAGCTTAATAAATGTGATGCTTTGCCTATCTCACCAGTCTATAATGGGCCTATCTAATAGTGATTAGACACAATTAAGTCAAAACAAAGATATTTATAAAGATGACAAGGTAAGAACAATAGCTACAAAAAATATACAATTTCCATGGGAAGGATGGGCAAAGACTTAAGACTTCCCTTGTAGTGAGACAAACATATTGCAAAACCAGGTGACTGAAGGACCTCCCCTACCACAAAGTTCAGAGGTCTTTTTTCTCCTCATGATGTCCTCATATGGTCTCCTCTGGGTGTTGGGCAGGTGATTTAGCTATGTTCCCAGGGTCTACTCTTAGTCTAGTCTTGACTTCTAATTGCCTGGAGCCAATTCTCCCTTGAATTAATAGTTGGTTTCTCTCTCTGTTGCCAGAGGTCAGGCTCCTGGAAGTTTCTTCTGGCCCTGACTTTCTTTGCTCCCACTGGGTTGGTAGCTCCAGTCTAAGATGCCATAGCTGATGGGGGGAGAAGAGGAAAAGAAAGAGGAATCACCTCCTTCTATAACCCTCTGGCTCCACAGAACTCTTCCCTGCCTCAAATGTCTCTAGGATTAGCAAACTTGGCTTTTCAAAGGGTCTTGGCCAGTCTTCCCTTAGCTAATGCCAAAATCCCTTTCCAACTTAATCAGGAAAACTTCCCTCCTGCCCCCTTCCCTCCCATTTCCTAAAGGGATATCAGAATTTAGACACTTTAGGCATATTAATACCTCATTACCTTTGTTATCTTTTACTTTCTGTGATTAAATCAATTGGAGGACCAATTGCCCCACATTACAATTGAAATGTAAACTCTTTGAGGACATGGACTATTTATATTTTTTATCTTAATATCTCCACTACCTGACATGCTTAATGCTAATGAATGCTTAATAAATGTTTGTTAGATTAGATTGAATTGGAATAAGTATATATCCTAAACATGACAACTTTGAAGGGCAATACTCATTTGGATATAGATCTGCTTCCATATCTCTTTAAAAATAAAACAAAAAAGTCTTCATTTTTATTGTTACTTATCTGTCTGTTAAACATATTATTGATCTCACTAGTAAGGTTCATCTAGCCTTATTTAATAAATTAAGACTTTCTGATCCTCTTTACCTTTCTAGGTCTTCTCTGGTTGTCTGTAGTACATTTCTCTTTTTTTTTTTTTTTTTTTTGGTGGATATTGTAAGATACCACAGTTTGTGCTTGAGTTGATTTGATTTACCTGTCTTAGATTATTTTTCTTAAGAGGAATTTTTTAGAAAAGTTTCCCCAAAACACTAAATTCTTCATCTTATGTTGCTTTTGTGAAGTCTTATTTCAAAAACAACCTAGGAGGGCCTATTCAAAAATAGGCATAAAATCTGTAGCACTGCCCTAAGATTAACAATTGATCATTTCCAAAAGGTACTTTCTTCCAGAACTTTAGTGTTTCCTCAAAGTTGGGAATTTTGATGGCATTGTACAATCTGCATATGTAAGTGTGTATATTTATATATATATATATATATATATATATATATATATATATATATATCCTTTTTATTATTTTTTTTATTTAGTTTTGGACCTAGTTATACTGCTGATTCACTGATACATAGAGGCTCCTCACTTAGAAGACTTGTCTTTAACTGCTCCACAGTATGAGTTTTGTTGTTGTTGTTTGTTTTTTTTTTTTTTTTTCTGGCTGTAAGTATCTTGGGACTGCTTCATTAATATTTTCCAGTTCTCTAATAGGAAGTTCCAAGTTGCTCTCAGTTGTATTTAGACAATCTTTTGGTAGCTTATACATAAAACTTTTGCTTCAAACAGAGAAATGGATGAAGTTTGGCATTTATTCTTCTTGTCCTCTGTAAGTGAATGAGCCAATAAAAATTTCTATGGTGTTCTTACCTATTTGTAATTTGCTTATATTATTAATCTTTGTTTCTATTTTCACTCTATAACAAAAAAAGATTTTATAATAAGAATATTTGTATAAGTAAAATGGCTTGGGTTTTCTTTTAAGATTCTGCTTTACTGTTCACAAATATTTCAAGGAATATGCCAAACTCTTCAATCTAGAAAATGAAATCAATCTCTTTCCTAAATCTGGAAGCAATCAATTCTTCTTTCCCTATATATCCTGAATTATATGCTAAATAAGGATTTGTAAGATCAAGTAGATTCCAAACTCCCAGATATTGTGTAGCTCTAAGAATTAATCCTTTTTACTGATCACTGAGGTATGAAGGAACTCAAATTGTATTAGAGGTAGAGCTATGTTTATTTTATATTTTAAGGATAAATGCTATATATGTATGATACACTGAATTTGTTATTATTTGTTATAGCAAGTATATAATATATATGCACAAGTATGTAATATATATGTATACATCTATAATTGAATATGTATACATATCTATACATGTATGTGTATATACACACACATAGATGTATATGTATATGCACACACAAATTCAGGATTCCATTCTCTGGTGTAAAATGTTTTTCTATAATTTCTAGAATTTCAGGACATTTCAAGGTATAATTCAAATTTAATCACTGCTTAGCTAATATTAGGCCTTTTCATCAACCATCTGGAGAAAGGACTGAGGTAATATAACTTGAAATGTCCTTAAAGGAATTCTAGAAAGTATTAAAAGAGAGTAGAATCATGGAAAACATCAGAGTGTCAACATATAAAACATCTTTTCAATTGTATATATTATATACAATGTAAACTTCATATAGACTATAAAGTTAAGAGACAGAACAGAAGCTGAACATGAAGAATTTAAAGACCAAGCATATTTATTTCAAGACCATATTCTACAGACTTGTGCATAGTAAGAATCTTTCTGTAGGACCAAACCTGGAACACTGGAATTTGACTTAGACTTAGTCTAGAAAGAAGAAAAAAAAGTTCTTGTTATTGCCATTAGGAATATCCACTATTAGGAGCATAGCTATTTACTTAAAACCAATCTTCTGAAAGAAGGTATTTTCAAATACGTCTGCAGTAATCTGCAGTAGAATACAAAGAAAAATAAATACCATCAACATCACCAACTGGCACATTTCATCTTCAAAGAATTTGACAAACAATAATTATGATGTCTTGCAACATTTTCATATGGCAAGTACAATTCTCATCTTCCAGAAAACAAGAGAGAGAGATTGACTGAGGGAAGGAGATAAAGAAAACATATGACTTAGATAAGGTCAAAGAGAAGGTTGGTAAGAGAGACAGCAGTCCTTCTATATAATTCAGACTACAGACCATTTGTTTGTAACCCAGACTTTCTATTCCAGGTTTATTTATTCATTTGGCCACAATGCTACTATAACTAGGACTACTAGGGCTATTATGATTAGAAAGATTACTACTATCATATTACTAATACTACCACTATTACTACTATAGCTACATTTGAACCTACATTGTTTTTAGATTGATTTGTACTTTGCATAAGGAAGAGGGAGACTGTGTGAATGCTCAAAAAATAACCAGATGTTCCACAGAAAGGCTGATCTTTCTATTCTAAAAGAAAACAAAGGTTTAAAATATAATCAATTATATTGAACATTATACAAAATAAAAATGATTCAAATTATCTTATGAATGGATTATTTTTTCTCTTTGAAGGACAGCTTGGCCTAACATTATTTAAATCTTTAATCTAGGACTTTAGTTCAATATGTACTTGTCCTTTGAGACTCTTGCTCTATATATTTCATATATTAATGTGAACTACAAACAATAATGTCTTGTAAAAGATATAGATTCCAAATCTTTGGGGAAACTTTTGACCAATATATGACATCTCTATGGTTTAATCTGTGACAAATGCCAGGAACTCCTGTAAGCTGTATATGTGTTTTTCAGTTTTTTCTTTTTTTTTCTAGAGACTTAGCGAGGCAGTGATTCACAGTCTTATTCTCTAAAAAAATCTCAAAGACTTTCCCATGTACAAAAATACATTAGCTATATTTTATAATATTTAAGATTATTTTGAGGGTTAAAAATTTTAATATAATAATTTCTATTATTGGGGTCTAGGGTTTTCTAAAGAGTCACATGCAAATTTTTTTTGCTGTTTTTAGCAGTGTCACAGTTTTAAACAGTTCAGGAATGAGCTCTCTCTGTCTCTGACTATATGCACATGCTGTTCACAATGAATAACTATAAAATCACACCTCCTCTCCATCTTTTATTTTAATGCATTTCATGCTGATACCATGTTGCACATGTATATGTGTATACACACTGGCAAATAGATCTTTTAAAGAAACAATGAAAATTTCTCTCATTCCTTTGCCATAAATTATACACATTTACATGTCAAATTTTGGTAATTTGATTCCTATAAGGTACTCTTTGGGGAGCTTATTTTGGTAGATGTTGAATATGAGTCAAATTAGATTACATCTAAGTTGAAAGTAGCTACTAGTTGAACCAGGATGCATGGAAGAATAAAGACAATAGTACTTAACCTTAGGGCCAATTTTATATATACTCATATAGGTTTTTATGTGTGCCTATTTGTATGTATATAGGCTTCTCTCTCTCTCTCTCTCCTTCCCTCCCCTCTCTCCATATATATATGTATATGTGTGTGTATGTGTGTGTGTGTGTGTGTGTGTATATATATATATATATATATATATATATACACATATACATTCATGACTGAGGCTATCTGCTATTATACTTGAATTCTGGAAGGAAGCATTTGGTTATCTTAAATTGTGGAGTGGATTTCAGTTTTGGATATGTGTGATTCAAAGTAGCAATGATTCATGACATAAGAAAATTTTAAAGTTTGTGAGTAAGAGATCACAGTCTCATACAGATAAGATAACCACTGCATGACTGTCCATTTTTTATTTTAGTTATCTCTTAAATTATGTAAAATATGTTTGTTAAAATATTGAAGTTGCCTAAAAAGGGTTAAGGCATAAAATAAAATTTAAAAAAAAATTTATGTGTGAAACACTTCTCAACATGCCCTCTAAGTACAGTAGATTTTCCCCTTAGAACCACACCCTGTAAGTGCTGTATTTTCAGAGCTGAACAATTAACATAAGGAGTATGAGTCAGTCTTTGAACAGCTCTGTGGGAACCAGAAAGCCTTTGCTATTAGGAATGATGTAAATTCCCCAAGGCTGGAAGAAGTCCACAATAGAAGGCAGACAGGGTCATAAATAACAACAATGGACATTGCATATACCATATAAAATATTGTACCACTAGTGACATTTCCTTTAAATCTCATATTAGATTCAATCATTGACTTTACTTTCTTTTATTAGGCTTCAAAAATGCCATTTCTTTCCTATGGGAATTTCAAAGTTTGTTTCAGAAAAAGGGTAATATGCACTCATTCCAAATTCCTTTGACAGTAAAATAATGAAAAAAAAAGCTGACCTAGAAATAGGATGACAACAGAAAAAGTGATGTTCTGAGAAAAAAATGCCCATATCCAAAGTTGTTTGTTCTCTCTCTTCTCTTCTCTTCTCTTCTCTTCTCTTCTCTTCTCTTCTCTTCTCTTCTCTTCTCTTCTCTTCTCTTCTCTTCTCTTCTCTTCTCTTCTCTTCTCTTCTCAGGCATGGACAGATCCCTTGCTTAAAATTAAAAACACATTTCTTGGCAAATTGTTGAAGACAGACATATTTGCATTTCTATGAAGGCTGGGTGGGCAAAAAAAAAAAAAAAATGTTTCTTTAGCCCTTGAATTGTCAAATCTCATTAGAAACTTCTTACTTTTCCATTCTGGGGTCAAATCATTCTCTTTTGGTCATTAAATCTCTATTTAGTAGCTCCCCAGAACTTAAACCATTGGGAAAAAAAGATTATTACCTGGAGACAGGGTTTTCTAAAAGTAATTTACATAGAATAGGATACCTCCTAGAACCTGGCATCAGAATGTAATGTGTGGTTCTTTTAGTTATGACTTATCTTGAGGCAAGTCAACAAGGTGCGTATAATGCATTCTATGAAAGTTATAAACATATCTGTTATATAGTCATCCCTTTTTCCTATCTAGGTCCTCATGTGAATACTACATAAAATGACTTCTCAGTGAAATCAGACATTGACAAAGAAAATATACTTATTTATGAACTTAGTGGCTTGTCCAAATGATTATACGTAATCATTTGGACAACATTGTTGGCATTTTTTATCCACTTAATTTTTGTTGTGTGACTAGTTAAGCTAAACTTTCGAATATATCTACTTAAAAAGGCTTTGAAGTTTGTTAAGTAGGACATGACACAATCTTCAAATGTCATTTGCAAATGGTATATATGGTAGGTTTCATAATCTATATCTTCTCCATTAATCAACAAGCATTTACCAGTTTGCTAGGCACTGGGGACAAAGAAGACATAAATAAAATATGTCCTGCTATATCTCAATTAGACTTTATGCTGAATATCCTTCATGACAATAGCAAACAATTTTAGATAGCTCTAGGAAAACTGATCCAATTCTCAAAAAGTGAAAGATCAGGGTTCTGCTTTACATATGACCTTCAAAATAAGTTGTGATATTACTTTCACTTGTAATTTTCACAAGTGTAATTTACTTGAACTGACTCCTTTCAAAAACTTTTTTGTTTAAAGCTTTTTATTTTCAAAACATATGCATAGATAATTTTTTAACATTCACCTTTGCAAAATGTGTTCCAAATTTTTTTTCCCTTCCCTACCCTCTACCTTCTCCCTTAGATGGCAAGTAATCCAATACATTAAACATGTGCAATTCTTCTATACATATTTCCACAATTATAATGCTGCATAAGAAAAAACAGTTCAAGAAGGAAAAATGAGAAAGAAAACAAAATGCAAGCAAACAACAATAAAAAAAAGTGAAAATACTATGTTGTGATAAACATTCAGTCCCTAAAGTCCTCTCTCTGAATGCAGATAGCTCTCTCCATGACAATTCACCTCACTATGGAAAAGAGACAAGTCTAATACATTTTTTTAAAAAAAATTCAAAGGAAGTTAGAATGCTCACCTCTTTATTTTATGCTGATTATCATCATTCCAAAATGTATTAATTTCATTTTACTTTTTTCATCTGTAAAATGTGAATAATACTCATACTAATGATATTGTTTTACTGCCATAAAGAAAGCACTTTCTAAACCTTAAAATATTATTTATTCATATGTTCTATAATATTTTCTATTTGTTATATCTTATCTACTCTCTATTAAGTTCTACATCCCTCGAAAAGATGGACTGTATATTCTATTACATTTATTGCATAGACTGCATGACATATAGTAGGTCCTTAATACTTGTTAAACTGAATTATTTGACTCACAATTTTAATCCATATTTATAAAAGATAGCAAAGGCCCAAACCCATATTTGCAAATCAATCTATTTTCTTATTATTTCTCTGGGTTTTACTACTGATCAAAAAACGTTTTTCTCCACCATGATCCAGTAGCCTTCTCATCCTGGAAGATCACTTTGCCTCTGTGCTTTCTCCCTTTGATTGGTCAAATCTCACAAAACCTCTCCATTTTAAAGAAAATGTTCAAACTAGCTATATTTACTCCTTTATTCCTCTCTGGATTCTATTCCTTACCCTTCAGACATTTTAATTTCTCCCTCATCATGCTTTCTCCCTTAATATCTCCTTTTCAGGGCTTCCTTTTACATTAGAATGTAAACTCTTTGAGAACAGGAACTGTTTTTCTTTTTTACTTGTGTTTGGATTCCTAAACTTAGTACAGTGACTGACACATAGAAAGCATTTAATAAATGCTTTTTTGGCTTGATTTGATAAAACATTTACACATTTCTTGCCTTTATACTATATGCAACTTTTATCAATTTAAAATGAAAATAAAGTAGAAGTTGTAAAAGAGCAAAAAATTGGAACAATGTGTTTGCAATAGATTTTTTTGTCATCCTTTGCTTCAATATTCTAATGCATGATTAACTATTTATGAATTCTAAACAAGACTTTTTTCAAGACATGATAAGAGTTCAATCATCTTTTGATAAACTTAGTTTAGGCCATGTCACCATAAAAAAAATAACCAGAAACAAATTTATTTGGCTATATATGTTATGGCCAAACCTTTATATCATTCAGATGTAGTTTTGTTTAGTGTTCACATCAGAAACTAAAGAAGAAAAAAATGGATGATTATGCAAATTATGTTATTTCTAAACTTTAAAGCATAAATGATATATATCCGATATATATCCTAAAGTTTTGCCTAAAGATAAGTCCTGACTACTAGAACCATGAACTGTATTTTGATAACAGGTACTAGGAGTCAATGTGTTCCTTGTATAATACCTTAAGAAAAATCCATTTGCCAAATAATTTCTTTCTCAAAGTGTGGCAGATAGTGGCAAAAGGAAGTGAGTTGACCCAGAATATAAGAATAAAAAAAATTTCAAATGAGAATATTCAATTTTAGACAGGATATAAGTTATAAACACTGCAGATGGCAGTAAATCTGACCCAGAACTGAACAGGCAAAGTACAGAATAAATTACTTTTGAGAAATGATCCCAAGCATCATCCTGACACAACGCTCTTTAAAAACATTCATGTTCTTAGGGTGATGCTGCATAGCTACAAATTATGGAATAGCTAACTGAAGAATTAAAGTTGTGGGTTATGGGAGGATTTATTCTGCATGTGAATAAGGTTACAATATATTTTTAATGAGAGAATTGTTTAGAAGTGCTGGAAGGATACCATCACAGAGCTGGATGATAAGAAAGGAAAATATGGGTGGCCAGTGGAAAATACCAATAATAGTCATGTGCTCCTTTAGTATCCATGTAATGCCAATAGAACTGGTGTAAGGGCATGGACAAAAATATGCATGAGCATGTATAAGTAGAAAACTAAAACAATGGATGATATATTTATATTGAAATCATAGATCTGTCAAATAGTGATATAATTAAATGTATACTCTTACTCTTTTTCCATTCTCCCCTCAAATAAAAATGTTAAAAGCCACCAAATGCATTATGAGGGCATTTCTATTAGAATGTGGAAATGTTAGGGATTTCCTACATGTTAAGAAATAACATTAATCAATTAGATGATCCTCTTTGCATATTTTGGCTCTATCAAGTCTCAGGAAACCCACAGTTCAGAATCATAGCTACTCAAAGAGTCTGGACTAATTTAAATGGAAATCACAAATTGATAACCAATATCTAGTAACTAGATTACAACATGAAGTTATAAAATGAATTCAATAATATAATTATGCTGGTGACAGACATATTTTTGTTCAAATTAGGCTCAGAATTAATAGGAGGAAAGAGCCCAATTGGATTGCCTATGAGAAATTGCAGAATTCTTTTAATAATCCTAAACTTATCTCAGAAATGAAGGTCCATCTTTTCAATGTATGTATACCATGTCTGTGATTCATAGAACACTATAGTCTCCAAAGAATTAAAACTAAGAATTGTACAGAGGGCAATGGAGACACACCTGGTGATGTAGCTAGGCTGTAATATGTGACAAATGAGGAAGAAGAAATGAAATAGAGAGTGTTATCATGAACATGGACTGGTCATATAGCAAGAGTAAGGAATAACTTTTGGACATGCTGTGTGATTCTCTGATGTTCTTATAATGTCAAGAAAAAGCAAGCAAGGATGTCAGTACATGATATGCATACCTGTGATCAAATGAATAATGGGAGGGCATGGACAAAGATTATTCAAGATGGGAATGCACCTTTTAAGGGAACATCCATAGCAATAAGATCACAGATCCATTTGAGTATTTGTTTTGTGATGCCATTGTCTCAAATTTTCTTTTGATCATGTTTATTGCGATTGGTATCTATAGATTCAGTAAGCCAGACCAGTGCAGAATTAAATATAACATCAGTTTTAAGCTTCTTTTTACCCAGAATTTTAATTCTATAATGTTATTCTTTGAAAAACAGGTCTAAAAATTCTTTTCTTATTAAAAGATATTTAACTAAGAATGATATTTTATGTGCTAATAACACATTCTATTTGTATGTTCATAAAATACTTTTTCCCCCTTTAGATTCCATTTTGTATTTGTATAGCACCATTAAGCTTTGTGATACATTTTACACTACATTTACATTATCTCATTTAAGTCTTGGGATGGCCTTCAACTTGCTATTAAAAAAAAAAAAGCTTCCAAATATTCACAAGTAGAATGGCCTGCCTTATAAAATCAAGCCATTTCCCATAATTGGAGGTCTTCAAGTGGAGGTGGGATGACCATATACTATAGAGGGAATGCCAGCTCAGTTACAAGTTGAGCCAAATGCCCTCTAAAGAACCTTTCAACTCTGAGATTCTAGAATACAAAGAAAAAGAGATTAATACGCAAATGTTAATAATGCAAAGTCATGTAGTTAGTTAAGTAGTAGAAGGAGAACAAGATTATATATTTCTTATCTCTTATTCCTGTGGGTTTTTTCTACCATAGTACTTAAAATAGTAAAGTCCTAATTGCTTTTTCTCTTCTGTGCCATAAAGGTGATGCTATTTTTGATGACATAATCCAATACTACCTTACTCAGCCAATATGCTTGACTTTGATTCCTGGGAAAATTCTAGAATGGTTCATTAAAGAACGGTTGGTAATTAAAGAATGGTTGGTAACTATCTACAAAAGGAAGCAAGGATTACAAAAAACCAGCATGGCTTCATCTAGAACAGGTCATACCAGACTAATCTCATTTCCTTTTTTTGACAGGATTATTTAACTAGCAGATTAGGGGAATGATGAATGATAAATGAATGCAGCCCTGTACCACATGCTGTGCATGAAGGGAGATGAAATTTCTGATTAGTGGACCGAACCCTGAGCTTGCGGCTGTACACCAACTGTTATACCAAAGAGGCAGTTAGATGGCACAGTGGGCTTTAAGTGGGCCTTAAAGTCAGGAGGCCCTGGGTTCAAATAGAGCTTCATACACTTACTAGCTGTGTGATCCTGGGCAAGTCACTTAACTTCAATTGCCTTTCCCCTGCCCCCCAAAAAGTTATACTGAAGTGGTTCTGAACATTCTTGTAGAATTTGGCAGACTAAGGATATTCTATGGAAGTTATAAAAGACTTTAGAAGTTACAGGCATGTAGGGGAAAACTGCTATTCAATATATCCCAAGCTTTCTTTCTGTCTTCCTAGAGACTTCAGAGAAAGGACCTCCCTTTGATTGAGAATGAGCCTTCTCTTTGAGCTGAGTTATCAAGCAGCTAGGTGGCACATTAGGTAGAGTACTGGACTTGGAATAAGGAAGAGCTGAGTTCATTGTTTCATATTAGCTGTGTGACCTAGACAAGTCAATATTCTCAGCTTTAGTTTCCTCATCTCTAAAGTGAGGATAATAGCAGCTACCTCACAAAATTGTTATAAAGTTAAAATGACACAGTACTCAAGTGTTTTATAAACCTTAAAAGTACTATATGAATGATAGCTAAGATAATGAAGATGATTATCTCACTCCCTGCTGAAAAGCTGACTCACTGTGCCTTACTGGGTGTATTTTAATCTATGTAGATTCTTTGATTTCTGTTTGCAATCCTGATCAGATAAATGGATTTGCTTGATACTTATTTTTTGGTGGGATCTTTGGTATAAGTAGTATTTGGTGGAAAGGGGCTAAACTGATAAGTGTAAGCTAAGAATTACCTTTCCCTTTAAAGCAACCTTGCCTGATACTTTTCTAGGTGACTGGAGGAAAGAACATGCTGTCTTGGTAGTACTTCTGGGTCAGCCTGCTGCCCACTCCTCCCCTCTGGTATGTTGGTGATATGGGCATTGCCCTTGGTTTTCCTCCTCTCCAAGATAGTGTATTCAGCTAGAGCTATTTGTTGAGTGTGTGTGTTTATACACACACACACACACACACACACACACACACACACGCATATATAGATATATATGTATATGTAAAATGTGTGTGAATATATTTTTTTTATTTATATGCATATATATGTGTGTGTATCTAGCTTAGGAGTTCACAGTTTTTTGAAGGCACTATTTTTCCAGGCAAAGAAGCAAACAGAAATTGGAGAAGTTACAGATCATAACATGCCAAACAATACACGAAAGTAAATGATGTCTTTGGTTGGGAACAAGATAAAATCTCAGCTTAAATGAGGACAAAGGTCTCAATCTCTAAGAAAAGGTCCTTTTTCTGAAACCTCTAGGCAAACTAAAAATGAGAGCACAGTAAAGAACCAGCTATGCCTTTATGCCTAAAACTTTCAAAATCTTTTCCTATGTCCTTTCTAGAGTAATCCATCTTTTTCCAAAGAATGTCTAGAACCATCTCAGTACAGACTTTGCATAAATATACAGTCTTAGCTCAACATTCTCTCTGCCCATCAGGCGTTATATATCCTTTCATACACAACAATAAGTTATGGATGCCTTTACTCTCCCCTGCTTGGGTGAGAGCCAGGTCACAAACAAGTTTCCTTTAATTTTAGTTAAATTTATGATGAAGTGTCTTCTAGTATCGGCACAGAAAGACTGAACCAATATGGATTTAAAAATAATACATTAGATGGATTAGAGCTAGTTGGATGGACAGATTCAAAGAGTAAGCTACTAAGGATTTAATGCCAACATGGCAAAAGTTATATAATGTATACTCTAGGGATTTGCTTAGTTCTATGGTGTTTAATATTTTTTCAATGACTTGGATAAAGACAAAGGTAGCATACTAATCAAAATCAGAGATGACTCAAAACTAGATAGGATATCTTGGAGGAGTCGCGATCCAAAAGGCTCTTGACAGGTTAGAGTGTTGTGCTGAGTACAATATGAAATTCAGTAGAGATAAATGCAAACTGGGTACAGAAAAAAAAATCAGCTTTACAAGTATAAGATAGAAGAGTCACAGGTAAAAAAAGCAGTTGTTCTGCACATCTGAATGTTTTAGTGAACTGTGAGCTCAGTATGTGCCAGCAGTGTGATTTGTCAGCTTAAGCAACTTAGGTGATCTTGGACTGTGTTAGGAGGAACCTAGCTTCCAGGAATTAGAAGTGATGGTCTTAGTAAGACTGTATCTTGTACACAGTGTTCACTTATGAGCACCAGTGTTTAAGGACATTGATAAGTAAGATGGTGTCCAGAGAGGGCCCATTAAATTATGACACACGAGGATCAGTTAATGGAGCTGGAGAGGAGCAGAAAAGAAGACTCAAGAGAGACATGATAGCTGTCTTCAAATATTCAAACTGTTGTCATGTGAAAGACTAGACTTTTTCTATTTGGCCTCGGGGGCAGAACCAGGAGCATTAGGTGAAACACAGAAGTCAAGTGAAACATGATGTCAAAAACAACAGAGTATGTAGTTTTTTCCTCCTTGGAGATATTAAAGCAGCATCTGTATAATATATAATATGATGTAATATAATATAATATATGCTAATACATTCTAACAAATATAACACATGATAAAATATAATACAACAAAATTATATATAATTATGATGTAACTTATATAACTGACAAAGCATAATATAAACATTTCAATATATGTTTATATCTACATGTTAATAATTTCATTATAATACATTATATTAATATAACAATATAGTACAACTATAGTGAATATAATTTAACTATATTAATATAAATATTTACAGCATAATCATACTGATATCAATATTAATATATTAAATAATTTAAATATATGTTAACATGTATGTGTTATATTGTGTTATGTTATACTATGCTATGTAATGAGGCTTCTGTGTATGCATTTGACTAGATGGCTGCTGATGTCTCTATCACGTCTCAAATTCTGTAATTCTGGGCTTTATGCTAGTTATCTTTATAATTCAGATAGCCTTATTTGGGAATATACAGTAATCCTAAACCTCAACATTGATCCTATTCTATAAACATATGCAATAATTTGTATATGTTTATATTTGAAACTTTTGATTATATTTGATGTTAGATGTTCACTGATCACATAAAAGCTATGCAATATGAATGAAAGCAATGTCAGTTTTAGTATGTCATCTGTTGTAGATATGACAAAAACTTGCCAAGCAAATGCAAAATTGGATACAATCTTTGAATTAAGGAAAATTGAAGTTGCATTAGTATCTTTTGAAATGAGTCTCACTGAGAATATGGCACCTCTTTTGATGTAATATCTGACCATATAACAAACTAGACCAAGTTAAGGAAGGAACATGCCAGAATAGGCAGGATTACATATTTTTAAATGAAAAATTATAACATGTATTCTATCTACTCAAACCCCTTCCAAATATGTAAATGTACAACAAAACAATTGGATTAAGCAAATGAATAAAGTGAAGAGGAAAAAAAAGTACTTGATTTTTAGATTGGAATTGTTTGCTTTAGACATGCTAGCACTGGTTTATGAAAATCCAATGACCATATAAGGGTGTAGTGAGCAGAAGGCAGGCTATGTTATAGTTTTAATTTGTAGTCAAGATGCTGGGAATTTGGAGGCCTGGGGAGAGGGGCTTAAGTAAGCAAGAGAGGACCTAGAAAGGCAGGTGGGAGGTTGCCAAAGACAACCTTTATCAATTTAAAAATGTTTTACCTAATGTTGGCCTTGTGCCCAGGAAAAAAGGAGGGAACTCTATTTCTCTTTTTTTACCTTCCATATTACAGCAAACAGTCTCTTGCTTCCAAGACCCTAGAACTCAAATTAATACTGGTACTAATGTTCCCAGACAAGTATTTGGTGGATAAACTGCACAGTATTTGGAGGAGGGCAAACAGGATGGATAAAAGCCTTAATCCTATATCACAGGGCTTGGAAATCTATCATTCATGTTATTGTCTCTATGGGAAAATCATCTCCAAGTCAATTTAAAAATGAACTGTTTGGAACAGGATTCATGAAGGTCAACAAATGTTAGTGTTCTTCATCTCAAGTGAAGCATTCTTCTTTCTTCTTCTCCTCCTTCTCCTCCTCCTCCTTCTGCTTCTTCTTCCTCTTTTTTTTCAATTTGTTTGTGGAAAGTCCCTTAGGCTTACTTCAGGTCATGGACAGGAATGCAGGAGTTCATTTGGGTAGTCTCCTCCACTGCCTTTAATTTCTTGCATGGTCTGGAACAGACCCTTACTGAAGAGCACAACTTTCTTTTAATACCATCTCTTCTTTACTACTGGCCCAAGTAACTCACAACTTCTTAAGGCCTTGGTTTTTCCATCTGTAAAATGAATTATTTTTGTTTCATTACAAGGGGAGAAGAGATAAGGGGACTGATGATATGTAATATATCCCAAGGGGGAAAAGGGTCCTGATAGGACAGATAAGATTCGCCTGTTTGTACTCAGTACAGATAGTTTCCTTCAAGTCTAAGATCAAGTGCTAAATGAGCTTTCTAAGTGAGACCGTTTCCAAGCCCACAAAAATGACTGTGTATCCATTTTATATGTATCTCTGTATGTGTACGGTCTCCTCCTCCTAGATTTTAAGACCTTCAAGTCCTCGCACTGTTTGGTCTTTGTGCATGGGACGGGTGCTGGACCCCTTTCCCAAATTAACTACTCAGAGACATCTTCAGGTACAAAGAGAAAGCATTTATTCAGTCCCTGCAGGGGAGGCCCAGACACACACCCGGGAGGCATCTCAGCTCCCACCAGGCGCTTGTGGAACCTGGAAGCTTGTCAGGAGTTAAATAGCAAAAGACCCGAGCCTTTTCATTGGATAGACTAAGAGGAAGGAACTATCCATGACCAAAGGTCACCAATGCTGTCTGCTTCCTGTGGGTCACATCCCTTCCTGTAACTTCCTGTCACTGACTTAGGGTCTGACCTTGAGGCCTAGGGATCATGTGACTTCCTGCATCCTGAGGCCCGAGGCCTGATCTTCCTGCTTTGGAAGTAGGGATCATGTGACATAGGCCTGGCCTCATAGACTGAGAAAACTTCGTCCAGTCGGTGATTTGTGTCCCCAGTACCTAACACGTTGTCTGCCACGTAACGAGTGCTTATAAATGCATGCTGATTGAAGAATGGTTTCTAAAAGATGGTTTTTCTTTTTAGGGAAGCGACTAGGGACTCTGAAAGTACTGTGTAGGTTTCCAAATGTGGCCAACTCATTGTCTTTCTCATTTCATTGCAAGCTAGATCACTGGCCATTTACAACATCTGCCCTGACAGATTAGCACACCCAGCTGCACCCAACTGCATTTTATAACTTGGCAAATATGCATTCTTTATTCTCTTCTTTTTTCCTAAGTGAACAGTTAGGAGGAGTCCTCATTTTACAGATGAGGAAACTGGTGCAGGGTCACAGAGGTATTTAATAGCAAAATCAGAATTTGGGCTCAGGTCCTCTGGTTTTTCCACTATATCATGTCGCCTCTCCCCTCCATGGAATAAATTACTAACTAAATGCTTATGTACTTAATGATCATACAGCTAAAACGATGCTAAATAACAGTTCTGAGACTTTCTTCGTTTGTTTTTCGTAAAAAGACATGAGATTTTTTCCACCTGACAAATATTCAGTAAAGAGATAAGTTCTATTAAAGGAAAAAATTTATGTGACTTATGAATGATTGACTTATGGTATGGCATCATCACTGTGGTGGGGTAGGAATGGCATCTCTTTTATATAGACTGGTCTGGTCATTCATAAGAGGGCAGGGAAGCCATTTCACAACAGGCCCCGCCTATGGGGAAATTGGTCTGAGAGGTTTAATGGAATTTCTGTCGCCTTGGGGGGGTGGGGAAAGGAGAGACGCTTTTCCAATTTAGTGCTACTTATGATTGTGGTGGAAGCACTAGATTAGTGACTTTAACAGGGAACTACATGCATCCTTTTAAATGCTACTATAGGGAAAATTGTTTTTATTGTGTTTTATGGTCCCTAAGTATCTTATGGAATTTTAACTCTGGACCTGAATCATCAGGCCCTTCCGAGTTAGGCTTGGCTCAGGATATTTTGTGTGATCAGGAGTTGTTTGTAATGGTTTTGTGGTTATATTCATTGCTGAAGTGGAGGAAGGTGGTGTGGAAGAAAGAGAACTCTGGGTCACTGGATCCAGGACCCTAATATCCTGTGACTGTGATATTCTTAGGACTATACTGAAACCTTCTCAAGTGTGTGTGTGTGTGAAGATGAAGCTCCCAGTAACCTAGCATTAGCATGTAGGATACTTAAGAAGCACAATAGGGACAGTAGGGGTAAAGCAAAATTAAGTAGCTATGGGCTCTTATTAACTTTTTAAAAGTTGAGTAACTAATATAAGTAAAACAAAGATAAATTCTACTTGCATATATGGAATTAGAGGTAGAACTTTTGGTTTTTTAAAAACATGCTTTGAAGGCAGAGAGAATTAGTTATGTTTCCAGTAACAAAACTGGTGAATAAGGCAATGCAAATGAGGAGTGGGGACTGATAGGTTGCAAGTGGGAAGCATGATCTCTAATCTAGAAGTTTTCTTGGATAATGTATTAAACTATCCTAAATTATATTCTATAAGGTTCCTATAAACCAATAGGAGCAGAAGTGAAGACAAAGATTAGAAACCAGCATAGGATTTAGCTCATTACTACCCTCTAGAATATTATCTTGTAGAGAATATTCTCTGCTATAGGGGAATCAAAGGGTTGGTAACCACCAGGTAATTTGGATAAATGTAACTGCCAAACTAATAAATTATTGTAACTGACTAATGAAGGAATGGTATGGTGGTGAAGAACAGCTTAGAGATTTTGTTATTTGCAGAATTCTATCAGTTTGAAAAGTTTACTAAGGATGTTGCTTTTACAAAGTCAACTGAATCAGTCCAAAGAATCAAATGAGGATGGCCCTTTTCCCTTTGTAGGTGGCTAAAATGAATATGAATTGAGATCATTGTTGTAAAAGAGCTGTGCTTGTGAAGTTAATAAGAAAATGACTAATGATCAGTTTACAGGATTCTTAGTAAATTCTATCAGGATGTACCTGAGGACATCTCTGAAGACCTCCACTCTATCTAGTTGTTCAGAGCCACCCAACTCTTGGTCTTCAGATGTCAGAGATATTTGAGATCCCTCTAATGTTTCTCTAATGTTCAGCTAGGTGGTATAGTAGATAGGGTAGGTGGATCTAGAGTCAGGAAGTGTTAAGTTCAAATCCCATATGAGATTTTTAATAGTTATGTGACTCTGGACAAGTCACTTAACCCTGACATAGTTCATTTTCTGCAAAATGGGGATAATAAAAGAATCTACCTTTCAGGGCTATTATGAAACTCAAATAAGACAATATTTGTGAAGACTTTTATGAATAGTAAGGAGATATTATTGTTATAAAG